>NC_137874.1:25047881-25620381 GCF_963924005.1 Protomyctophum bolini | reverse complement strand
TCCTCAACCTCATCCTCCTATATTCGCTGTTTGTGAGGACGCACACATGGCCGCTCGTTATTATATATATTATTACAGAGAAATTTGTTATTTTGAGGGTCGGCTTGGCACTTTTTGGCACATTTTGTTGCCCCCCTCGGCGTGTTGCCCTACTCGCAGTGCGTATAGGTAGCGACGGCACTGTGAGAGAGACATACTGAGTAAACCTTTTCACATGGGAGCGTCAATAGGTGTGTGGACTCTTTTTATTCTTACATTGCTACTTTTTTGTTCAGTACTCTACTAGTAGGTTTTTAGATGTGCGTCTTTTGGTTGTTTGGCTGCTAGCACCTCCTATGCCCAGCTTTGTGCCCTATGTGTTTAACTTTGTACCACAGAAATGATTTGATTGGCTGAGCATGGAATGTGATGTATGATGATAAGAGCGCCCCTCACTTCACACGAGTGTGATTCTTCTATTCTGTGAGAGAGAGACATATACACGTTAAATCATCTCCATAATTGGGCATATTGAGTCTCAATATGCCCAAATATGGAGATGACTGACTCACAGTACCAACGTGATAGACTGCATGGCCTCCAAGCAGTAGACCTACCCTTCTGACAACGGGTACTGTACAGAGCAGATCTGCTAATGACTTCAAATCAATATCACCATTATTTCAAACAATTGCAATTAATTAATGATTATTGTAAAGAAAATAGTGAAAGTAGCAGATCTACAAGCTCAAAATGTGAGCTTGTAGATCAGCTATTTTCACTATTTCTGCATGCCAAAGTAAGAGTACACACATGACTGTTTTATAGAGCATCTTACAATGGTTATAAACACTTCTCATAATCGCTTATTGTAAGTAGAATTAATAATGAAACATAAAGTGCATATTATGGGGGGGGGGGGGGGGGGGGGGGATTTACATTTGGTGTTTTGTTTGAAACGTAAGGCATCCATGCAAACAGCTCAAAAATCCCGACACAATTACATGGTTTCAAAATGCACTGACAGTGTTCAGTGGTGTCCGTTACTCTGGTAATTGGTTTGTTTGGATCATAGCAACTGGTTTGCTTATAACAGCGCACATGCGCACCGTGTTCTGTACTGTACTGCTGCCTGGGCATTACATCATGTTTGTATTGCGAAAATAGCAGGGTTTGTTGCTACAGACAGTGGCCGTTCATTCATTATTGTCTCTTCCGCAAATAATACATGAAGCAGTCAGAACACATGAAGAGAACGAAAGCCTAGATCACACTTTCGCGAGGAAGTGAGATCAATCAGCATTAACGTTACATCGTTTGATCACCAGTGAGACGTGGCTTGCTTTATGTGTTGCATTCCCGAGAGGCGTTATTGAAACAGACTCGCATATCTGGATTGTCGAAAACGGAAAAAAGAAGAAGAAACAAAAACGCCTAGACACATGTGTGTCATTATTAATAGAAGATAAAAGTTCTATGCGTCTCCTCGGTGGCCCCATGAATCAATGAAAACAACACTGTACCAAAACTCCGTGAACAACACAGACAGTGAGACAGACACGCCGTTAGCCCCGGTCGCTCCGGCCTGGCAGAGCCACAGACAGACACACGGCAGTAACGTTATAGAACAACGAGTTACGTCAGGGTATAAAAGCTTGTGCTAAACACTCCCCCAACTATAATGTATCCGCCTGGTGAAGTCAATTCAAAGAAGTTGTGCGACCACCCGTCCCAAACTTACCTGAACGCGTAGGCTACGGCTGTGTGTTCCCACGGAGCAACAAGGCGAACACTTTTATTCACAATTGAGCTTAACGTGCGCTGGTCGTCGTCGTCATTCCATCCATCTTGAATTTGACGTCATCCCACTCTGGGGATGAGGTCATCGCAAGGAACGCTCGTCACGTGCACCGCGCTCTGATAGGCTGTGTGCAGACGGTGGGCCGGGCGTACAGGGTCTGGTTTAAAGGGGCAGGTCATGTTTTCAAATGTCAGGAGACTCCATACTCTATGGGAGACTCAGGATTGCATCCTCTATGATTGTATCTGGGGAAAAGTCAATGCAATTAATAATGATGTAATAAATAGCTATAATATAGCTATTTATTACATCATTATTAATTGGCTAATGGCTAAGAATAGGCATATTATGCCTGGTGGTTTTTAAAGATGGAGTGCTGTGATTTTTTAATTTCACAGCAATTTGCCACAGAGTGTCAATCGGACAATATTAGTGGGAGCGTGTGAAAGTACAAGCGCTGTGGTGAAGGAAGTGGTGCTGCGAAGAAAACCCTGATGCGCATGGATCTGACAATGGGTATAATGAGTACATCAGATATAAGGTTGTACATTTCCTCAACAGGTGGTGTGTGTATCCCTTGACTTGCAATCCTGACTGTCTAGTAATAATAATTATAATATATCAAAATGATAATAAAGTTTACATTGACCTTGAGGAAAGCCTATAAGGAAACAGGAGGGCCCCAAGTATTGAACTTTAATTGAAAATGAATTGACACATTGCCTTGCAAGAGTCAGGAGTTGACAGTGATGTAGTATTTGGGGTAGAGCTGAAGTCAAGTCTAATAGGTCTGCCTCCTTTCATGCTTCGGTGCTTCAAAACATAATTCGTTTTCACAGATGACAGAAGCCACTTATAACTAGGCTCATTTCACAGCACATTAGAATAAAAGGGTATAATCACACAGGTTTCCGTTTGAGTCAGAGACTTAAATGAGTTTAACATCAGGAAATACCATAAAGTCTATCATATAAATACATGCAATAAACCAGCATACGTGGAAAGCATGTATCCTTAGTGCTTTTCACCTAGGGAAAAATATTTAACATCACCTTGAGATCTGCTAAAGATGAATATCTCCTCAGCTAAATGTCATAATGTCTTCATCTGCACTGCAATAATAATGAGCTATTAGATAATGAGAATGTGGAGAATGTAATGTACACAGTAAAGGTCTGAGTGCAAATAAACCTGAAAAGGTCTATCTGTACACTCGCACGGTTGTACTGTGCACCTGATGCTAATAGCCGATACACAGACAGTACAGAGATCCTAACAAGCACTGCCATACAGGTTACACTTATGGAAACCAAGTCTTCAGGGAGAGTTATTGCAACTCATCCCTGCTCAGGTCTTGTACCTCCTCTCACGTCACAAACATGTTTACCACCGCTGACACAGCCATGACTCAAATTGTAACTTCCTGTTGCCAGGCACTCTGTTCTATAATAATTATATCGACTTTTATGAAATGTTCAAAGAAAATACAATGCACATTATTTATTATGTAGCTTGTAGATCAACTATTTTCGGGAAATAGATTTGCTGTAGAGGGAGAAAGTACCTGTATACAGGCTTCTTCATTGCCTTATCCTCCCGCTGCTATGAGACAGTGGTCCATGTGGGGCTGTTGGCATACTGTATCTAGGGGAGGAGGAGAATGAGAACACCACAGAGGATTCAGCAGGTACATACTGTGTATAGTTACCAAAACCTCAAGCAGGAATATGCATGTACTGTACAATGTGAACATACAATACACTATACGGAGAGTCTTATCTTCACAAAATGAGGTGGACACTCTCTGTGGCTGTGGTCCTTTTGGACCTCTGTAGAGGACTCAACATTCAATTCGAAGGTAGGCTTCTGGATTTAAGATGACATGTGGATAATGAGAATGGATATTGACATATGATGTATTGCTTATCTTGCTTTTCACATGTTGCATATTCATTTAGTTTAAGCTAATGTCTTCATGGATTAGTTATGCAGCTATAGACTAATTGCTAGACTGAACCTATACACTTGACATTCTTTCATTAAATAAACCTGTTCTGTTCTAGGACATGAGTTGTCTAGGTCTGGTTATCACCTAAGTACTAGCAATGAAACAAGGATAGTGAGTTCCCTAGTGACACATAAAGTGCCCTACTCTGTGAGAAGACCTTGCCGTGTGTGGTTGTCCTGGAAGACATGTGAAGTCACACTTTATAAAATGATCTCTCTGACTGAGTACAAGACAGTCACCCAAGAGCTTAAAAGATGCTGTGATGGCTTTGAGCAAGTCAGCAGCTATACTGTGCACGATGTGAGTGGTGATATTTGTTTTAATAACAGAATCGTATAACACAGAGCCATATATGTATGTGTATTTTTTATATTTTTATATGGGAATGATATACAGCCAATCACAGTTGTGATTAGCATGGTGACAAGAATACCAAATCGAAACCCATGGGACTGTACTCCTACCAACATTTCTGGGATAACCGTTGCCGGCATTATGTCTTTTGAATAAAGCTCTAAACAGAAGTATGGAGTTCACTGCGAAGCCAGGGTCATGCTCCAACATTGAACGTTTGCCGTCCAGTTACGAAGACTGTGAGTCTGATATAGACTGTCCAGGATGGCAGAAATGTTGCCAGAAATCAGGCGTCTCTCACTGTTATGACCCTTCAAGTTAGTATCCATTGAAACTTGCTATCATGGTCTTTTTTTCCTCCTTGGGCCAAACTAAATGCGATCCCTGTTATAATTTTCAGGATTGTCGTACTATTCAAGGAATGGTGGATGGCGCTACAATGTGACAGTTACAGTGAAGACAGACTTCCAGCAACTTTTAATGGAGCGAGGGCTTTTTAACCACTCAAGATTACTGCACGCAATGGTATACTACCACTAAAAAATAATAGTCTTATTATTATATTATATAAATAATAATATGATGACGACGATAATGATACTAGGGCACAGATGCTATGAAAATATTATCTGTCCTTATGCTGTTCCTCTATGAATATCAGCTGACCGGAGCAGTGGACTCTTCTGATGTCTCCGTTCACTACATCAGCTCATTGCCTGTGGATCACTTCAGAACTGCCTCCTCATTCCTGATTCAATCTAATGGCACACTTTCACAGTCCAACACCACATCAAAGTTGCGTTTTCGCCTCAAGAATATAGAGGAAATTATATCTCTAATGGTGAAAGGTGAGGTGATGGTTTGATTAATATAGATTGTTCCATACTGCTTCTGTAGATATAATCTGGTCCTTTTTTAGAGAGAGAGATTTTGTAGCTGTTTTTGACTCATGTTGCAGTGAACGAGTTCAGGAAAAATGACTCAGTCACACCACAGTGTCAGTTTCCCACTGCCACCATGTCTTTTTTTTGACAGTCCTCTGTGATGCATTTCCTGTAACAGTGGAAACGAATCATCATTGCACAATGCACATTGCCATGCACATGCACACAAAGAGATATCAATTGTTCCACACAAGTACACACACACACACACACACACACACGCACGCACGCACGCACGCACGCACGCACGCACGCACGCACGCACGCACGCACGCACGCACGCACGCACGCACGCACACACACACACACACACACACACACACACACACACACACAGGTTGTAATCTAAATGGCTATGTTTAGAATGATGTCTCCGAATGAACACATCTTTTGGTTTTCATCCACCTATTTTCGATATACTGGCCTCTTTTTCATCACTGGCTATACTGTTCAACTTTCAGGCCTCTTGAATCTCCATTATAGTACAAGAGTAACTGTGCATTTGTCACTGCTACCCATGAGGCTTTGGACCCCTTTAGGTCTTCCCCTTCCATTCCATTGACACTTTCAAAGCCAAACCAAGCCATTTTTCTATTTATTATACATCTGTCTTAAAGCCATCATGTACTTTATATATTTTAATGCAATTACCTTTCATTTTTAACTTTTATTTATTGTAATTTTAATTGTTGTATTAATTGGCTTAATTGGGTTCTTCATTGTGCTAGCCTGGTAAACCACTCCGGTCGCGGAAATCGCATTCCACGACCAAGGTGTGGTTTAGGCAATCATTGTGCAGCAGCACATGATGTGTGTTATATAAGATAATTGATTGTGTCCTAACTTTTAATGCAGATGTGGATGAGTGTGCAGTCAGTAGTCTGCGTAACTGCTCCCCTCAAGCCGCTTGTAACAACACAGAGGGCTCCTACTACTGCACCTGTCTGCAAGGATACACGGACGCCGATCCAAACCACAATGGAGCACACTGTCAAGGTAAAATTGTGTGCCTGTGTGCCTGTGTGTGTGCGTGTGTGTGTGTGTGTGTGTGTGTGTGTGTGTGTGTGTGCGTGCGTGCGTGCGTGCGTGCGTGCGTGCGTGCGTGCATATTTTTTACAATCTTTATGGTGACCAAAGGTCACCACGAGGATAGTAAAACTAGTGTAGTAGGCCTATAGTTTTAGACATTAGCCTACAGAAGTTAAATAAAAAATAAAGGCTGGCAAAGCTTGTTGAATGCCAAAGACATTTTATTACACATGTTTTTCACAACCTAATGGCATTCTCAAAACTGCACACACAAAACTGAAAACCTCACACGCAAAATGCTAAACCCTGACTCTCCTTTTCCATGATGACTCTTTGCCATCAAATCTCTTAACTGTTCCCAAAATGGAACTTGTGTTTTAATTTGGTACACACAGCCATATTTTCAAATGACACACAATACCATTCATTGAGTACACACAACTAAGCATTGGCTACACACTACCAAGCATTTACAGCACAATGAAGTGAAAATTTGAAAACATAATCATAGAAATGGAACACACATAAATGACAATGACTCTGGAGAATGAGCCATTTCTCCTTTTGTAAAATGACTCCATGTTTGGATAACAAGGTAATGTGTAATTGACATCAGAGTGTAAAGAAGGAAAGCCAGAGTCTAATGCAGATAAAGGAGTGTGATGTATTGCAAATTGTGTCGAGCGATTAGGTACATGAAGTGAAGGTTGTGCAAATTGAGCAAATCGATTTTTGTGTGTTAACAATCGTGAAAAACTGTAAAGGAACATTCCGTTAACTCCCAGATCTTCTGACGAATATAATCGAAACATTGTTTCGTTAATTTCTTCGTAGCATTTAGCAAAAATTGCAAGCCTTCAGTTGTGAACATAAATGTGACACATAGCCAAGTCAACCTTATAGTACGATACACAGTACACTCACCCCTTTTTCCTTGCCTAAGATAATGACATGAAGTATGATGAACTTTGACCTTTCTCTTTTTTTTCCAGTTATCCCGCATGGGGCCACCACCATTTCCAGACAGTCTCCTGCACCCAGATTATTCACTGTAAATAATGGTAAATTGAAGATTACTGTTGACAACATTTCTGTGAGGTTTTCATATCAAGGACCCATAAATGTATTTGGCCACGGACCCTCGTTTGAAAAGTATTTGTGCCAGGGACCCCCATAAGAGAAGATTTGTGTTAGATCTTTTCAAACCTTTTCAAGATTTTTCTAAATGTTTTGAAAATAGCTGACACCGTGTGTCATCACAACCCGTTGTTGATGTTATATTAACTCTTTGCTGGGGCCCCTGAACCCCCCGAAAGATCACTGGGGTCAATGGAACTCACTTTGAGAACCACTGTTCTGTTTGGAAACTTATAGTCAAATTTAAATGTATAGCCAAATAACAGTAATGAAATGTAGAATATTTGTTTACTTGCTTCAGCTGTTTTCACGTTAATTGTAATTTTTAGATTTGACCTCTAGGAATACCACCTTCACCACATGTTTATGACATTATATATTGTTGCAGATTCCATAGAAGATGGATTGAATACTCTCCATGTGGTGGGGTTCTGCATTCTGGGAGCAAGTTTAGCTCTCTGCTTTATTGGTGGTTTAATTTGCTTCAACTACCAAAGGAACCGTGTTGGACACTACAATTTCAATCTCAATCCGAGAAAAGACAATAACTTCTCTTACATTGACTTTAATACTAATACTTAGGACTGCAAATGCACTGAATGAAATGTAACAAGGACATTAGAAAAAGAAAATATGTTCAATGGGCTACCGATAGACTGTGTAGTAATAATGAACTTATAATATGGAGAGCATGTTTTCCATGTGTTGCTGCTATTAACATACAGTACAACTTGGTGGGATGTTGTCAAGAAGAGCACAAACATTTTATAAACAGCATATTAAATCTCCATTATAAGGTCAGCACTGTATTCCCTGGTTGACTATAAAGACTGCATGTGAAAGTTGTTTGTAAGAAGTGTACTAACACTATTTCTTCTACTTCTTACGAGCACAAGTCTTATGGCAAATATTTATTGATTTACTAATCAGTAAAACAATGGCATGCAGTGTCTACATGTAAACATTCATCTTTAAGAGAAATAAATAAACCAAAGATCCAGAAAAAATACTATGCATTTGCTGCACACATATATACATCCAGTACAATTAAGCTACATTTTAACTTGAAATTAAACCAGTTTTTGGCATAACATGGAGCAGAGCTTCGAAAAGCAGTAAAACAAAGACAAGACATAATAGCTCAAGACATACAAGTTTGCATATCAAAAATACACTATAAATAAGCTGTTTTCGTGGATTGATCGAGTATAAGACTGCAGAATCAAAAGTGGAGTGCAGTTAAAAATGCACAATAGGGTTTTACTCTTTTCACACTTTGCGCATCACGAGTGATCTGTAAAGTCAAGTGATGATAATTAAATTTATGTAAAGTAATACAAACAAACCATGGAGTTAAAATGTAGTCCTAAGTCCTATATCAATCAACAATGTATTAGCGGCTAATACATTGTTGAAATATTGTGTTGTGTTAATAAACTAACAGAACACAATATCTTGGCACTGTAACACTTTGTAACACTGTTTTTGAAAAACGCTTTATTATTGTTATTATTATTATTATGACTTTATTCTCTTTTAGCTTTGTGTTTTTGTCTTTTTCTTTGCACTATAGATGTTTGTTTATGCCCTGTGTATGTAAGACTGAGAGTGCTCTGAGCAAAATAATTTTCATTGTATTTATACTCTGTATCTATACATATGACAAATAAACCTGAACCTGAACCTGAGCTGCATAAATTAGATTTCCTAATAGCCTACCGTTTGTTTGAATTTTCATGCATAGACTGTTAACACTTGGGGGCGCTGCTGATCCAGTTTTCATAAAACAAGATATATTCTACAAGATGGCTTCCTGCATCGATAGAGATGCTAAAGATTTTGTCAAGGAGGGAACAATCAGTGCTGTGCAAGCCTGCAAGGAGTGCAAGGCACTTAGGCATGGGAATTATGGTAATAGAGTCTGTCTTAATGAAGAAAAACCAGGCATAGGCTAGGCCTACATGTAGGCTATCAGGCTATCTAGAACAGGGGTTCCCAAACTTTTTTGGACCTTTTGGGGTAGATATTTTTCCAGGTACCCTCTCATCCTCGCAACACGGATAACAATATATTTACAACCACAAGCAGTGTTTCCTGCAGGAAAAAGCTTTGGCATGGTGCTGGGCACAGGCCGCAATTTTGATTAATTAATTAATTAATTTGATTCATTAATTAATAAGATTAATACATTAAGATTAATTTGTATTATTGCTCTTGTATTGCTATTGGAGACACTGGGGGACACTGGGCAGGCACTGAGGAGGCACTGGGGAGACACTGGGGAGGCACTCAGGGGCACACTGGGGAGGCACTGGGAAGGCCAACTCGGGAGGCACACTGGGGAGGCATTGGGGAGGCACTCAGGGGGACACTGGGGAGGCACTCAGGGGGACACTGTCTAAATGTAGACGTCTAAATGTAGACGTCTAAATGTATACAGACGTCTAAATGTAGACGTTTAAATGTATACAGAGTTACAGACGTCTAAATGTATACGTCTAAATGTAGACGTCTAAATGTATACAGAGTTACAGAGGTCTAAATGTAGACGTCTAAATGTAGACGTCTAAATGTGTACGTCTAAATGTAGACGTCTAAATGTAGACGTCTAAATGTGTACGTCTTCTCTTATGGGGGTCCCTGGCATATCTTTTCAAATGGGGGTCCACGGGCTAAGTAGTGTCAATTTGGGGGTC
This sequence comes from Protomyctophum bolini, assembly GCF_963924005.1. Classification (NCBI taxonomy): domain Eukaryota; kingdom Metazoa; phylum Chordata; class Actinopteri; order Myctophiformes; family Myctophidae; genus Protomyctophum; species Protomyctophum bolini. Next base: position 25,610,433 of record NC_137874.1, on the reverse strand, counting down.
CTTGACATGAAAAAGTTTGGGAACCACTGCTTTAAACACTTTAGCACTTTATGAACATGAACAAAATAGATGGGTCCCCCCTGGAACTCCCTCAGGTACCCCTGGGGGTCCCCGGACCCCACTTTGGGAACCACTGATCTAGAAAACTATCTTGACTTCTTGACTGAAGAGGAGGTAGGCCTAAAGACGTTTCCATAATGAGCACGAAGTCATGAATAAAATATGGTGCTATAGGTTAAGAACTTTGTAGCACATCTCTGACAAGCCTTGCTGGGGACCACATGATAAACACGATAAGGAGGATAACATCTGATTTTAAAGGTGGTCTCTGGAGACCTCAGACCTGTGGTTGTCATGGGGGTGTAACCATCTGGACAGCTACAGCAGCTCCACCCCTAAATCAGAGCCTGGCTCGGCCCTAAATTAACCATTCAGCCTCCACCGTTTCTATAGCAACGGCCATGCCTCTGAAGCCACTGAAGGGATGGATAGAGGCCGCAGTAAGTGCAACGCAATGGTGTAAAAACACCACATTCATCCTCAAATCATCCTTTTGCAGTTTAGCCATGTCATGATACAAATGAGATTAGGCATATACTGAGCAATAAATCTCTAAAATCTGCTTTTGATTTCATTGGATACACGTACACCTCTGTGTAGGAATTAAAAACAGGGTTAGCTAAGCTGCTCTTGTTTGGGGGCAGGCGATTGCTTATTTATAATGCATCGAGGGTTGCGAAGTGCAAAGGCAGCACATGAACTCTTAAGAACCTCCACATACTGTAAAAACATACAGAGATGATGCCAAGGAAATGATTCCAAAACAAAACCACATGGGATTGGACAAAGTGGGAATAGTAATAGTAATCCCCCCCCCCCCCCCCCATCAATAAATCCAGCAATCAATAGGGCTGTGCAGATTAACCAGATCCAGTGTAATAGCAGTAATGTGATCCTTCCGTCACAACAACCCCCACTCACTTCAATTTCTGTAGGTCAGGGAGACTCATCCATCACACCGTAAGGTATAGGTACGGTATGTGTACTGTAGGCTACTTACTGGTTTCAGACTGGCCTCAACTCACACACAGCATTCATTATTATTATTCCTCTCCTAGGCAAGTGTTAAAGTGACTTTATAACATAATTACCCCAAAATGATAATGGTCCTCGACTCCTCACCAATTTTACTGTATAGGCTTCATGTTACTGGCTACATGACTTATTTTTACTTCCATGATTTATATTACCATTTGTTATTCATCACACATAGACGCTTGGTGAACATACTCACTGACATACAAAAAATAATAATATATATATATTTTTTTTAAATACCGGTCATAGGAATGTGTCACAGGTCTCCTGCCAGAATCAGACTGGGGACGTTGCAATTATGTAGTTGATACACTATCTATTCAGCCCGGCACAGCCCTGTCGGTGAGTATTTCTCACTGAAAGGGAGTGGCTGATTATAGCCTCTCCTTCCCTCCCACATGGACAATTAGCTGGATACCAAGCATCACAAACCAGAACAACACATGTGTGATTTGTTTCATGGCTTCTGATGGTTGTTAACCATCCTGAAAAATAGTACTGCTTTTTTTTAAATATTTTCTTATCCCACGATTTTGTAACCCATTTTTCACCCCTGTGTCAATTATCTAATGTGATCCTGGGCTCAACACACAACCTAGTCCCCATATATGGGGGACATGGGGAGAGCAACGGACTTGAACTCATGCTTCCTTCATGCCTGAGTGTCCAAGTTGCTCCTTTACACCTGACAGGGGGAGTTTCCCTAGTTGGACATAGCACGTGGAAGGAACACGTTATTCCAACCAGTTCCTTTCCCTTCCATCAGGCGCCCCGGCTGGCCAGGGGAGGCAGTTTAGAGACCAGGATTACTGCATGTGTTTTGTGAGGGTACCTACCCTATGGGACACGGGGAGAACATGCAAACTCCACACAGAAAGGCCCTTTCGCCAACCCCGCCTCGGGTATAGTACTGCTTCAAGAGTGTTTCTTCTGTGGAACATGATGGATTAGATTCACAGTGGTAACCAACCTTTTCAAGCCCAAGAGCCCATTTTATTCCCAATTGTAAGCCAAGATCTACCACTAAAACGTGTTAGAAAAAACACTTGTTTTTTTGCTATTTCTGACAGGCTCAATGCATGTGCACACATCCACACAAAGACTAAAGCTTAAATTACTTACTAATCCAATAATCTCCATTTAAATATCTGAAGTTAATGCAAACACATCCTGCATTTTATCGGACAGCAGTTCAATGACAGTAGGCTCAGTAAAGAGGAAAGGGTTTGATACAAAAGCAGCTACTTGACTCATGCGTTGTACTTCAACAAGTTTTCATATTTATCATATTTTTTGCTCTATGTGTGCATGTGTACAGAATTCAAACTGTAGCATTGATTATTGTCACGGACAGAAGTCATTCTTTCCCTTTGCATATGCCCTGGAGTGCACTCGCCTATTAGTTTGCATTGCAGACTGGTATATTCAGTATATTTTTCTCATTTATATTTTTGTTGTTGCTACGCACAGTGCGCAGCAGTTGAGGAGAACGCAACTATGCATTCCTTTAAGCAACACAACTTCTGCAGCTGCATCCATATGTTTAGAATTTGCATCAATGATCAAATCCCAATAATAAAAAATATTATAACAACGAACAACGAAAACTGAAGGAGCAGCGGCGCTATCTATCTATCTGTGTCTGCAGCCTGTCACGAGCCCCGTAATGAACGCACGTTGTTCCGTATTTTAATGTCGGGTCGGAGAATAAATACAGTATGAATGACGGCGGGATTTATTTGACAACTCTGTCCTGCTTTCTTCACGAGAAGAGAAGAGCGCTCACAGCTGCTAATATGGTAGCAGCCCTGTGGCTGACCTGTCAGTTCTCTTTAGGCTTGTGTAGTGTAGTATGTGAACCTGGGTCTGGGAAGCTCAGAGCTGCAGCCATTGGCTCATGATACGAGCACACGACCAATGGGACAGGTCATTCAGTGTTGCTAAGATACCACCCCTCCCACCACACACGCACACACACCCTTGGACGATGGGGTCTATTCTCAAACTCAGAGCCACAGCGCTCTGCTCAAAACAGGGGGGCAGTCAGACAGATATTTTGTGAAGCCACTAAGGAAATGAAAGTTCATATAATGGCCTGTTGTGGCGCTGTCATTGGGCTCAAAAAAACCCATAGCCCCATAGAAGTCCATGTATTTGGGCCCAACTTCACCTAGACTGTATTACCTTAATAAACATGGTCATGAATACTTTCTGCTTCCAGTCACTAGTTTAAAGTCTCATTTCTAATGTCATAATATTCTTTTTGGAAAATTATGGTCTCATTTATAAAAAAAAATACCATAAAGTCGCGCATGTTCTGAGGGGCGTGGCTACCGTTACAGTCTATGAACGGGATTCCCCTCCCACTCGAGTCAAAATAAAAACCAACGGAGAAGAAGGGGGGAAGTCCCGCCTCGTTGTCTGGGCCAGCCAATGGCCAGCTGGGCCCAAACGGATCTAGAAAGATGGCGACTTCCATTGCAAGGACTGACAGGCTTCATTTTACGTTCATGTTAGACCCGGGGAACGCTTTGTCCATATTTTTTACAGTCTATGGCTCAAAATTAATTTGCATGTGACGAGCGGCACTGACATTATTCCAATGGGTCTAACACTTCGCGATCGACTGGAAACGTTCCCGCGATCGACAGGTAGATCGCGAACCCCTGGTTGGTTACCCCTGGATTAGAAGAACCTGCAGAAAATGCATGTCCATTCAACAACATGCAGCAACAAATTACAATACAGTTTTGCATTGTGACTTATACCCTTATTTATTTACATTACAGTTGATCAATGCAAAGTACAGGAAGCACTTTATGTTGTGTTATATTATTTCTAACATCATCATCATCAATAGAACATATTTTAAAAGAAGAGCATGTAAGTTAACATATAGCACCTTTGCCATAATGCCCCAGGCAGAAGCTGATTCAGTCACGCGTGTCCTGCTATACGGTATATGGGCGGAGGCAGGGGATTCCTCTCTATTTCTAATACTAGATATGTACAGTACAGAGCACTAGTCCCTGTGTGTTGTGTAAGTGCCTCATTGTTGGCAGCTTTCAGTCCGTGGGCTTTACGTCTAGGGCAAAACGAACGACTCCAGTGCTCTTCCTTGTTCCTGGTTCTTGTTCTCCTCCAGCAGCACCAGGGGAATGATGATGACTGGCTCCGACTGGGCCCTCGTCTTTAGCATCTCTAGGAGGCAGCACACAGGTTAAGATACCAGCAGAAGAAGAAGGAGACAGAAAGAGACATATATGAAGCGTTTCTCTCACTGAAACGACACAAGTTACTGGACTGGCGTTGAGCTGAGCACCCTGTGACTCATATTAGTGAAAGACATTATATTACTGCTGTGGGTGTGTGTGTGTTCCTGCATGTCATGAAGCCTGCTATAAAGCAAAACAACCTGATTTGTAGGTGGGATCAGTTGAGTACTAAATCATGTCCTGTATTATTTTCAAAGCAGAACAATGTTCTGGTATTTACAAGGACCACCATAATGGATAATTGCTGATTCTTTTCTTTTTTTGATGGCAGCCTTGTGTCCTGAGGACTCCAGACACAAGGCATAAGTTGCAACTTGCTGCACTTTATTGCTGCTGCTGCTGTTACTATGGGGTATTCATTTACACTAAATACAAACAGATGACTTAGGTCTAGTACCTATGTCTACAGTACACTAATACCTAAGCACACTCATGGCACTGGCATGAGAGTCTCAGGGTGTTCCATGAGAAAGATACTGTGACATGGGATCTCGATTACAAACCCACATCCCATTTATACTCACCCCTTTTACAGTTCATATGATATCCATAACATCACTTAACAGATATGCTAAACATATCTGTCTAGGCACTCAGATTCCAGGTCCCAAACAAAACAACCCTACAGGCTTCTCCTGTAATCATTTATAGATTTATATAAATAATAAAATCATATTTCAGATATATAACATCCATTGACAGCAGAATATCAAATGGTGTACAGTGAATGCATGGTAGGTGTATTCTGCTTGCTCTAGTATACAGATGGATGGCCTTTAGTCATCTGGGTGAATAATTCAACAGTCATGTTTATGCAGCCATGCGAGTTAGATTAGCCATGACCCATTTCTGTTCATCAAGAACAACTCCCTGAAGTTCAAGCATGGCCAAGTGATGAGATCAACACACAAGGCATCCTTAAGAGAGAGACCTTAAGGAACCTTGCATGTAGGACGTGAGAGCAAGCATTCAGTCATCGGTAACCACTCTAGAGTCCATATGGAAGAGAAATACAGAGGAATAAACCTGATAATGTAAATGTACAGGTGCGCCATCAAAACAATGCTGTGTTACATTAATACAAAAATGAATCAGAACATCATGATTATATGTATGAATGGTAATGAGTGGCATCTGTGGCTTTTGGTCTGGTTTCCTTTTGTTTGTTTTCATTACCTGGGATCGGGTAGAGCACAGCCCCACAGGTGTTGCTTTAGAGTCTGCACCCAGCCAATATCTCGGATTGGCTGGCAGAGTTGTACGTAGTGGTACTGTTTTAGCACAACCCTTCAAATGAATCAGAATGTCACTTGTTAGCGCACTAGAAAGTGGGACAGCATCATCCAAATCTGACATCCTCAAAGAAGCTAACCAGGTTAAAGATGCAACAGTATGGTAAAATGCATTTACATTTTCAGAAAGATCTATGCTAATGTCACATACTTGATACTTGTGATTCTCATATACAAAGGACCACAACGTATATCCTAGAATAATTTGTATAGTTTTTGTGGCTGAAAAAGCACATGACATCTTATTCTGGAAGGAGTTTCTATAGGCATCCTTTGACATGCATATTGCTAGACAGTTTGTTTGAGTTCTCTGAATATATTAGACATGATGCAAAGATAATATATTCTTTCTCATGTGACAGCAATATGCAATCCCTCAAAAGGATGTCTATTCTCGTTCTCGCCAGAACATGGCATAATATTTAATAAGCATAGAAAGAAATGATAATAGCAAAGTTCTCTTCCATGTGGATTTATTATTATTGAATATTGTCTGTCTCACAAAGACAAAGACTGAGAATATCCTAACATAGCTGCAACTACTAAGCTCTCACCCCGCTCTGTACTTCTCAACACAAAGAACCAAAGAAGACACTGCTTTTCTGCTTTTTTATTTATTTGTGGTATTTCAATAAATATCAGCAAGCAGATAGAAACACAAGCACGTCACAGTAAAATATTTTCCCCAAGACATAACCTTCTTTAGCATACTTTCTATCCTCGTTTACCTAATACTCACAAAGATAGCACCAGGTTGTGTGCGAAGAACTGCCTCCCCCAAGCCCCTTCTTTGAGCTAACATGACAAAGCGCCCCCCTCCCCAAACCAAAGGCTGCAAAATGAGTGAACCCCTCTTTTGCATTGGACACGTGCTCAGTGTGGACATAATACAGCATGATGGAGGTGATGGTTGCTGAGACTGACACCACAGAAAACAGACACAACCGTCTTCCACTCAAATGGAGGAATATGCTGACCAGTAGAACAGATGGGAACAGTGAGCAGAGTTGCTGGGTTGTGGAGGACAGTGGTTGGTGCGGTGACTCATGACAAGATGGATCCTGTACAATGCCCTAATTTGTAGCCCTAAGCCAACACAAATGTTTGGGAAAATCCAGGTGTTCCACTACAGTAAAGACTTACAGAAATCAGTCTAGAATTAGTCTCTAGATTCTAGAACGTAGTCGATCCCCTGCTGGAAATATAGATGGTTATATGCTATTGTTATATACAAAGAGGTTTAACGTTTACCGTCATTAATTTGGACATGGACAGATATACTGTAGGTTTATAAAATAACATCTTTATGCCTTTCCTTCCCACTGAAGGGAACTGCAATTTACAAACATGCCCCCAGAAAATCAAGGTTGTGCAGCTTGATTTGGTATACTTTGGCATACTGTACCTTTCATACACATCACCCTCAAATTGCCACACATTGAAAAAATAAAATAAACCTTCAATGTTAAATCAACATCATGTAAGCTGAAATCAATAATACAAATACACACCTGATCCAGGGGGATGTAAGACAATTAGAAGTAGAACAACGTGCGGTCAGAAACCATGATGGATGCAGAGTGACTACCAAGAGAGAGGCATTCAGACTTACCATCACATCAGTAGGCAAAGGCTTTAGCATATAGTTCACTCATTATTGACAAAATGAAATCAAATTACATACTGATGAAGAAATCAAATACATGCTACAATTGTATATGGTACTGTGTATTGGGATTAACATAGTCTGTGTGGTACAGCCTGTGAAGACCCTCTTTAGAGTTGTTGTGGTCATTTTAGTAGCAGCAACTCAAACTGTCTGCTACAGTCACATGGGTGTCATTTGTTCCGGTCAACCATGGCGGTGTGTATGACAAAGAGCTATAAGGAGGTGTGTGTGTGTGTGTGTGTGTGTGTGTGTGTGTGTGTGTGTGCAGCTACTAATTTAGTTGTAGCTTAGTGGCATTACAGAGGAATCCATCTCAGTATTGAAGATTCGGTGGAGAAGAACTCCAGAAGGATATCGCCATTGACCACTATTTTAGCAAAATATTCACTATTTATTCTTTGTTTTCAATCTTTTATAATTCTATTTAAATGTTTTGCCTAATGACATAGGAACACTAGGGTTAAGTTAAGGCTGGTCACAGAGTTAAACACAGCTCAATTTTCCAGACCTTCTCCCTGGCTTTGGGATATATTCATTCAAATGTTAAATGTTATTTGCATGAGGACTAATAGGAGTACTCATCTGCTTTGCCAATGACTGGTGTAGTGCATAATCAGATGATAGTGATCTAGATTGTAGAGTAGCGTCAAATTACCTAAAAGTGAACTCTGTGTATGTTTCATAAAAATGGGAAAATGGGAAGATATGTTCTTCATAGTCAATTTGTGTGAGGAGCAGCATATGTTAAGAAAATGAGACACTGGCTTTCAAAATGGCTTTGAACAACATAATGTTTTATAATATGCAATATTATCCAACTGACATCAGACGTTTTGTGAACTTTATGTACCATGAAGAGAACAATACCAACAGAAACGGAGCAGGCACAAACCAAGCCATGGATCCATACAGTCATGATAAACCAAGCTGCACATTTATCAAAGATTTTCAGAATGACCAAGATGAGTATCATTGCTATTAATTTAGCAGTCACAGAAATTCTGAGAGCCAATTTGTGATTCCATTCCTCTCTTTTGTTGAAAATCCCTGATAAACTCAAATACAAAGCAATCTGTTCAGTTGAACAAAGCCAAACCATACAGAATTGCTTGTCAATGTGCCCATGCAACAAGAGCCATCCATTGGCTACCAAGGCAGCTGGTAGCCATGGCAACCTGGAGATGGAGACATAGAGGCGAGTGGGGGTTGGTGGGCGGCATCGAATAGCATAGGAAGTGGATGTTCACACCCACTCGTCACTATAGCTCTCTCAGTGTATTGTGAGGCAGGATGTGCAAAGACGTGTCATGTGTAAGCGTTGGAAATGTTCTGTTAATATTACACAAGCCTATCCAAGATATACGGGGGCATAGAAATGATTAAGCATAATTTAAACTTTGTCACATGATGGTGTTGCTGTGAAAAATAAACAGATTTTCAAGCTGGGCTAGTTTAACACCGTCATGTGATAAAGCATAATTCAGGACAGAGAATACAGAGAGAGTGAGCAAAGGACAGTGAGAAGACAAAAGAGGACAGTGAATGAAAGAGTGAGGGAGAGAGAAAGGAGAGACAGTAAAGACGAGAACCCTTAATTCATTTTTGCAGCCTGTGTTTTTTTGCCCAAATGAAGAAGAAGGAAGGAAAGTAGTGCTAAATGATTTTTACTCTTTTGCCTCAGCCAGTTTGTTGTTCATCTCTTTACTTTTCTCCTTGTCCCCCTCCGCCGGCCGGGTCTCGGGCTGGTTCTCAGTGGTCTTCTTCTTGGCACCCTTCAGCGTCACGCTCTGCTTGTCTTTGGCCTTCTTCACTGGCTTGCCCTGGCCCGCCGTTGCAGTGCCCGCCTTTTTGGGTTTAGAACGGGGGGCACTATACCTGTCAACCTAAGAACGTTGGATAGTGGGAGTGAGATTCCCCTACAATACTGAGTGTTAATTTAACCTTTTATAGGCGGGAACCCCTTTTTGTAATTTTTGAATAGGCTAAATATTTGAAAATCTTCAGAAAATTCAGGTCAGGATTTAGAAGGCGTTCTTAGAATCGGGCTCAGTCCTAAATGGCAAGGTGACCAAACAAACTTGTTCAGACTATAGTCAAAGACTACGGTACTTAAAACTGTCAGACGGTCTGTGCTATTTGGAGCTACCTTACTGTTAGTGTACGATTGAACCTGTAACAACTGATTTCCTGTGTCCCTGGAGAAGGGATATACTGTAACTCAATTTAGTTAATGGGCCATTAACCCATTTAGACCGGAGGACGATTCTACAAATGTTTTCTGAAAAACCCATGTTTCTATGTCTCGTTCTCAAACATTTTCATGTCAAGGACCCCCAAAAATATATGTAATTGGCCGCCGACCCTCATCTGAAAATATGTTGTTCCAGGCCTCCCCCCAGAAGCAAAGATATGAGTTTAAAACGTTCACTCTGAAAGAATATAAATATATTCAAAGATTTGCGCCACATTTTCATGATTTTTCAAAAATAGCAGATCTACAAGCTCATAGCTGCGCTACGACCTTGTAGATCTGCTATTTTTCAACAGCTAAAGTATAGAACGTCGCAGTCCCGCCCCCTTTCAGAACGACGAGGGCACCAGGAAATAATTCCCCATTCATTTTCCCCACGTTTCAAAAAGTATTTATTTAATGACCTTTAAAGCCTTGGACAAAGCCAACAGCAGAGTTGACAAATCATGACAATAAACTAGGTGCACGATTATGAAATTATGACCAATATCCGGTCTATTTTTTGCAGGGTCATATCTGCCGATTCTGACCGATTCCGATATTATACAGAGGACCACAATGGAAACAAGCCTAGGCCCTATAAGGGCTATTGGCCCAAAGCCTGTTAATAAAGTATTCAATCAATCTATAAATAGCATAATACTTTGTGTGTCTGTGTGTCTGTTTTCACAACTGAATGACTAATGATTGAGATGAGTACACAGATTAAATGTAGATTTATTTTAAAATGTATTTATTTTTTGCTGTTGGAAACCGAGACCATTCCGATACCGATATGGCATTTTTATGGCTGATATATGGCCAATTCCGATTATTCTACAGATTAATCGTGCATCCCTACAATAAACAATTTTTTTGGGGCCGAATAAATAATTAGAAAGAAGAAAAACTAGAAAAAAGTGTTGTACCCGGCCCCTTTATTCTTCTTTCTGTACCGCACTGTTGTGACGAAAAGAGAGTTGAGCCAGAAGGCAAAGCTCTCTGTCTACCGAGCTTCATTCCTACTCTCACCTATGGTCATGAAGTGTTCCTACTCTCACCTATGGTCATGAAGTGTGAGTCTTGACCGAAAGAATAAGTCACGTATACAAGCGGCCGAAATGAGTTTTCTCCGACGGGTGGCTGGCATCTCACTTAGAGATAGGGTGAGAAGTTCAGTCATGTGGGGGAGACTCAGAGTAGAGCCGCTGCTTCTTCGCCTGGAAAGGAGCCAGCTTATAGGTTCGGGCAATCGGGCATCTGGTTAGAATGCCTCTCGAGCGTCTCCCTAGGGAGGTCCTCGGACCTCGACGCACGTCCCACTAGGAGGAGACCTCGGGGCAGACCAAGGTGCAGATGGAGGGATTACATCGACTCACTGGCCTTGGAAAGCCTCGGGATCCCCCAGGAGGAAGTTACTAGTAATGTTGCTCCGGAGAGGAATGTCTGGAGCTCTCTGGTGGAGTTGTTGACCCCGCGACCTGACTAATAAGCGGTTGAAGATGGATGGATGGATAGGGGAAAGTTAATGGGGAAATATTTTCTTGTGCCCTCACAGGGGGCGGGACTGCAACGCTCTATAACATAATTCTTAAAACACCAAAAGGGGTTCCCGTCCTGAATGGGTTAAATTAGCTGTGTAATGTCTTCCAGAAGGATACATGAATTTCACAGAGATTTGATCATTTCTTTAGGTTTGTCCATGGGGACAATTTTCTTCTTAGGCAAAAAAGAAACTTCAAAACTGTGTACATGAATATAACTACTTTATCTCACCTGCTTGGTGTGGTCTATATAAGGTTCACTGTACAGACTGCGTATCCTTCTTCTCTCCTGAGCCTTGTTGTCAGTGGGCAAGTGTTGGCCTTGCTCTCCCTTGTAGGTGGCGCTGTAGCTGGTCTCCAGGTTGGTTTTGTAATTGGGTGGGAGATACTGGGACTTGGCCCGAATCATTTTTGCTGGCTTCACATCCCTATAAGCCTTGAATTCGGTCCTGCAAAGAAAGAAGTGATTCACAATAAGAAAACCTTCCATATAATGCCACTGTGAGGTAATGAACAACAATGTGCTGAGACGAACTGCAGAACTATAGCCTATAGTATGTGACTGCCTGGTGCAGTACTATATACAATAAAGTACAGTGTGCAATAGTGCTAGTCTTGTGAGTCCTCACACAGCAGTTCTGAAGAAGGTCAGCATTATGGCTCTCACTCAAGGGAGCCTGCCTTGCAGTAGTCTGCCACCATCACATGTTTATTACATTGACTATACTGCAGCACCAGTGTAACTCCAGTTGCATATAACCTATAGAACAACATATAGAAAACACTGACATATTCAGTACTATACAGTAAGTAGTATAATACTATAATGTTTATGAATGAAAAAATATGCTCAGTAGATTCTGTATTAATGCTCAATATATCATACATACTTGCATAGACAATCTAATATGTCCATGGGCCAGGGAAGTCCTTGGACAAGGACAAAGTATACATATCCAATTTCCCTTATGGCCACAGCACCAAGCACACAGACAAACTCTCCAACCTCCACAAAGCACTTCTCACTGCCACTCAACTTCCTGTACTGTAGCCCTGGCCCATTGAAACCCTTCTCATTTTGCAGGTAACAAAGTTCATACAAGAGGAAGACTGGCTTCAAGGCTGCAATACTAGATCATCGTTAGAACAATTAGTCAACCCACATTGTATGAAATTACTAAATCAATAAGCCAACAGCTATGGAAAACCTGAAGTCAGCTGCTGCAGCATAGCTTGGGTGGAAAACTGCCTGTTGTATGTCCTAGCTGGCCCCATTTGTACAGTAGCAGGAGGTTTGTGCTTTGTTTTTGTTGGCTTATGAAGTACACCGCAAGCTGCTTGAGGCATGACTGGGGTTTCAATGAGACTGTGGCTATAGTTGTCTCTTTGACTGCGTCACAGTGGGAGGGCTGGTTTCTGACCTCCTATTGTGGTTGGTTGTCATGGGATAGCACAGGGATGTCAAAATGAGCATAATGTGTAAGCCACAAACCAGGCATGAGATATACAGTAAATACTGTAGTAATTCTTCTCATGTGGATTTTCTTAGCTCTCATGTGGATTTTTTTAGCCCTCATCAAACCCTAAATGGTAAATGGTGCATTTATATAGCGCCTTTATCCAAGGCGCTTTACATAGATTGTGCATTACATTCACCCATTCACACACACATTGTGACAGTGTCTTGCCCGAGGACACTTCGACATGGAGACAGGAGGAGCCTGGATTCGAACTGCCGACCCATGGATCATTGGACGACCTGCTCTACCTCCTGAGCCACAGTCGCCCCTACACTCAAGACACTGCCTCCGCTGTCACTCTTAGATCTCCATATATGGAGCTGACCTGTTCTGACATTCCATATGTTGATCTGACCTCATCAAACCCTGTGCACTCAAGACACTGCCCCCGCTGCCATGATCTGACCTGCTCAAACCCTGTACAGTGTACACTCAAGACACGCTCCATATATGGCCAGTATAGAATTCATTCCATATGTTGATCTGACCCCCCATGTCAAAGCGCCAGTGCTCGCACAGCAGTCTGCTGTCACCCAGGCGGATAAAGGGCGAGGGCGCTTCTCGCCCTCAGGGCGTCTTACTGGTATTTATAATATAGTATAAAGAATTTTCCTTATCAGCAAAGAGAACATTTAAAAGAACATTTAACATATTTTCATTTAACCTGAAAAAGACAATGCTGTATCTATCTATCTATCTATCTATCTATCTATCTATCTATCTATCTATCTATCTATCTATCTATCTATCTATCTATCTATCTATCTGTCTATAAATGCACCGAAAAATGTCTGTCAGTCAGTCAGTCAGTCATTCTGTCTGTCTGTAGCCTACACTTCCTTATATTAACCTGACTCCGCCAGATGGGGCAGTAGAGAATACTCTCTACTTCACCATCTGGCAAACATCATTTGCTGTTCATATACTCAGAACGGGTGAGGACTAGTACTTTAAATTGCTAAATTAACTCTCCCTAATTCGCATTGTGCACTAATATTGTCATTTAAAACACACCACTGGCAATTATAATGCCATATCCCCATAAATCTCAAAAGCAAATGAATCATGATGGTGGAAGAACATGCCGCCTGAATGCTGAATAGAGGGACTCCTCCAGCGGTGCAGAAAAGAGGTGGATATCACACAGAGAAGAGAGAACTCTTCTTACGCAAGAAAGTAGAAGCCATTTAACCAATTACTGTTGAACTGGGGCAAGAAGCCACAATGCAAAAGACAGGTTACACAACAATGTCCAAGTCCAAGGGCATAAAGTGCTCATTATATGACACTGCTGTGTGTGTGTGTGTGTGGGTGTGTGTGTGTGTGTGTGTGTGTGTGTGTGTGTGTGTTAAGGCTGTCCCCAAACATTCAAGGTTCGCTCGTTAGGGTTGGCACTCGAATCTTAATTAATGGGTTTGAACCATTCGGGTTTTTTTTAATAAAAATAAAAAGATTTTTTTTTTCTTTTTTATTAACTCGAAAATATATCTCGGTGAGAATGTGATATATGTTAAGTTTCTCGTGCATTCCTGTCAGAAGTTGTCTATCTCCTTATTTTGCTGTCCCTCTCCAAAATCCCCAATGCACATTGATTTGGTGATGGGCCTGCAGCCAATCAGCCAATCAGCAACAAACACACACCCACACACACACACACACACGCACACGCACACGCACACACACACACACACACACACACACACACACACACACACACACACACACACACACACACACACACACATATAAAGCTGTATGGAATCAGCATTCTGTATTCTTCCTGGTGTGTGTTTGGTCTGTCTGTCTGTAGCAGCAAGACGTTACACACTGTCTGGCTGTAGCAAGAAGGTAACTACATGTTAAACTTTAGCTTTGTTTTAAATTATTCAGTTTGGGTAACTTGATCTGTGAATGAATGCCACTGAGATGTGGAGTTGTGTTTTATAACCAGAGTTAAGGTAACTGTTCCAATATGGCTCATGGTGTCTTTTTGACTGGCATTCAAACTCTTCAGACAGTGGACAGGGTCCATTTGGTTCCATTTGTACCCTGAGAGCTGTAAGGGTCCATTTGGTTCCATTTGTACACTGAGAGCTGTAAGGGTCCATTTGGTTCCATTTGTACACTGAGAGCTGTAAGGGTCCATTTGGTTAAACATGCTAACACTTCATCTTCAATATAAAATTGGTATTGTCACAAACGCACAATACAATGTTGGGCTTAAACTTCCATTCAAAGCTGAAGGGAAAACATATTTCAAAAGTTCGGGGAAAATGTATACCGGTATGTTAAAAATGTAAGCTTGGGGTAGGGATGTTAAGTTGTAAAATATGGGTTGTGGGGGCTGACAAGGCTATACAGCCACATGTGTTTCTAATGTGATGTAGGCCTACATAACACTAATGACACTTTATCTTTTCTCTTCATGTAATTCCAGAATATGAAGAGTCACTGCACCAGTGGTGTAGGCAGCACCAAGCCCTGGACCCTGAGACGAGCCATGTCCGTGGGCCCCACAGCCCCACCAATTTAGGCTTCCGAGGACCCCCACCCTGGAGCCCATGTGAAGTGTCCCAGACCGATGCCCCCCTCCCTGCACAAGACATTGAGGTAGGAACTGTACGCTATAGCTGCTGCTGCTGGGAAGAGCTGCTTGCTGCGCAGTGAGTACAAATCTTGTTTATTGTCCTTTGCTGTCGCTGGTGTGGTTAAGCAGGGTACTGATGGTGTTGCTCTCGTTTGCGTTTGCGTTTGCGTTCCGGCTTCCTGCGGTTGCGTCGCGTCGGGCTGCCTGCTGTTGCACTCGTTTGCGTTGCGTCTTTTGCGTCGACTGCCACAATTTCGGCCGGTTCTGTCATTTCACCTAACTTGTGGACACCGCCTGTCATCTGCAGAAGAACGTGATGGTTCACGGTAAGTATCTGTTTTTGTATTCTTTGCTGCTGGTAGGGTAACCTACCCTATCCTAGGGTAGGTTTTTGCGTTTCATCGCAAACTAAGCACTTTGGCACAGGCATGGAGCTCCTGGTTTACTGGGATGGGGTTTGATTCCCTGCTGTGCCCTGCTGATTACATTTAATCTGTTAAACAGGCATCCTTTTGCACACTAGAGCGTCGCAGTCCCTCCCCCTTTCAGAACGACGAGTGGCCCAGGAAATTATTCTCCATTTCATTTTCTCCATAGGCATTTCAAAACTTATTTATTTAAAGACCTTTAAGCGTCGTACGAAGCCAACTCTTGTCGTGACAAATCATGACAACACACACAATATTTATATTTTGGACCAAATAATTACAAAGAAGAACAAAACGTGTTGTAACCTGCCGTTTTATCTACTTTCTAATTCTTTGTTTGGCCCGAAAAATTGTGTTTGTCATGATTGGTCCGAATGTTCACTCGCAAATTCCTGCCGAAGTTCGAGCCCTAAAATAAGGGCTAGGGTACAGCCTGTGTGTAAAGGGGTGAAGAGTGAACTGTAGCTGCTGTGGACTCATGACTATAACAATACAGCCAGTGTCTCTGAGGTCAGAGTGTGCTAGGTACTAGCCTACAGTACATGTATGGAATACTATTGCACACAATAAAACTGGCTTGGAAAAAAAGTTACCCACATGGGGTGTGTAATTGATAGAAAATGTGTCATTTTTTGGGGGGTGAACTACTCCTTTAAGTACTGAAATAATTGGTGGCATTTCAACATTAACATTTGTATCACAGGTTCAACAAATATCACTTAAGATGCTCACCAGCATTTTTGAGGAATCTGTGAATTTGAGCAGTAATAATAATTAATTATTCTCTCTAAAGAAACACAAAACATTACTTTAACCATTGAGCAGGAGTCTTGTTATTTTATTGTACTTTCATTACAACTTCTCTTGATTATCTTGCTCTTCAGTACAGTAGGTTATTATATACCATATGAATCACAGCTATACAGTACAGTACAATCATTGCTTGGTGCTTCTCTGTGTGTGACTATAGCTGCTTTGAAAGGCTGACCATGCTGGTCCACAGGGTGAAAAGGCAGCACCATTGTGACCACCATACACTGGCACTGACATGGCTGGAACCATTCCAGGGCACGGTACTGCTGAGCTACTACATGCCACCTTCCGCCAATATGGCACATTCTGCTCAAGCCCTCTTTACTTACCATTCGATCATTAAGGACATGAACAACAAACGTCTACTCTGAACAGTAAACATAAAGCAACAGCAAATTGCAATCAATAATAAGACGTTACTGTGGCCACTTCAAACCAGCCAATGGCGATAAACCCAATCAGGAAACATGTACGATCCCAATCAGTATAAGTTGTTGCTGAAAGGCTGCTGAAAGCATTGTGAGCTCAGTGAACAAATCAAATATTTATAACTATCAGCACATGAAAACACAGAAAACAGGTAAGACTCACTTTACTGTAAAACCTCAAATCAATAGTACGCTGTTTGACTGGATTGTCCTTCAGGCTTACTGTACAGTAAGCTTACCTTCATCCAACATGCCCCCCCCCCCCCCCCCCCAAAAAAAAGAGGGGGGAAAAAAGGAAAAAAAGATGAAGCTCAGCAGAAAGTGAATACCCATGTTATAAAAATCTATGAGCTTCTCAACATAATATGAACACCAATGTCATGACACATATCACGATAATAATAGCAGATTACACTGAAACAAAGCTACATGTCACCTTCAGGATTGGAGGATTTCACACGGGGAACAATATGTTCCATCTACCTATAGCTTTTTGAAATCAATAATGCTGTACTATACTGGCCAAAGATATGGCGGCTGTTCATAGCTACTGTGGAGTTAGTACTGTTTTATGGGGCCGAGACATGGACCCTCATAGTACAACAGGAAAAAGCCCTGGACGGAGTCTACACAAGAATGCTACGAATGGCACTAGGTGTCACATGGACGGACCGCATCAGAAATGTGGACCTACCACGGGTCACGGACAAAGTCAGAGAGAGAAGGATGAGGCTGGCAGGGCACTGCGTCAGGCACCCAGAACTTGAGCAAATTGACTCTATGGGAGCCAACCCAGGGCAAAGCCAGGAGGGGAAAGAAGCGTACCACCTATGTAGACGTGCTGCGGCACGACGGCTTGGTTGACAACACTGCAGAGCTCAAGAACCTGATAGGAATTTTTTGAGGGCCACGATCCAGGAATCCCGAGTTGGTGTTGGCTAGACCTCACTCTCGCAGCAACTAACTAACTAACTACTAAAGATATGGAAGGGTTGCTGTCTTCTGTCATTGTACTCGCATAGAAGGGAATATGGCCCCATATTTAAGATGAGAATATGTGAATATAACGTGAAATGAATGGACAATGGAGAAGAAAAACAGGCCTACTTTATTTAGGAGACCATTTGTAGGCTTTGTGTACTATTCCGCCTCTAGTGGCTCCAAATGAAGTTCGCCCATCTTTATAAATAAATAATCTTTGCTTCTGATCATCAATACTCTCTCCTTCCTCTGGTATCAACCCTGTATTTCAACAGTGCCACTTTAGGTTACCCAGCAGTATTACAGCTGTCCATACTCAAACAGACAGATATGGAGACAAACATACATAGAGACACACATACAGTATGTAGCTGTTCATTGGAGCAGTTAGGCACTGCTAAAATAAAAGCAACTGGAATTTAACGAATGCAAGAATGGTCGGTACAACAACCTAGTCAGACCCAGTCATAACATTTGTCACCAGGTATTCCCAAACGTATCTTCAGTAAACCGTTCTGAGAATTCCGCAAAAAGAAGAAAGGCTTTTATCTGTTTCAAGAATTGCAACTGAAACCATTTTATTTGAGCATCAGCTGTAATCAGATGTGATCAAATCAGATTATAATGTATTATATAAGAACGTTAGTTGACGGAGCTCTGCATTGATGAAACAAGCCAAGCAGAGCCTCGATCTGAGGATTATAGTAATAATAACATGGCTTAAAGTTAATGTCTTGGCGACAACAGACTGCTAATGTTTAATAGAATGATATACTGTGTGTATACGTCTGGGTTTCTGAGGCTACTGAAGGAATGGTTATTTCTTTATGTATGGCAAGCTCTCTACAAGAGTTATTCTTCTTTTGAGCTTTTACAGTATTCTGAGTCTGACCAGTAGTGCTGCTCACATGTCACACTCATACCACTCATGGCATATGTTCTGTAAAGAGGAACCAATATTCAGTGAGTTGACAGCCCCTTGTAGATGCTGCATGAATGTTTGCACATCTTACAATACGTGAGAGGGGACAAACACAGTGGGCCAGACAGGACCTCTGCAATAACCAACGCTGATGCCTGATAGCGACACAATTTAATATTAAACATTCATGCCGTTCTACTTCCTGCTTCCTGAACTGAATGACTGCCAGCCATGAAGCTGCACACTTTATCCTCTTCAGTGGCTTTGATTGCATAGTATAAGTGCACTTCTCTTCTACATTGAATTTCACTTGCTTATGGAACAAAATCACACTCGTGTGAAGTGAGGGGCGCTCTTACTTACTCTGGTTAAGACAAGTGGCCAACTCTGGTACGGCAACCTTGCCATTACAATATAGTCAATGGTAAATAAAATGGTGCATTTATATAAAACCTTTATCCAAGGCACTTTGATTGTGCATTACATTCACCAATTCACACACACATACACAGATGGTGGAGGAAACCATGCAATGCACCAACCTGCTCATCGGGAGCAATTAGGGGTTCAGTGTCTTGCTCAAGGACACAACACTAACTCTGGGGGAGCCCGGGACAGGGAAACCGTTTCCCATGCAGCCACTCTACCTCCTGAGCGACTGCCACCCCAAATATGTACAAGTATGGCATAAATGACAATGCACATGCTCCATGACCTAAACTAAGCCCCTAGTGTGTATATGGCCTCAAAATGGCCTCAAACAGAGATACTTCCGGGGAGTATGCTATGTGAGCAACTTTAACTGAAATGAGTGGGCAGGGATTTTCTGTGCCCTCTCCAGATCATATAGCGCTATGGACAGCATCCAGCCGTTACTTTTTCATAATATCGTAATACTGTCCAAATCATGGTGTAGCAGAGGAAGTGGCCATGATGGGACTGAACACCCCAGACTGTCCAAGTGCTCCTGGAGCAGCTCAGTGGCCAGCAGAGAAAGACAGGCTGTTCTAAGCTCCCAGGTGTGTACACAGTGTGAAGCTGGGCTAGGCATTGCTCAAAAAGAGTACTGTATTTGTGATCAGCAAGTCTTCCCTCGATAAGTAAAGACTTTTAAACAATGGCCCTCCCTTGTCAGAAAATGGAGGCTGGGCACAATGAGTCAGCTGTAAATAACGTAGCTAATTCAAACCATCACAACAGTAGAGAACATTAAGGCTTTCACCATACAAAAGAGATGTCTTCAGCTATAGAACCTATCTAGCTCTAAATATTAACTATGGGCAGGGGGGTCGTCATGTTTACATTGTTCATTTCTTAGTTATGAGAATGCAGGATTAGCCTGGTTGAAACTTGTAGCCTGGTTGACTCCCCCTTGAAAACATTTCATTGGATGGATGTTTTCAAGGAGGAGTGGTTAACCATGCAAGATTGGCTGTCACATTATAGGAAATTCTCAAAACAGCTAAACTAATTTAATGCTCATCTATTTGCCATAAGCTCAGTGCAAGTCAATGTATGCATGGTGTTTTGTGTGTGTGTTTTGTGTGTGTTGTGTGTGTGTGTGTGTGTGTGTGTGTGTGTATGTGTGTGTGTGTGTGTGTGTGTGTGTGCGCGTGTGCGTGCACGCGTGCATACGTGCATGCATGTGTGCATACAATCTGTACATGCGTGCACATAAGTGTACTATTAGCATTGTTAACCCACAGTTGACCTGCTTTAAGTCTCTGACAGAGAGTGGACTGCTGGGCCTTGTCACTGTGCAACCATTTCATGCCACATCAAGCTGTGCCCTTTGCAGCAGTTACCCTGCATACAGCACAGCACAGCACAGCACAGCACAGCACAGCACAGCACAGCACAGCACCCAACAGCTGTTAGACTGACGTGCCGGTTTCTCATGAGCCACGGTACACCTGCTGTCAGTGAAAACACTATTTTCCATTGATGCACTGTCCTATTAATTAAATGATATCCTCCCCCCCCCCCCCACAACATTTTCACCTACATTAAAGTGAATAAAGTTGTTCCCATGCAATGCATTCTAACAAATTGTAATAGCCTAGCCTACTGCAATAGTATTTGAAGAATATTCCTAATCAGTGCATGACTCAGGAGTTTATCACAAAATCTCCATTGAGATTCTACAAATATTACAGGTCCATTTGGTTACATTTGTACATTCTCAGAGTTAAAAATGGACAAATTACTACGAGGATGTTACTGTGTAAAGTTTGATGGGGTGCCGTTTTATTTCCAAGGATATCTCCTGGATCGATGAAACACAATCTAAATTTAGCACAGACAAAGATAACCGTAGTCCTATTTTACTCCACAGATAAAGTAACATAATGTCAATAATGCACATTGACAAGAGATGAGATGACCTTGTGTTATTATGCATTTTTAGCAAAGGACTATGAGACAGATTGCCCATCATCACTCGATGACACAGCATAATCTGACAGTCGAGACCAAAATAGTATTTGGCAGCAATTCCACTTCGACCCTGAATTCATAAGGTTTTACTTTTCACACACAGGTTTTAGACTCTATACAGCCTTGTATGTACAGCAAGACATCTTTTGAAAGCCATGATCTCAGTCATTATCATACTGTCATAGTTATAGTATAGTATAGGCTATATATACCCTGTGCAGGTTGTGTTCAATAGCAAAAATGAAGAATACACATTAAAATCCTCTCAGTGTAATAATAGTAATTTAACTCAAGCTTTAAGAGTGATTCAATGTTGTGACATGTGCGTTTGTAGAGCGGCTAATTTCAAAACATTTATAAATTATATAGAAATATTGAAACATTTTAAAAACATTTGGAATAAGTTTGAAAGTTTTTAACAACACAAATCTTCTCGTATGGGGGTCAGAGGAAAAATATATTTTCAGCAAGCATATTATGTTTATGTATAGGGTGTGTAGGCTATAGACTAGGCCTACAGCATATTATAAATGATCTGGGGGCCATTGAAATGAAAATGTTTGAGAACCATTGGCAACAACAACACCAGCTGTAACCTCACCTGTATGAGCTTCCAGCAGTGACCTCTTGTTTGATCTGTCTGTTCACTGCATCCACCGCCCTCCCTTTACCTTCTGTTACCCCATCTCCTTCCGTCTGAAGGACAACTTTCTTCTTCTTTTTCTCACCCTGAATAATGTCTTTCTCCTGCACCTTGTCAGCTATCGTGCTTTTCTCCACACCGCTGTCCAGCTCGGCGTGGTGCGTCGCCATGTGTTTGGAGTGTTTCATGGACCTGCTGCTGTCTGGAACGCGCTCCTCGCCTCCAGCGGAGGAGGAGATGCCAGCAGGAGCAGAAGGAGGTTTGGGGATCCAGGGATGCTCCCTCTTCGGGATGGGCCATGGCTGGAAGTCCTTCTGGTACTGTGTCTCGGTGTTAAAGGGGATTTCGGGGTTGTGGTATTCGTTCTTGGGCTTGCAGCTGGGTTCTCTTTGCACTCTCCAGTGCTTATAGTCCTGGCGCATCACAGAGCTGCACACGCGCTCCTCCGAAACGCTCCTCCGGGGGGGAGCAGAGCCGTGCTCCGCACGGGACGGCTGCGTTTCTATGGCGACACGAGTCGCCTGTGCATGCGGATGCTTCTGGTGATGGCTTGATGGAGGCTGCAGCTGGATGTGCTGCATCTCAGAGACATCCGTGTACTTGGTGAACACCAAAGGCACCGCAATGTCAGCCTTGTCCAGCTGGTTCCAGAAGCGGGCCATGCAGCACGCCCTGCTGATACAGGGCCACGCCATGGTGACTGATGCCGAATAATCTCTTAGCCTAGCCTACTTCAACTTCAATGTGCCACGCAGCTCCAAATGAAAAAATATTATTTCTCTTCCCTGGTCTCGGAGGGCCCCTGAAGAATCCTGATAATGTGAGGAACAAAATGTCCGCACTGCTGCGTCAAGTGTTCCAAGATGATTAAATAGGCTATACGTTAAACGTAGTCAGATAATAAATCCATGATGCATCATATGGAATGAAATAATATCTATCGCCGTTAGATAGTAAAAACAACTAGAATGGGGGTGCTCTACTTGCTCCTTCTCCGTCATGGAGCAAAGCCACAAATGCACTTGATAGGACACAGCAAAAAGCAAACAGCCCCGCCCGCACGCTCAGCATCCATCCATCCTACTACGTACGTACCACCACCAGAGGAAAATAAGCTGCACTATCCAGGATGGACGAGGCTACTGTGCACAGCAAATTATATGACAGAAAAGAAGAAAACCAATCGGTTCCTGTAAAATCGTTAATTTGTATGCTATATTTGTTATGGCTGAAAATTTGAAAATAAAACACAGGGAGAAAAAAATTGCTTGTCTGTTTTCTGCAGTTTCTGTACAACCAATCATTGCGCGCCGACTGTCCCTCCGGGCTATGAGAAAAATAGATCGTTTACGATACACGGAACACGGTCACGGGCTGCGTGCACGTTTTTTCTTAGCTCCATAATATGCATGCGTAGCCTATTAACTGCTATTATAAATCTGATGCCCTGCAGCTCTGCACAAACCACACACAGATGAACTGTTCTGACAAGGCTGACTAGCTGGCTACTGGCAGATGTAGCCTGGGCCTTTGTAGGAGTCTGTAGTCAAAACTGTGAACTGTCTAATACAATTAGGCTATTTGAATTGGTTGGTGGAAATGTCTATAATCCAGTGTTATTTGTTGTTTGTTCTTCACAGCGTGGTTTTATATCACGCTTTGGAAAAAGCAAGACTTGGGAGGCCATGAGAAGAAGGTAGATGGTATTATTGTTGTTGATTTAACTTGGAAGAATATGGCGTAACCAACATTGCCACCTCGTGGCCACCGACGACCACCGACAACACATGTAAGTAAGGGCAAGTCTGCTAAATGATTCATGAACTCGTTGAACTTCTTGCCAAGACTCAGACAGACACAATACACATTCACACAAAAATATACAGTAAATCACCTTTCAAGATACATTTCTGTGAATTTTACATTATTATTATTATTTTTTTTACACTAATTGATTGCTCCATCCCTCCTTGTGAGATAAGATAACAGATGCTTTATTTTGCATTGACTGCAATTGGTTACATGAAGATAGGCATGAGAAAATTGCATGAGATAGGCCTACCTACAATTCTGAAATTGGGCCTACATCAACAATAATTAGTCATTTATTTTGCTAGCATGCAGTAGGCCTATAGCTCTTTACATTAGCCTACTGTTTACAGTTAACATTGTCGATGCTGTTGGCTACAGTGGGCTCAGTTTTTGATGATTACAAAATCTGGCAATGACATTTGTGGAGGACAGTCTGAAGATACGTCGTAATGGTGTCATTTCAGCAAGAGGTTTAATTAATTAACAGTTTTAAGTGTTTTGAGTTCCAACAAATCTGCCATGAAAAGAAAATGTGTAGACTATTATCAGTTGTAAGTGGTTTAACTTTAATCTGAAATAACCAGTCAACTCACAAGGCACTAAAATGCAATTACAGGAATATACGACTATACGACTACCTTCAATAATGCAGGGAGGGACTGAAAACGTCGTAAAGTTGACACAGAAGAGGAAATGAACATTCTCATTCTCCCCAATCCATTGACATAAGGATATTTGTTGTTTGAAGTTCATGTCACAGTAAAGACATTGTATGTTCAAGTGGCCAGTTCCATGCAGGGTCAAAGGTCTGATATTGGAGATATGGATTGAATAATTAAACCCTTCAAGTTCAACGGGAGATAAGACTGTCAGATGGAGGTACATGGTTGGTGGTGGGGAGGGAGACAAGCAGACTTTGCACTCACTTTACTTCTTCTTGGCCAGCTGTAAATGTACTGTACATGGGTCTTTCTCTCTTCCTGTTACAGCTATGAAGGTTGATTTTGCCCCCCGAGATGTTCCCCTTACCAGGAGACTGCAAACAGCCTCTGTGTTGCAGTGGGTCTATTCATTTCTGGGCCTGGGTGAGTTTTCTAGGAAGTGTGTGCTGTATATGCTTAGTGCACGACTGCTGTACCTGTTACTGTAGTAGGCTATACCTCTCATGCGGGGGAATGAAAAGCGTTATTGAAAATTATATGTTTAAAGTTACAGTATTGTTGCATGTGGCTCAGTGTATGTTTCTGTTTGTGTCTGAATTTGTGTTAATTTGTTTCAGTATAAATGTTGGAAGACCATTATGCATGTTGCAAAAGAAAAATGTTGGGAAAATATAAAAGTAAGGTGGAGGGTAACCAATGTGGTTGCATAAAATTAAAGTTACATGAAAGTACTGTATAAAGGTAGCCAGCCAGTACAGTGTCATCAATTTTCCCACTGAGCTTTTAATCTAGTAAAAAGGGGAGTTTTACAACTGAAAATAATAATTGTCCCACTTGGGGCTGTGTTCCTGAGATAATCTGAGTATGTAATTTGCTGTGCACCTTGACGTCAATTAACCCTATACTGAGTGTAGTGAGTGACACCATGTTCTCTCCTCTAGTGCCACCCTTTTGCCAAAATGTCTCATATCTCATCCAAGCATGCAGATATCTCTCCAAATGCAATGGGCAAATTATCATGAAACCTGCTGAGCACAGTTATGCTCCCTAAATTAACCCTAACTATTAGAGTGAAGGTCACTCAGGTAATAGCAATAAAGTAGGTAGCAACTAGCAATAGCCAAATGTGGGTGTTCTCTAATGTCAGTATTACCACATGGCCAGGAGATGGAGCCAAACAAAAGTCACAGTCTAGGTCACAGTTCAGTGCACAAGTGCTAGAAAGTTAAAACTACAAATATTCCTCAAGTTGTGGGTAGGTTAGGCCACAGTGTGTGTACACACAGTATATTTTCAAATCAATCAATTTGATGTAATTGATTTAAAAAAGCATATCCTCCATACATTTGATTAGTTCTGACAGGAAGGTAAAATAAAAAACACACTATTACTACTACTATCATCAAAGAACTACACCAGATAATCTGCATGGCACTTTTGAGATAATGAAAGTCAGACCAGACATTATGCAGCTCATCTGAAAATAAACTTTGTTATATGATAGTGAATAAATTAAACATCATGCTCACCACGTAAAGGGATCATGTTTGACTATAAATCTTGGAATGAATGTCACATGGCATTGAGACTTTCAACAAGAAAAAAGTGAAATATAGTTAACATAACCTGGGTTATATATCCCACTATATTTTGTCTGTAATAAAGAGATGGACACTCCAGCTGTGTTGTAGGATTATTTTATGACAAGTTGTATTATGTTAACTTGTTCATCACTTAAAGCCCCTGGCACAACTCCTCATTGCTGGACATTGAACAGCTGAATGGTTTGCTCATGGGCACCTCAGCAGTGTTTCGTATGGAGGAGAGAGCGTTGTGCCTGAGTTATACATGGTTTGTGCATCATGTCGTGCACTAAAAATAGAAAATCTACAAGCTCGCAACACATCGTAGTTCTGTTATTTTCAGTGTATGACACCAGCAGTGTGCAACATAAGTCAAGGCTCACTCAGTTTGCTTTAGGTTTCTTTACCCCATAGCATCTACTGACCTATAAGACCTGATTGCAACATAAATTAATTCAAACTGATCTATAGTTTAAAGTACTTTATGGATGGTTTGTTCAATAGTTTTTGGATCATTCAATATTCATTATATTCTTGTTTTTTAATGTTATGGACCTGTAGTAGCCTACAGCTCTTGAAGCTGTTCGTAATGTCTATACACAGTGACTTCCAAACAAACTGTTTATTAATATTGCTGTTATTACTACAGTTATTACTCCATGTTAAGGCAATAGCAGTCTTATTTGACCTGACTTATCTCTCTCCCAGCACCGACTTGCATCGTGCTGTTCATTTTCCTGATCTTCACGCGCTTCTGGTTGGTCAGTGTGGTGTATGGTGTCTGGTGGGTCATTGACTATGATACACCTTCACGAGGTGGACGCAGAGTTCCCTTCTTGTGTGGCCTCAAAGTCTGGGAATATATGAGGGATTATTTTCCCATCAAGGTGAGATGAGAGAACAACTCAACAACACTTAAAAATACATACATACAATCATACATACATTCTGTGGCTTGTGGGGCCAGAATGCACATAGTTCAAATTGTGAAGGGAAATCCTGTGTATGTGATGACGTCCTCACATCAACGTGTGAGGGGATGATAAGGCTCAATTATGTTTGATGCTCCCTACATGCATCCAATTAGCCCTATGCAACCCTCAAGCTTGATTCATATTCAACACACAACGTTTGCAGACCTGTGGCAGGCATATGTCTGCTATCTTGAGCTGGGTCCTTGCTGTGACCCTCAGCATTGATAAAGATGATGATAATAAATTATGGAAGGTCCATTCAGGATTGACCATCCAAGACAATGGAGCACACACTGACAGTAGTGTGTGTGTGTGTGTGTGTGTGTGTGTGTGTGTGTGTGTGTGTGTGTGTGTGTGTGTGTGTGTGTGTGTGTGTGTGTGTGTGTGTGTGTGTGTGTGTGTGTGCGTGCGTGCGTGTGCGTGCGTGTGTGGGCCTATTAACAATTGAATTGTGTCTAATAGATTCAGGCATATTGAAAGGCAGAGAGAATGCAGTGCAATCACAGGTGAGAGTCCAGTTGTAGGTGTGAACAACAGACCCTGGGAGATTGTGATAAGACGTAAACACTGTTATCTGCCTCACAGCTAGAAGGTCCTGGGTTCAATTCCCACTGGGGACACTGTGGGAGCTGGGGGCGTGTTCTCTCCTCCGCGTCATCAGTGCCCATACCCGAGGCGGGGTTGGCGAAAGGGCTATTTGTGTGGAGTTTGCATCTTCTCCCCGTGTCCCCTATAGGGTAGGTAGGTACCCTCACAAAAACATGCAGTAATCCTGGTCTCTAAACTACCTCCCCCTGGCCACCTGATTGAGGGGAAAGGAACTGGTCGGAATAACGTGTTCCTTCCACACGCTATGTCCGGCCGGGGAAACTCTCCCCTGTCAGGTGAAAAGAAGCAGCTTGGACTCCTCATGCATAGTAGGAAGCATGAGGTCAGTCCACTGCCCACCCAGGTTGGCAGAGGAAGTGTAGCGTTCAGGATTACATTAGATAATTGACACATGGGTGAATAAATGGGTTGCAAAATCGTAGGATAAAAATGTAAAAGAAGAAAAGAAAAAACCCTCTCTCCATATCCAGCTGCCTAGTAGACTCATTTTGCACCAGTCAGATGATGTAAGCATAAATGATATGCATTTTTTGTTTAATGAATAAACACATTGTAAACTGAAGAACATTTATAAATCTCACTTACAAAAGGTTTTCATCACACTTCCTATCCACCAGAGTGTACTGCTCAACACTGGATTTTCAGCAGTTGGGGGTGGAGTGATAAGGAAATACATTTATTTCTGAAAATAAATAGTTTGCAATGATGTCTAGATGAAATGACAACTGCAACTGTGATGTATTCTCAGAGTTTGATTTGTAAAAAAAGAAAAGAAAAAATAAGCATTATACTTCTTTCTATGACAAATGGCAAAAGATGTACAATGTACAATCTCCTCCTTGCGGAGATTTTCTCAGATGATGAAAGGCCTATTGAATAATAAGTTCATCATCTTTGATCTTGGACATAAAGGTTTTACACAGTACAGCATCTACATGTCTTATTGAGGAAATATTTGCATGGCCAGCCCTCCAATCTCACTCGAAATCCAAGCTCATGGCCTTGTGGTTAGACTAGAGTATCCTGAAACTGGGAGATCTGCGATCGATCCCAAAGACTGTAAAAATGGGACCCAATGCCTCCCTGCTTGGCACTCAGCATCAAGGGTTGTATTGGGGTGTTAGATTAACTACAAAATGATTCCCGAGCGTGGCGTTGCTGTGGCCCACTGCTCCAAGAAATGGGAGAACAAATCTCACATTCTGCAATGTATGTGACAAATAGTAGGACTTTACCCACTTATATACTTGAACAGAGTCCCCCAGCCCCATTGGACTGTAATTGCTCCAAAAAAGAAGGCAAAAAAGACCTTGAATCTCTCGCTGAAAATACGTAATCGACAAGCTCACAATTGTAGACGAGCTATTTTCACCACATGTTCAAAATATTATGACATTCCCAGAATAGGGACACAAGGGTGATTAAGGCAATACATAGGCTACTGTAAGTTGTACGGACAACATCCTGCTAGATAAGTTCCATTCTGCCCCTTACAAAGACTTTGTACTGTGCTGATAAGCCAGTGACCACAACAAAACAGCCCAGGGGTGCATACTGTATAGCTCATTAGGTGCTCTTTAGTAAATAGTAATTAAAGTTTGCTTTAAACATTTGGATATGCTTTTATAGATGACAACTTACTATATTCAATATAAGGTTTAACAAGTATATTATCCAAGCCTAAAAGTCATGATAAACATATTTTTTTCCCCAGTTATCAGTTATACAGTAATACAGCCCTTCAGTTATCTGATCTAAATGGGCCATGTCATTATACTGCCCTTTGTATTTACTGCATGTGTACAATAGATGATTAAGCAATAATCCTTAATTGGTTTGTTTATATCAGATCCATGAGCTATCTCAATATCAAAGACTGTGATCCACAATTTTCAATTTCTGAATTATATGTTGAAAGAAAATATTACAAGTGAGTAGGCCTACATGTTTTTGCAGTATATTAAGCTTTATTCTGTGAATATTTATCTCTCCATCCTACACATGCTTTAGTGTTTTATAATATGGAAACTGCACGTTCAGAATAAAGAGTGATTGCTATCTAATAAGAAGAGGATCATTGTACTTCAAACTAGTGCCACATTTAATTGAGGTCTATTTCCCCCCCAGATAAATGTGTTAATATAGCATAAAAATCTGTTTAACCACCTTAACCCTATACATTGGTTATTTGATGCATGCTGCTGATGTTGTGAACTTGTAGGTCTGCTTGTTTTTTGTTCTATTCATGACAATAACAGTAGGCTACGATTGAGTATATATACTGGCATTATGAATGAATAAAGAAAACAAAACACAAAAACAGGACATATGTATAAAACACAAATCTTTTTGTGAAACGTGAGAAAATTGGAAACTAACAAAAAGCTAAATGACACTGGAGAAAATCAAACGTGTGAAGATAATGGGTGTAAATGTGGGTCTAAGCGCATGGTGGCCTTAAAATACAGATACAAACAAGGATCTGATTTGTTTTGACATGAGGGCACAATGCTCGCTACATTCTGCAAAACAAGCAGTATTGTGACTGTTGACACTGACCTTAGTGCTTCTCAGTATCTCTCCATTGCAGACCATCTAGTTAATATTGGTTAGAGGCAGGTAAACACTAGGAATGTACAGTTTGAAACAATGAGTGATTATTTGTGATATAGCATGGAAATATGCTTATTTCTCTGTCTTTTGAGTGAATGCACATCCAATGCTATATGCAATACATTCGGATTTGAACCACATTTCTTTTCAAACATCAAACAAAATAAACATACAGGAGTTTGTGTTTGAGCCATATGAAGGATGCAAGTGCAGCATTTCCCAGTAATAGTACACATAACACACTGTATTCCTTAGAGTTATACATTTGACATTGTATAGCTGTGGATGTCAAAGCAGTAATACTGTCACATGTGGTCTGTCTTGGGAAATCCTACATAATCGGATGAGTAATCAATTTAGACAAAGAAAGAATACTTTCTTGCACAAAAGTCCTGGGAATCAGGACTGGAATGAAACCATTTAGGTCTCAGAATCGAACTGAGATGCAAGGATATTTAACTGAACAAAACTATTTCAGCCAATTAAATAAATTGTATTTGTATTGTGCCAAATCACAGTCAAGTTATCTCAAGACACAGAGAGAGAGAGAGAGAGAGAGAGAGAGAGAGAGAGAGAGAGGAGAGGAGAGGAGAATCGATGATGGAGAGCGGAAATAAGAAGTTACATTGTGTACATTGTAATCAAACGGTCAAACAAAATGTACCATCCAGTACAACCAATATAGTATGTCCACTATGGAGTTTTGTCACCTTCTGTTCTCTGCTTCTCTCTTTTACTGCCAGCTGATCAAGACAGCTGACCTGGATCCCAGGTACAATTATATCCTGGGTTTCCATCCTCATGGGGTGCTGGTGGCAGGAGCATTCACCAACTTCTGCACCTATGTCACTGGCTTCAGAGAGCTGTTCCCTGGGCTCAAAGGTCACCTGCTCATGTTGCCGCTGTGGTTTAGAGCTCCATTCTTCAGGGACTACATCATGTGTGCAGGTCAGGGCCACTCATGGGAACAACCCAGGGTGATTCAGGTCATATTTGTGTGATTGTTCAGGCTTCTGATAATCTCGGTATATCTCTGTAAACTCATAATATATAATGCATTAACGCATTATGTATTCATAATGTGTTGGTTTGTTAGACTGTGACGATGAACACAGGTTATTCTCAAATTGTCACAAATGCCTGACGTGTTTGTGTCGCAGGTCTTATTCCTTCAGATAAAGAGAGTGCCAAATTCCTGCTCCAAAGAGAGGGTGGCGGGAACGCTGTGGTAATAGCAGTAGGCGGAGCACCTGAGGCGCTGGATGCCCACCCTGGAAGCTACAGTGTCATTTTGTCCAGCAAGAAGGGTTTCATTAAATTGGCCATGGAACATGGGTAAGAACAAGACTATACTGAGAAGCACAATGTTGAACAACGCAACAACTGTCAACTGTTTTTAGGCGTTTTATAGGCGTACTGTAGTCTGTATGTGGCTACTGTCTCAAATGTATACTGTAGATGTGAAAGAAACCAGTTGTGGATATTATTTAAACTATAATATCATACCCTGAAGAAGGCATTTTGTGCCGAAACATTGGTCATCTTAAAATAAAAGTGTTATGCATCGTGACTACGAGCTTTGCGACCTCTTCTTCTTTTTCAAGTTTTGTCTCCCGTGGTCAGCACCTCCCCACTATACTGTAGGTGTGCGCTCCGACTTCTGTTTGTTTAAATATATTAAAAAAGTGACTTGGTTACTTCTTCTTATTTTATTGAAATAGAGTCTTATATGGGCCTCTCCTGTGGGGGCATGTTTTGATATGTATCTGGATTTGTGATGAACACTAATAGGACACATAAATAATGGTCAATATTAACTATACCAATATTTTTTGCCTCAGTGCCCATCTGGTTCCAGTGTTCTCGTTTGGGGAGAATGACGTGTATGAACAAGTGGGCAATCAACAGGGCACCTGGCTCAGATGGATACAGGACCGGCTTCAACGCATCATGGGAATCTCTCTGCCTCTCTTCCACGCTCGTGGCATCTTCCAGTACTCTTTTGGCCTGATCCCTTTCAGAAAACCCATTAACACAGTAGGTGAGTAAATGGTCAACTAGAATGTAAGTGGTAGAGACAGGTGGTGTCCAGCACAACTCAGGATTCTGTGTATATGCGTGTTAAATATGCTGACAAGCTGTATTTGACAGTCCATCTTTTTTATTCAGAATAAGCTTAGTGAGAACAAAGTAGCCACATTTCTAACTGACATGTTAAGCTTCCATGGTGGAAATAAATAAATTTAACACACAATAATCGATTAATGAGATACTGAAATTTGAGAAAATATGACAACCAACCTTGAAGAGCAGTGCTTTTCAAGTTGAGAAAAAGACCAGGTAGACAGAGAGATAGAGTGTGTGTGTGTGTGTGTGTGTGTGTGTGTGTGTGTGTGTGTGTGTGTGTGTGTGTGTGTGTGTGTGTGTGTGTGTGTGTGCGTGTGCGTGTGTGTGTGCGTGCGTGCGTGCGAGAGAGAGAGAGAGAGAGAGAGAGAGAGAGAGAGAGAGAGAGAGAGAGAGAGAGAGATGGCCCTCGTCTGAACTCGGCCTAATCTATGCTTCATCAACCTGTCAGACATTGGCATAGGTCATAGTCTGTCCGAGTTTGGCAGTTTACGCCAATAAATGGCATCATCATTTAGATGATCCGTGTGGCATCTAATCAAATCAAACAGTAAAATTTACAAATCATAAAGTGAAAAGCCTTCACTGTGAGTGTGACAATCTTCACCTTTGACCTCTTGGCAGTCGGACGGCCAATCAGGGTGGAGAAGAAGGCAAAGCCCACAGTGGAAGATCTTGATGTCCTCCACCAACTGTACATGGATGAGCTAACCAGGCTGTTTGAGGAGCACAAGTTCAACTATGGGGTGGACAAGGACACACATCTCAACTTTATTTGATGGACTGAGAACTTGAAAGAGAAAGCGAAGAGGTAGTTGATGAGGAGCTGTCACTGTCAATTATAATAGTCTCTCAGCTGTTTCACCTGGTTATGAAATATAAAACGTAACAAATTATAATTGCCAGTGTGAGCAGACAAAAGATTTTATAATATCAAGACTCTTGATATTATCAAGACTCTGATATTATAACATCTTGTGTCTGCTCACACTGGCAATTATAATTTGATGATTATAATAAGTGGGCACTGGCGGCGTGTTCCCTCCTCCGCGTCATCAGTGCCCATACCCGAGGTGGGGGTTGGCGATAGGGCCTTTCTGTGTGGAGTTTGCATGTTCTCCCCGTGTCCCCTAGGGTAGATACCCTCACAAAAACATGCCGTAATCCTGGTCTCTAAAACTACCTCCCCCTGGCCAGCCGGGGCGCCTGATGGAGGGGAAAGGAACTGGTCGGAATAACGTGTCCCTTCCATGCGCTACGTCCGGCCGGGGAAATTCCCCTCTGTCAGGTGAAAAGAAGCAGCTTGGACTCCTCATGCATAGAAGGAGGCATGAGGTCAGTCCGCTGCCCCCCCAGGTTGGCAGAGGAAGTGTAGCGCCCAGGATTACTTAGATAATTGGCACTGGGTGAAAAGAAAAACTGGGATAAAATTAAAAAAAAAAAAAAAAAAAAAAAAAGTGGGAAATCAATTATTATAATCATCAACTTCATGAGACAAATGAGGTTTATGATGTTTGTTGCTCAAGGGAAAACATAAGTCATTGGACTCATTCATCATACACAGAGAATAAGCAGGACTGTACTTTCTAATATTCACATAAAGATTCCACACATTTTTGTCACTATTTGCTATTGGTTCAGAATCTTGATCCTTTCTGGGGCCTGTGTACTGTATGTAGAAGGGGATAGTAATGTTATAGTAATGCTTTCATGACAAAAGGGGGTGGAAATTTAGCTGTTCAAAAATAACAGCTCAAAACCCACTTCTATGTTTTTTAATGTTTATGCCTTGCTTTTCTTTTCTTTTTTTTCTCCATTGCTCTGTAAATCACTTTGAGCTGTCATGAAAGGTGCTATACAAATAAAGTTTTTTTATTATTATTATTAATGTAATTATAACAATAATAATAATTATTATTATTATTATTATTATTATTATTATTATTATTATTATTATTATTATATTATTATTATTATCATAATGAAAGCATTGGTACTTTGCATACATTTTATTGTTTAACACAAAACTTCTCTTCTGTGGGTCCTTGGCACAAAACATTTTCAGATGGGGGTCTGCAGCCAAAAAATTAAATAAAAATCTATTTGAGGTTAGCATTATTTGAGAACCATTGCCGTATACTTAGTAAACTAATATTTAGTTAACCAGGATTGGCTCGGAACTCTTTCCCCCCTCTACAACAAATCTCTTTGCCGAAACTAGCCAATCTGGGGGTCTGCAGCCAAATAATCAATTTGAGGTTAGCATTATTTGAGAACCATTGCCGTATACTTGGTAAAACTAATATTTAGTTAACCGGGATTGGCTCTGTACTCTTTTCCCCCCTCTACAACAAATCTCTTTGCCGAAACTAGCCAATGTTCAAGCTCACATCGTGTCGCAACATGACACTTGCAGATGTGCTATTTTCGGCAAATATCCCCATACGGATACTAGGGTTGTTGTCTCTTCCAGTATTTCACCATCTATTCCCCAAAGCTCAAGTGGCATCTGTCACGTCTGAGGGATTAGACATTTATCCAACGGCCATGACAAGAGCTATTTGCTCAAATAAAGTCATAGGTTGAATTTTTGTTTCATCATAATGTGATGGGCTACTGGCATTTTGACATGCATAGAGATTTTCAGTCAGACACAATCTCAATATCACACCTTGATCTTATACAGGAAGACAGGAAATAAGATTCCAGAGAAAACATTTTCTTTCATTGCACATTGCATTATTAAAAAATTATATTTCTTTCTAGCTAGGATACTGACTCTTGACTTTTGTTTGTCTTGTTATGTAAATTATTTATGGATTATGAAGGGACTGAAACAGTAACATCATCAAACTTTGATTCTCATCTTAGATGAAGATCATTCAGTAAATGTGAATACATATGGCAGCCGTTAGTTTCAAAGTGTAAATTGCTCTTTGGCTCTACTTGTCCAAAGATAAGACTGTCTATGAACTTTGGCACCTTATTTTGATAACAAGGGTTAGATATTTCCAAATGATACATTTGGCAGACAGTCTTTATGGATGGACACATGCACTGACCCTTTCAACCCAGGCCTCACTGGGGGGAGTCCGTGATGGCATGGTGAGCAAGAAGCAAGGATAGATATATGTGGCTCCATGAGTCAGCAGCCGAACGATTGCACCACCTATCAGCTCAATGAGAATTTAAATCAAGAACAACCGCACAAAAGCAGACATGCAGAGCATTCAAGCCTGTTGAGAGTCACTAGGACAGGGTAGGTGGTATCGGGACGTTGGCCTTAGCTTACTTCTTCATGAGGTTGCCGCTGTGTGATAGTGATGCTGAGGATTCAGTATATCATATTTTTGATATTTATCAAACGCAGCTCGCGGAGTCAGTTCAGTCAGTCAACCTCAAGGGAGGTCTTGCCATGCTCAAATGCCCTTACTATGCTCAAGGGGTTAACATGCTGCATTACTATGTGGGAGTATACGTGTGTACAAGTCTCACACGTCATTCGCCGATGCGGCAGTCAGCTGACTAATTGGGCAGGCTACTTAAGCTCACTAGACTCCATGCTCTTTCTGCCTTCCTCTGCTCATGGTTCCCGGTTGTATGTGATGTTTTCTCCCACCACCACCCCAGCACCACCGGTGGGCTCTGCTATCTATGCTCCCCATGGGGGGGTTATTGTATATCTATCTCCCTGCTCTTATGTTTTATGTTGTTGCTAATCATGCCGAGCAGGGAGAATTCCAGCAGAGCCGAACGCCAAGTCAAATATCATATGCACACTCATTACTCATGCTGCAATACATATTGTTTAATCTATTCGTGAGTTGTCTGACTGAAATACTTATTATCACATCACAGTTTTACAAGTAAAAAAGTGGATGAAATTAGTTTCTATGCATAGTTCAGAAAGTGTTATTTTCCCAAGAAAACAAAGAAAGGGAAGAAGAGAGGGGGGTTTTAGGAGATAAAGGCAAGAAAGAAAATTTAGAAGCTGGTTCCATAGCTTCTAAATGAGTAGGGTCTCTCATCTTATCTACAATACATGTAAGGGGTTTCCAGATATTTACAAGCTTGTTCCACAAACAGGGTTAACTTATTTACAGGCTATAGGCTACAGCCGTACAACCAAAATTACACACACACTTTATTTATAATAACCATATAAAATGAAATGGGAGTTAAATGCTGCAATTTGTAAAAATAACAAAATATGACTCCTAACGTCGTTGAAGTGGGACTTCAAATGTCCCTGGGACTCATCTAAAAGACCATCCCTGCATCGCGGGACTCATTACATTGAAAACCTATTTACATCACTTATATATATATATATATATATATATATATATATATATATATACAGTATAGCGGGAGGAGACTAAAAAAATAACAGATTCAGCGTTGGGGAGCAGCTTTATAACTCTATGGGAGGAGTGGCGATAGCGCAGGCAGTGCACTGAATGCACAACGCGCGTGCAAACTGGCGTGCAAACACAAAAAGTGTCATTCTTGATTGTGCATGCATCGGGCCAGGGCCCTTGGAAGGGTTGATTCGGCACTGTCGGGAGCAGTTGGGGATGTGTCTTGCTAAAATCAAGGCTCACTCTATACTGCCATTTTCTGTGTCCAAGCAAAACACAGATGGAAGTTTCTGTCCCAAGTACGGTAATTACAATGCAAAACCAACAGTTTCACAATATTTTACAAATCACTATGTTTCACTCTCATCAAAAGATAAGTTAACTAAAATGTGTTAAAGGCATGACCAGATACAATATATCATCAGTATATAAATCAACAAACCAGACAAAGTAGGTGTGTAATTATAACAAATAATTTAATTTATATTAAACTAGATTTTCAAACTAGATTATTATGTATGAAAGCTGTAGGTCTTAAACTGTAACTGATTGTCAACAATGGAGAAATATACCATTAATATTGAGTAACCAAAATAATTTATGGACGATTGATACAAAGCATCAAAATATAGTATACTATAGAGACATTTCTCAACATGAGTTACAGTATGTGTCAAAGAGTAGACATCGATCAAGGACAGGTTTGATTCTGGTCTAGGTCCAGTTGGAGTTCTGCCATCAGATAAAATATTAAACCCTGCAAGCTGCAGGAACTGCTTACAAAGTGCAAGGTATAGATTTGTAAACAATCAGTATTTTTATCCTTTAAAATATTGGGAAGACTGTAAGAAACATCTACATAAGTGACACAATAGCTCGGAGTAAAAACAGAAGAAATAACATCCAAATTAAAAAACACTATCAGCATTGCAATGAACAACAGCACAAACCAAACCAGACAGTTATCCACACACCACAAAGATGGAGAGAGGGGAAGAGAGAGAGTGTGCACGATTTGGCAGCACTTATGGTAGGTTATGCCTTTATGACTTGGTTGCACTGGACATTCTAGATGCCAAATGGTGTTTCTAGGCAGGGCTCACCATAATGCATAATGGCTAAGCAAAGTGGATGGCAGCTTTACACAACTTTACACAACTCTGTCCACAGGTGCCCTGGCCCCTGAGGTCATGTGGACAGTATTCACATGTTTGCTGTCTGTCAGGGGGCAGAGAACTCAGCTAGAACTCAGCTAGATTATGCTGCATCAGCCAGTCAGACATTGGCACAGGCCATAGTCTGTCTGTGTTTGGCAGTATATCTCAATAAATGACCACTCAGACGAACAGTTATTTGTGTTCACGTGCTGATGTTCTTGGTGTTCTCAGCTGGACACTATCCAGTGTCACAGTCAAGAAATCCCAACAGGGCCTTCACATCCTGCGACACATGAAGAAGGAAACACTGTCCACAGCTGCCCACAGTTTCTAAATGCATGAGAACCTGGCCTATTCACTAGTTGTGGACAAAGTAAATATAGTGTATTACGAAATACAAATAGTTTTTTAATTCACTAAAATCTTCTTTTATATGGGCTGTAAGTCTCTCTTAAGAGACCCAAACAAGATGACGGTCTTGTCTCACCCAATATGATATTTTATTATTGAGTGGCATACATTTTAATGATGAAGAGGTGGTGTTACTCTCCCACTCTCTCTCATCTGGTGATATGGAGGCTAGCTCCTGTACTACATCCTCCCTTCCAGCATTACTTTTTGCTCCTCTACCAACACGTTATTCCCAGTATACTCTCTTCATTGAAAATTTGGAATCAGTTTATACAACATTTTGACTGAGTTGAAATCTCTTTCAGTCCTACCCATCTGCAATAACCACCTGTTCTTACCCTCTGCTTTGGATTCGACCTATAAGTGGAAGGAGAATGGTCTTGTCTCTTTCAGTGATCTATAGAGCGATGGATCATTTAGTTCCTTGGAAGGTCTCACCACTAAACTGGATAATCAAAACCTTAGTTTGATTTTTTCAAGCACTCGTTTTAAACCCTTCTCTTGTTTACCTGAGAAAACCATAATGTCAGCATCAGATTCCTTGTTTACTACTGTACCTCATCAATTTACAGTGCTCTTATCTCCTCTAGGACAATTCTCTCTCTTGATTGAGGTGAGAGTGAGCGTGGACGGAGTTGATTGAGGAATGGTGGGCCCACTGCCTGGGCCGACAAGCTGTCTATATCACCAGGATCAACTCCTCCTATGTGTCTGCACTTGTATGTGCCTTCTATTCATACGGCTAAGCTCAGATTATTTCCAGAAACACATGACTCTTGTATCAGGTGCCTTCAATCCCCTTCAGACCATACACACACTTTTTATTCATGCCCAAAGCTTCCCTTTTTTTGGACACTTACCATGGTTCTCTTCTTCATGGATTCTCTGTGTGACGCCCTGTTCTCTAATTGCCATGTTTGGTGTACCTCCTGAGTCCAGTAGCAGGCAGATTTAACAGATTCCAGGCCGACTTGGTTGCTTTTGCTTCCCTCATAGCCAGACGTTGTATATTGCTCCACTGGAAGAACCCTAACCCTCCTAGTGTGTCATCCTGGCTAAAAGACTGAACGTTTCACCATTAAATTTGGGTAATTGCGAGGGTTTGTTATAGAAGTTTGTTGTCTCTTTCTTGTTTTGTTTCTTCTGTTCTGTACGTGGTCATGTATGTCTTGTATTTTAAAATGGGGAAAAAAATATACAAAAAGATTCCCAATCAAGGACATCTACTGTACAACTAAGCAGAGCCTCCAGCATATTCTGAGATCCCTTCCACAGACTGTTCAGCCTTCTGCCTTCCAGAAAAGGTTCTGAAGCATCAGGGCTTGCTCAACAAAACTGCACAATTTGTCAGGGGTTGGGGACAACCTACCTAAGTTTTTTGTTGTCTTAACTCACTGTAGGCTATTATTGGTGTCTACACCTGGAGAAATGCCTTATCGTTTATCTGTATCTATATGGCTCATCTACGTGACCTAAGAGGGAGGGAGAAAGACAGAGATAAAGAATGAGAGAGAGAGAGAGAGAGAGAGAGAGAGAGAGAGAGAGAGAGAGAGAGAGAGAGAGAGAGAGAGAGAGAGAGAGAGAGAGAGAGAGAGAGAGATAGATCATTATTTGGCATCCAAACGTTATCAGCACATACAGAGGTTGCACACTGAGCATTCTAGATGCCAAATAGTGTTTCTAGGCAGGACTAGGCAGGTATAAGCAAAGCGGATGGCACATGACAGAACTTTACACAACTCTGTCAGTGTCCACAGCTGCCCACAGGCACAGTGGCACATTAGCCTATTAACCAGAGGTGGACAAAGTAAATACTCTAGTATTACAAAGTATTATATCAACGGCATGCATCGCTGGACTGGAATTGAGAGCATTTCCAAAAATATATAAAAAAGTTATTTCGAAATTCAGACATCTTCAGAAAATAGCAGATCTATAAGCTGACAACGCATCGCATGGTGGTGCATTATTGCCTATTTGAAATAGGGCTTATGGTTCATATATATATATATTTTGCAAGTTTGTGTCACAAATGCCTTCCTGAAATGAACTGCTGTCCACCATATTCACATTACTGTCATGTAGGCTCTGAAACCCAGGCGTTTTGGTTTGGGGATTTTCTTTTTTTGGTGCTGGACTGGAAGTGGTAGGTCATGTTCTCCTTAAACACTGTAAAGGTTATTATTAATATAATTTAAAACAACGTTTATTCTTTCCAAATAGGCCTACGTCATTATCTTTGTGTTGACAAACAATACAGCTGGCAAAATGTTCCTAGAGTTGGCTACAAGTCTGCAACGATGATTAGTTTAAAAAACGAGAAAACAAACTCTCAAGGTAAATATGACCTCTGACATACTGTA
Organism: Protomyctophum bolini; assembly: GCF_963924005.1. Classification (NCBI taxonomy): domain Eukaryota; kingdom Metazoa; phylum Chordata; class Actinopteri; order Myctophiformes; family Myctophidae; genus Protomyctophum; species Protomyctophum bolini. The sequence goes on along the minus strand of NC_137874.1, from coordinate 25,569,898 downwards.
ATGAGACAAACAAATTATTGAGTAGCTGCAGTCCCACGTGACTGTCATCTTGATAAATACTAGGGTGCCACCGTCCCCTCAATGAGGAGTCCCGCGACTCGCACCGGCGGTACGTTTCCATAGCTGCAGTTTCGTTTGGCACGCTAGCATCCACTTCACTGTTCACTCACTCATTGGCACTAGGGGGCATAGGCGGCTCACACTGCTGGCACCAAACCATACGGGTTCTTGCCCATACCCACCCTACCCTACCGGACTGTGGCTCCACCCACGCTGATTAAATGCACTCACCGCTGTTCAATACACTGCAGTCGAAGGCAGTCATGATAGCGGTGCTGTAGAGGTTTACTCCAACTTGCCAGCAGCAAACATTTCTGAAATTCTGACTCTTTTGTCATCTAAGCGTTCAAAAATGAAGACAATGCTTGCTGCATATTCCGGTCCCGGTATCCTTCAAGGTAAGACTCAATTTAATTAAATGTGGACGTGGTTCCATGTCCAAACAAATTCACTGTTCTTCTTGTGTAGTCTACAAATACAAACGTTACCGTGGTTAATGATGGTTTATTTAGGTGCCTGAACAGTTCCGAGTGGTCGGGGAGTTATTACCAAGAGCCTACTTTCAGGGAGCTCAAACCAATCTGAACTTTGTTGTGACAAGAGGTGAGGAGACTGTGACTGATCATGAAGCAGACCAGTTGTCAAGGGAAAAAACAATGGGGCACACAGATTTCAAATTCAGTTAATGAAATTTAAAAAAAATAGCCCATATAGGATTCTGATATTAGTGTGTGTGAATCACAAACCACTTGTTCCAGCAGAACCTGCACATTTATGTTGTTCAACTGTATTCTGTATACTTGTTAATTTGTCAGACCATATGGCTCATCTCCCTGATGATGGGGGATAGTATAGTGGACTCAGACTGTTTGTGGTCTCTCTCTTTTGCACTGACTTTCATATGCCCAAAGAAATTAAGAGGTAGGTTAGTGTTTCTGCATCATGTTCATTCAACAGCATGGCATTGGTTATTTTCAGTCTGAACAGATAGGATTAAGTAACTGTTGTCCTGAAGGGAAGATCTGCTCTTTAGTGGCTCTGTGCGTAAGCTCAGCCAGCTTTAGTCTATCTAATGCTCTGGACTTCTCACACCGTTTACAGCTATACACACATGTAGCTGTTTTAGTTTTGGCATTTATTTTATGGTCTGTTAATTAGATGTTGATGTTAATTCTATTTCTGTGGCACATTCTCTAATCTGTCATTTTGTTATTGTCCAGGGGCTCATTAATTAATGTCGTCTTGCTTTGATGAATTGTGACAGTGTTATTTAGTCTTTAACAGATGTATTTTGTTTTGGCCTGGGCCGTGGCTCAGCGGTCCAGGCACCCTGGCCGGTAGCCCGAGTCTGGCAGTGTGCCACGGGTTCGACTCCCGATCCCGACGGCCTTTACTACATGTCACTCCCCCATCTCTCTCTCCCCCATTTCCTGTCAGCCTACTGTCTGTCCCTCTATAAAAAATATAAAATAAAGGTGAAAGCCTTTATTTTATATATGGTGTATATATATATATATATATGGTTTTTTTTGTGTGTTCTTCAGTGCTTCACGGTAATCGATCTTATAGAATCGCAGCATGAAAAAGACTAATGTCTTTACTCTCTCCTGTTTGCCTCCAGGCACCGGATCCAGCCTGCTATCTGCCCTTCAGGAACTGCCCTCCGTTCCCTGGCTCTGCCGATCCAAGATGGAGAAACACCTGCGAGTCATCTCTGTGCTGCAGTGGGTCATCTCATTCCTTGCACTGGGTGAGTGAGAGTGTAGTGTACTACTGCATGCACCTGTAAAACCTACAGTGTTAGCTTGTTGTCTCATTAGTCTCTTAGCAGTGTTAGCTTGTGGTCTCATTAGTTTCTTAGAAAAGTTGAGGTCAATCCGCTAATAAGCCCCCTTCACCCCTGGCTCTTGTACTAGTTTAGTGCAGACTTGGTATGTGTTGTTTACATAATGGCTAGTTATGGAACTGTGTCCATTATTTAGGACATTTCAATAAAATGATTAGACTTGTATACTCTTTCCCTCCAGGTGCTTCCTGCACTGTGCTTTTGATCTACATGTTCTGCACGGACTGCTGGATCATCGCTGCCCTGTACACTGCCTGGCTCGTCTTTGACTGGAACACCCCCAAACAAGGTAAGCCACCTGTGTTAATCAACTTACTGGTATATACCGTACATTTCTCAAGGTTTAGATTTGTGTTTATCCATAAAACCTGACAAATGTTTATTGGAGGCTTTTAGAGTCACGTGTTGGCTATTTTGTTTGTGTAGGCAGTATAGAGAAGTGGCTGATTTTAACCCCTTTTGGTGTTTTAAGCATTATGTTTTACTTTAGCTATTGAAAAATAGAAGATCTACAAGCTCATAGCGTGGCACTACGAGCTTGTAGATCTGCAAAAAAAAAAGTTAACTGTGAAATTGTGGCGCAAATCTTTGAATCTATATATTCTTTCAGAGTGAACGTTTTTAACTCAAATCTTTGCTTCTGGGGGGGGGGGGGGGGGGTCTGGAAAAACATTTTTAGATGTAGCCAAATACAGATAATTCTGGGGGTCCTTGACATGAAAAAGGTTGAGCACCACTGATATAGAAACGGGTTTTTCATAAAACTGAGGATTTAAAAGGCATTTGTAGAATTGTCCTCGGGTCTAAATGAGTTAAATGAAGGCGATTAATACAAAATAAAATAAAAACATTTTCTTTGTAGGTGGCAGGAGGTCCTCTTGGGTGAGGAACTGGACAGTATGGAGCTACTTTAGAGACTACTTCCCTGTCAGGGTAGGTCAATATCTGCCACGTGCATTATGTTTGCATCCAGACTTCCTCGCTGTGTGTAACTGTAGGTCAAACATGTCCCTCTGTAGATAATTGATCATGTTAATTGATCTGACATCAAATGTGACCCTAACCTTGATTAATAATGCCTTTTCTGCACAAAAAAAGTTTTGTGACAATACGTTTTTTATGTTTATAGCACTTTTAACCCATTAAGACCGGGAAAGCCTAAGCTTCTGTCATTATAGATGTTGCTACTGTATATAGCAACATAAATGTTGTATTTTTGGGAAAAACAAAACGAAAAAACTTTGTTTAGGATTTAGAATGGCGTTTTTAAAATTGACCTCAGGTCTAAATGTATTAACGACAACAGGGATTGATGGTTTTTATTGCTCATTATATTACGTTACATGTAATTCAAACTGTCTGTTTTGAACCGATGTAAAGCTCATCAATATTACCATTGATTATGCTGTTGCCCAGCAATTAACAGACTCTAAGACATTGATAAGATTATCAGGGGAGAATCCAGTATCAACTGTTTACTCCATGCTGCTCCTTGTCTCATGTTGATTAATGCAAGGTCTTTAGACTTTGTCCAAACAGATAGGCAGCAGCACATAACAATGCTGAGTTGTTTTTCTTGTCCTCACTTCATCTTGAGATCGGAGTACAGTCCTACAGTAGTTGTGGTGAAAGGGAAGCCTTCTCTCACTCACTTAGAGAGAGACACACACACACACACACACACACAGGCCGTGTAGTTGTTCATGTTGGGACCAAACATTTAGCCGGAGCACTCACCAGTTTACCAAGTCGCCCCAGCAAAAATTCTTCATCAATGTCTTCATCGTTATGCTAAAATGCTGTCTTCATCAGTGTAGTATGTCAAACTCACAGATGTTATAGTTCATTTCCAAAGTGATCAAATTATTTTGTGCAATTAAATGGTCAGCTAGCGAAGTTGAGTATGTGAATACCAATTCTAATGAATTACATTGTTTCGGTACTATGGTGTTTCAACTTTTAGCATTCCTACTTAATCTAATGTTAACTCTAAACAACTATCCTCTCTCTTTCTCTCTCTCTCTCAATGTAATGCAATTTAAATGAAAAGTAAAACTAAAATGCACTAAATTGCGGCGAGTTGGTAAACTGGCGAGTTCTCCGGATACCACACCCCCACCAGGCCACCACCCACTTTGTTTTTGATTACCAAAGACAATATCATATAGGCGCTATCTTAGACATGTAGGCTAGGATATTTAAGGTTGATTTATACTCTAATAAATGACATTTTGCATTACATTTATTTATATACATCAGCCTTTAGTCCACACTGTTTCTACCATTATGGTCCTTCTCATTGTCCTCAATGACTGCAGAATATAAATCAACTCAATGCTTTAATGCGGCTGGTGCAGTTAACCCCTTATTGTTGCTTGTTGTCTTGGTCATTGTACGGCCCATGTGATATCAAAACGAACTGCTGATCGAATTTGATTGTAGAAAATAATTTGCATCATGCATGTTAATCTTCTCATTGAAGCATAAAAAGTGGAGCCTGAACTTTGCTTATCACTGTACTTTGAGCACTGTATAGGTGTGACTGGACTGATTTCATGACTTTTAGTCATGAAAAAGAAGCAGAAGACAGACATGAACATCCCAAACCTGAAAGATATCAGTGCAGGAAATAATAATAATAAAATGGTCACACCCTGAAGGGCTCCAAAGATGAAGTGCTTTATTGCACCCAAGAAATCAGTAATGTCTATATTAGAAATCTCTGTTATTAAATGAAGGCCACACACAATCCACTAAATCCAGTCATACCCTTTGTAGTAATTTCTACAAAATATTAGCTAATGCAGACCAGCAGGCTGCTGTTGTTGGTTTGCCTGCATCCCCATATTTTCTCCTGTTAGTATACTGTACATGCATGCTGGTAAATGTAAGACACTCTTATTAACCCAACCAAAACCAAAAGGTATTCCCACAATCTACCACATCATGCTATCCCCACTGAAATTTGCTGATAAGGTTGTGCAACTGCCATGTTTGACTCACCACTGTGGGTGGGAGACCTTGTCCACAGTACACAAGGCTACATGGTGTACAGTTTAAAATTTATCCACAAAACTGCCACTTGGTATTCTGATTTATTGGAGATGGATGCAAAACGTAATTATCAAATATGCATTGTATAGAACATAGAATAATTATATTAGTGTTGCAGCAGTCATTGTTTTATGGCTGTACTGTACATGGGCAGATGGAGCAGGCTGTACCAGGAAGGACAGATAGAGTAGGGCCATATACTTAAAGTGTTGAACGATAAGGATGTCCAAGTTCTACATACAAGTTTTGTGCTAATTGTATGTGGTTGCTTGCTCACTCTTAAGAACTGAGCTCATAAGTTTAGTCTTGCACTTGCTACAAACATGACATGCATACAAATTAATCCAAGGCTGTCCGTTTTTGTTTTGTAGCTAATTAAAACCCATGACCTGCTGCCTAGCCGGAACTACATCTTTGGCTACCATCCACATGGCATTCTCTGTTTTGGTGCTTTCTGTAACTTTAGCACAGAAGCCACAGGCTTCTCCAAGAAGTTCCCAGGAATAAGGCCCTCCCTGGCTACTCTGGCGGGAAACTTCCGTTTCCCAGTTCTGAGAGACTACCTGATGTCTGGAGGTAAGGAGTTCCTAGGGAGGAGATGTCTGATAATGCTAACTGTAACTGCAAGGGGACACTGAGCTTTGTCCTATTGCCCAGCTGAAATGGCCGCTGGTTCCCTGTATGTGCTGATACAGTAAACTAGAGGGTAGAAGTTTGTATGCATGTACACTGTATAGTATAGACTTTATTCAAGTCATTCTTTTATATTTTGGCATTAACGCAATATATTCTGATTTTAAGATTATTGTATTTGCTTATTACTTGAAGGTAATGCAAATCTTTTAAGTGATTTGTTGATTCCTTCTTGAAGGTAATACAAATAATTTATTGCAACTAATAAGTTATATATTTTACCCAGGTATCTGTCCAGTAAACCGGAACTCCATTGACTACCTGCTGTCACATAATGGCACGGGCAATGCTGTGGTCATTGTTGTTGGGGGAGCTGCAGAGTCTCTGGACTGTGCACCTGGCATGAACAGTGTCACCCTGAAGAAGCGCAAGGGCTTTGTGAGGCTGGCCCTTGAGAAAGGGTGAGACGATACACCAAAGTCCACAATGAATATGTAGAATTGAGACCCCATAAACCCTGAAGCACAATCTGAGTAAAGTGTACCTCAGTTTAACTCTTGAGTGTTCAAATGTAACCAAATTGGTCTTTAAGGGTCCATTTGTACACTATTTGGACTGCGTAAATTCTGCTGTGTAACATTCAGTCCCAGAGGAAAACAAATGGGTTTGGTTATGCTGACTAACAAACTAGGTTATGTATCGTGTTTGGTATTGGATTAGCCTATATATTCAGTTTTTTACTTTTGCTAAAGAAGCTTAGAGTGTTAAAAGAAAATACGGTTTGTCAGACCTCCATCCTTGCCAACTAGGGTATTGTATACAAGCAATTTATACAAGCAATTACTGTGTGAATATGGGTCATTTGTCTGGAGCTCAAAGCTTAGAGTTAAGAAACTACTACTACTCACGGTATGGTTCTTTAAATCATAAGCAACTCATAGGTCCTTACTGCATATTGTTAGTTTTCAGTACATTTAATCTGAAATGATTTTGAAAGCAAATAATTTCCAGCATCAGTATATTTATGAATACCAGGACGTTAAGCCAGTTTTTTTTGTGGATATTAGTTTTTAATGGCACAGCACTTGCTCAGTAACTTCTTCCTTCCTTCCCCAGGTCTGATCTGGTCCCAGTGTACTCCTTTGGGGAAAATGATGCCTACAAGCAGGTGATCTTTGAAGAGGGCAGCTGGTGGAGAAATGCCCAGAGGAGACTGCAGAGGATCATAGGCTTTGCCCCCTGCCTATTCCATGGATGTGGTCTTTTCTCTGACTCCTGGGGCATCGTGCCGTATTGCAAACCTATCACCACCTTAGGTGAGGGACAAAACAAAACACTCGTGTGCATGGCTGTGTGTAATGATTTCTCTATAACATAATGCATCATTATTTTATTATAACACATTTTCTTCAGAGTAACAAGTAATCTATCAAAAGGTACTGCACTAAATTAGACACTTCAGAATGATCCTTTATGATTATTGGCTCAGCTGGTCAACAATAAATCAAAATTTAGGCTGCACACAGGTCATGGAATAATATTCAGTGGTGAGTGCTGTCTAGCTTGTTTTGTTTTACTGGCCTGGACGTCTGGTATGGGGTATACATTCCTGATTTCTATTGTTCCCAACTTGCATCGTTCCCAAGTACAGTAGGCCGGTGCCTGACGGGCACAGGTCTAGTAGAGACTAAGGGCAGATTCACACTATGGTCCCGGGTGCACACTCTGGACCACTTGGCAGATGTTGTGGTAGTGTGAATGCAGCATGTGTACCATTCCCGGAAGCGGATTATCCAACCGTTCCTGGGACCGCATGGGGAGTTAGGGCAGATTCACACCGAGTCCATTTGATTCAAACTGTTCCCGAATACGATTGCCTGGTCCCCGCTGGCCATGATTCACATTGGCCTTGATCCTTCCGCACCCGAGTACACTTCATTCAACTGTATTCAATGCTCATATTATATATCATACTCATATTGCAGCGATCCGTATCCGAGTACACGTGACTTCAATCAGTCCCGAGAATACCTACATGTGGTCCCGGGAATGGTTGGGTGATCCGCTCTGGGGAACGGTACGCAACGTTCACTCTACCACAACATCTGCCAAGTGGTCCTGAGTGCGCACCTGGGACCATAGTGTGAATCTTCCTGTAGTCTCGGGATACAGTTCGCTGCAATGTGAAAGCCATCAATATATTTTTTATAATGACACGTTATTTTACGTGGGTTATACCTTCTGGTAGTTCACCTAATCACCTTTAATGTTGACAAGACATGATAATCCACCACTGTTTGATTATAACTGAAAAATTGTGTAGGACAAAAATCACACCCGTGTGAAGTGAGGTGCGCTAATATATTAAAGTCTAACTCATGTTGATTAGGTGATGTAATTGTGATGTGAAACAAACAGTGCCAACACAAACATTAAACACCATTAACAATAAAGAGACAATATGACGTAATGAGGTACATTATGACGTACACGTAAAATTTCCCAATGTTTGTTTTGTAAACGCCATTGACAATGAACTAAAGACAAACATTAAACCTGTGTATATAGGAAGAATACCAAGGATTAGTCCATGACGTCACTGTTAACATACTAAGGATATATACATGACGTCACCGCCATACAGATGACGAGACGAGAGACAATGTTACATTGCAGTTTGGTTGTGTATTATGTTATAACTCAAGACAACGTCTGGAACACAGTCAAACTTTATTATTTGCTCTAAACTCTGAGAGACGGAGAATGTCATGTCACAGAAGAGTCATTGGTCAAAGCCCCATAGTCCACAGCGCCCCTCTAAGGCCCCTCTGAGTTGAATGAATTGTACTCGAGGCCAATGTGAATCATGGCCAGCGGGGAACAGTTCAAATCAATCAGACTCGGTGTGAATCTGCCTTGCCAGGAGCAAGGAGCCTTGCCAGAACCCCCTAGAGGCCACACTACTTAACACCCACCTACTTAACAAACAAAAGTTGTTTGGACCAGTGGATGGGTCAATTGCCATTCTTACAGCCCCTCACTGTCGCTAGCCGGATTTAAATATAATTGATTGATATTATTTAGTCTAGGCACTAAAAATGAACTGATGGAGAAAGAAATGTCAAATTGATGATGGCTTTTTATTTGGGGAAAACCATTTATTTAAAAGGTTATTACAGGACAGTGAAAGTTTGTTAACGGACCAACCATTCCATCCACACTGTCAATATTTGTGCAGTTCAGCGCCAAGGATACAGTATATTAATGGTTAACATTGAAGCGCTTTACAAATTCATGCATGATTAGTGCTTCTTTTTGATTTTGTCCTTTTTTTGTTATATAGTTGGGGAGCCAATCACAGTGCCAAAAGTTGAAGCGCCTACTCAAGATGTGGTGGATATGTACCATGCCATGTATGTCAGATCCCTCCGGTGCCTTTTCGACAAGTACAAGACGCGCTTTGGTTTGAAAGAGAGTGATGTCCTGCATGTCCAGTGAAAGAAAAGAGGGCCCCTCTGGAACGTCTGAACTGGGAGGACTGGGACAGAGTCTTCACAACAATCCCATCTAAAACTGTGCCTGGGGCTCTGACTTGTCTCTGGACTGCAAACTCTATACATGAGCATGTATGTAAATAAACCCTTGCTCTCAGCTATGTCAGGGACATACTGTAAGCATAGTTCCTCCTCAACATAGGGTAGGTTTGAGGAAATGATGGCCTGAAAGAATGCCCTCTCTCCCTGATGGTGTTACAGTTAACAGTTAATTACTCTCCGTTCCACTGCCAAAGAAGTGTCCTTCTACAGATGTATGCAATATCTATAGCTGTTGGCATCGTCTGAAGAGAGAGGGCATAGTTTGGACTATGAGGAACCGCTTGTCAGGCGTGATGGCAGATCAGTTTCACTAGATGGAGCTGCAAGGTAACGTACAAGAAGTGCCAAGGCATTCCGACCATGTGTTCTTGTAATTTTCCTCCAATTCTTGAAATCCTATTGTTCTGAAACGCACCACAATGCAACTGAGAGGAACAACTTCACTGTTGGGTTAAAATACCCAAAGATTGAGCCAAAGATCCAATGATTGTCCCCACATATGTACACGCATATCAAAGAGTGGATTCATGCTATGTATGTGCCAAATATATGTATTTGTGATTGTACAATGCCACAAAGTATTAATTTTATTCTTAGGAGAGGAAAACACAGGGTCTAATGATTTTCAGTGAATATTGATGCACTTTTTTGTACTGTATTCTTGATTTGTGCTGAGCTTTTTTGCCTCCATTCTGCTGTTGACCATGCCCACATGGGTGTTTTGGCCTTGCATCTCCAAGTGTTTTGAAAAGTAGTTCACGAAGAGAATGTGCTATTGTGGGAATTCGGATGTCTTTTTCCACATTATATTATGTAACATGCATAATCAGTGATCACTAGGGTGAAATATACTGTAGCAAAGAGGAAGGCATCACAAAGGTCATGTCATCTTAAAGCTATCTAACACCATAATGTCTTAAGGTGTCACTACTCACTAATACAGAATGTATAAGAGTACTGTATGTCAGCTTCTAGAATGGTGTTAAAATTGGTACCTGGTAAAAGGTGTCAATTGAAATGTAATTTAATTTGGATTCACCAAGTGACTTATAGCGAAGAGCAGTGTACACAAGACTCTAATTCCTGTGCAATACATGCAAGCAATAAACCTTCTGCCTGTATTTAAATTAAACTTTTTTTTATGTTTTCAGAATGAGATGTATGCATTATTGTTCTCAAACTAATAGATACATAATAGTTCTAATATATTTTTCAATTTACATTTGAACATATTCATTGTTGAAGTATACAGGCTACATTGAAAAATAAAACTCAAACTTGTTCAAAGTAGCTTTTCCACATTTGCATAACACCACTATTTACGAATATTATTAAAGTCATTTTATGGTCAAAAAAGTTGTGAATCAAAGCTCTATATGCAGATGGAATCACTACTACAGAGTGTCCGTAACCCTCTCTCCCCAAATCATAAACAGACTGGAAAAAGTGCCCCTCAGGGCACAGGTCTCCACCAAGCCAGATCAGTTTGTGGCCTCCTGGTGGCGCTATAACTGGCCAATGTGAAAAGGGTGGAATATATTCCTCAGCCTAGTAGGAAAGTGTGTGAAAGATATCACGGAAATTGCACACTGCATTCATAATTTCTAACCTAAGGGTAACCTGTCTAACCTACGGTTTGTCGGACTATTGCGGGAACTTCTGTCTAATGTCGTGTCGAACAGTAAAAAGACGGTATTTCAGACAATAGTCCGACAGTGTCGGACTATTGTCCTGTCGGCTAAAAGGGTGTCGGAAAAAAGCCTGCCTCCCATAATTTGAGGCTTTTTGTTGAAAACGGGCCAATCCTGCAAACTTTGAGAGCCAATGTTAGCCAATTATGATGGAATATGAGATCTCTGACAGATCTGTCAGTCAGGACTAGAGATACTGTAACAATTTGCAGGATTTTTGGAGAATCTGGAGGAGACAGTCCGGACAGTGCAAAACATACTCTCCTCATGCCTTTGGCTGGTGGAGACAAAAATAAATGTTCAGGTGGGTTGCCAAGTTCATCCTCTGGAGACTGCACCCTTTTATAAGCTGCACATTAATTGTATTCCACTTTCAAATTTAGTTTGAGTTATCTCCTAGTTGGATAACATTACTTGCAAGATAAGTACATACCGGTAGTTATACAATAACATCTTGGGTAAGAAAAAAGTGTTGTGCAGGTGAGGTGAAAAACAGGTGAGTCGATGAGGACCTCGCCTTTTCTTTACATATGAAGTTTTACGAACACTTGTAAAATAGTTGTAAAAATAGTTGTAAAAAATAGTAAAAACAACTGAAAAAAGGCAGAAATGTAATGTAGATGCCTATGGGTTAATTAGCTACGTTGGAAATGGCATTCATATATATATATATATATATATATATACTGTATATATGGAGGATGGACAAGAAAGGTGGATATGGGCAATCTGAGATGCCTCAGTGGTTGATACAAAGCTGCCCCCTAGTGGTGTAACATTGAGTTCATGAAGTGCATACGGTATTTATAAATGAAGATGCATATTTTAAGGATGTTATATTAAAAAGGGTTAAAAAATAAGTTAAGATTTGCAAATAGAGGTGAGGACGGTGACCTGACATTTGAACTTGTTCATCTAACAAACAGTACAATACAATATTACAGTATGTATAAGATAAGGATACTAGGCTATAATTTTTCGCGCAGACGAAATGAAAGCCTGGGTTCGAGGCTATAGGCTATAATAAAACAGGTTATGTTGAGAAATGGTCTGGTTTTCTTAAAATTTCCTAGAGCTTTTGACACTGAATCAATGTGGTATTTCCAACAATACTTCTCATCAAGGCTGCATGAACAGCGCTCGAGCGCTCAGTTTTCTGCCCCCTCAATGTCGTAACCGGTCGTAACTCTGGCTCTGGCATATCCGAAGCAATTCCGAAAGTTCCGAACGCAGTTCAACCACCCTTTTGGGCGAGTGCGCATGCGCATATCCGAACACTGGTCGGCTTCTAAGATCGGCTCTCGGCTTTCATAGTAAATATTAAAGCAGCCAAGTCGAGACTATTTAGGCTCTCTGTCGGTCAAATCGTGGGTTGAATAAAAGTGTAATTCATGCTGGAGTCTGCCAGTCTGGACACTTAAGTGAAGACAACGGGACCGTCATCGTACTGCCCTTAGAGTACTGTCACTACTCACTACTCACTCGCAGGTCACGCTGGGCTGTGCGACTTCCTCTGACAATGCCATATGCACCAAGGAATCTTCCTTGATATTTACCAGATCTGACAGATTTTTATGAAACTCCGCCCCGTCATTGAAGATCGACAGCCAAACGGTTGAATCACAAGACGGACATCCACGGGAGGCGACGCCTTTGTGTGAGCGACGCGAGTTTGAGCCTATCAGCCACCCGCATTCTTGGCTTCAACCGGACATGGATTTCCGAAGCAAGGAGTAGCAAAATAGCTACTTTGTTTATGCCCCTTTAGCCAACTGACAGCTCCACACACACTGTGCTTGCTGATTCTGTGCCTCCAGACATTCCTGTGCACACATTTCCTTCTGTGAACAAGCGTCACAAACCCTCTGCTCGAGTGTCTTTATGTAATGCCCCAGGAGGGGAATGGGGTGTTTGTTGTTTTGAATGAAGCGGACGCGCTGCTGCTAAGGTGCCTGTAGACAGGGGGAGGATGAGCTCCACCACCGGCCGGGATGTCGCTATCCCCGCCGCCTCTGTCAACGCCAACCCCGGAGCCTCCTCGTCCTCGCGACCGCTGCACGTAGAGTTGACATCCCAGCAGGTACTACGCACCCGCACCGCGACAGCACACATGATGATTACGCTGCGCACATGACCACGGGAACAGGTTCTCTCACAACGTTACTCATTAACTGTACAGATTGTGTGTGAGATAAGCAGCACAGGAGGCCCGCGAAGCTAAACTTGAGCTAGTTAGCTACTGTGGCTAACTGGTTAGCTCACTGGAGACCAGTGGTGTTGGTCTGGCTCTTCAAAACAAACAAAAAAACAAACGGGCTGATGTTGCCTGTTATTTAAACCATGTCTTCACAGGCAGAAGTGTGTTGTTCTAATGTTCAATGTGATTATTATGGAGCAACTTATGCATGGGGTTTGTATGTATTGCAACTTCATGGTTCAGGTTTACATTCACTGTATGACATCCACATCATCATCAGACTCAAGCTCAGGTGACAGGGTCAGCTGGAGCAATATGGTGTCGCCTCTGAGGCTTGGCTCACAAACTACAGTATACAGTGCATGAGAGATGAGAATGTGTATACTATACACATTCTCATCTCTCATGCACAAGAAATGTCTAGTGGTTTAAGGGTGGCCGTTCATTGGAAATGCAGAATCCACTGCATTCATTCCTTTTAAATTTCAGACAGTGACAGACCCATAAATAACTTTGACTTTAGGTAATTTGAGCCAAACCTATAAAAGAAACAAGAGTGACTTTGGGTCACTAAAACGAAGCGTTAGATTTAATGTAGTATTTTCTGCCTGGTATAAGAATATTTATTTATACTCATTTCAGATATTGTGATAGCCTTGGATCAAGACTATCATATATTTTATCGATTTTGACATTTGCATCATAGATACAAAATTAATGGTCAGACTGACACTCAATAAGATAGTCTTGGTCCAAGGCTAATACTGAGATATCAGTCATGGCACCTCTGGCATTCCTGTAAAGTTTATTCTGTTCCATATACACTTTTTCACTGTGCCTACTGCATATTGTGAACATTTTATAATGATATTCATCATCCTAGTTTGTTGAATGTCAAATCACCAAACAGTTTGCACCAAACCTCTTTATAATTAATCTATTTCCATGACAAATCCATTTAGGTATTTAAAATCAACCTCCTGACAAGTAGTCTGAGGCTGGTGTTTGCACTGCTGTTTACTCAGCCTTTAATTCTCTGGGGATGAGTCATCATTAGTCGTTGACATCCTGTTATATTGTTGATGACATGCCATATGATGATAGTAATCTATGTAAGGTGCCTGTATCTGTATCTGCAATTCAGTAATGATACACTACATCCAGATAATTGAGAGGACAGCTATCCAATGTATGCTATTCAATGTTACACCAGTGTTATTTATAGGCCTTATGCATTGCAATGTTAGTGTTTATTTTCATTGTAATTCATACAAACAATGGGAAACATTAAATCATATAGCTAAATTGGTATAATTGTGTGCTATGAAAACACTTACAGGTACTATACCATGGTATGTTGAAGTAGAAAGAATGAACACAAAGAGATCAAGAAAAATATTTACAGTATAGATACGCTTTTTAAAATTAATATAATTTATAAATTAATATAATTAATAATAATCCCTTCCCTTGGGCATCAATACCTGAGTGGTTAAGGTGCATATCCCATAGGGTCTGATGCATAACAGTGGGTATCGGTTCTGATGCCCGATTCCCGAGCCGACAGACCTTTGCTGCATGTCTCTTCCCAACTCTCTCTCTCCCCGTTTCCTGTCTCTTTTCAGAACCGGCTTATTTTTTATGGTAAATGGACTGCTGCATTGGTGATGATGATTATTATTAGATAATAATTGAATCCCTTCCCTTTTGCCATTTGTGAGAAACATGGTCAAAGTGGTGGTGGTGTAATATGGGAATTGTATGGTAACGGTTAGAAAACCATAGTTCTATTACTTTGTGAACAGGATGAAAGATGAAGATTTTGATATTGGACTCGGTACATATTTTTAAGAGTCAATACATGTACAGGAACATCTCTAAAAAAGAGAACTAGCACCCACGGGAGTCACAGAACTCTTGTTTTAAAGGGACACTTCACCCTTTTTGCAAAAGAATATATGTTAATGATGTTTAGAAGCTTTAGAACACTTTCCTGGGGGTATTTATGTGTGTAATATGTGGTTTTACATATTTTAGATTGTAGCAGTGAGCCTGTTGTCTCTGATGTCATGGACACTGGCCTCACTTCCTTCCTGGACTACATGTTGTCTCAGTAAGACAGCTCTCCCCCCTATCCACAAGGAGGAGCAGTGCACCAAAAAATTATGGGAATTGTAGTCCAGGAAGGTAGTGAGACCAGTGTCCATGACATCAGAGACAACAGGCTCACTGCTACAATCTAAAATATCTAAAACCACATATTACACACATAAATACCCCCAGGAAAGTGATCTAAAGCTTCTAAACGTCATTAACATATTTTTTTTGCAAAAAGGGTGAAGTGTCCCTTTAAGGCACTTTTAATTATTTTAATAAGTTGGCATGGTATGCCCCGTGAGTGCTGGTTTTCTCTTTTAGAGATGTTCCTGTGAAGTTACCTACCCAACCACGCACCCGGTAAATATGCTATGTTTAAAAGCAACTGGAGTCGTGCGAGCTTTGCCAAGCTATTACCCTGATAAGGAGTCAATAAATGGCAAAGTGAAAAAATCTGAATGATCCAGATTTTGGGAAAATATATTATTATTTTTATTATTTTTATTTTTGTGGCTTTCGCCTTTATTTTATATATTTTATGGAGGGACAGACAGTAGGCTGACAGGAAATGGGGAGAGAGATTGGGGTGAACACTGCCAGACTGGATTAACAGCCCAGGCCATTATTATTATTATTAATAATTATTTTATAACATTCTGGTATTGCTATCATTAATAATTTGGAATTCAAGGTAATTAACAGAATTAGTCTATGAGAAACACATTTGAGCTCATTTTGTGCATGTGTATCAAATAGAGATGGCTTTGGCAATCATAGTCCCATTTAACACTTAGATTTACTATTATACTTATCAATACATTTTACACCTTTCCATTCATAAGCTATTGTTAAAATATTGTGCTACCAAAATGAGTGCATAGAATGAAAATTTCACTTACAAGTTACCACTTAATACTGTGCAGAACATTGGTATGCCTAAACTTTATAATTGTAAACCACTCTTTCTCCTTTTTTTTTGAGCCTGTAATGTGATCAATGTGACGCATGCTATAGCTGTTGTTGGGTAGTTCATGAAAGATTTACTGTGAACTTGCATTTTTTGATCTGTATATCACTGTTATATTTTATTGTTGCAGTGTGTTCAGTTGGTCTCCAGCAGCCCCATGATGCATCACTTTATGACATCAGAGACTAGTCTAGAATACTGTCTCTTTTGTTTCTACATGTATAGTGGGGTGACTGGGGTCCACTATACATGTAGAAACAAAAAGGACATATATATATTTAGACTCGGAGGACATGGATTATGTGACCTTATGTGAAATCTCTTTTATGATGGTAATTCATACCTACTGAAGCTGCTATATCAGAGACAAACCATACAAAAATCAAACTTTGATCTAGTAATGTCTGTTCACAAGGCAATTCCCTATAAACAAGCTACCATAGTCAATTCGTGAACATGAATGACGTTATAAATGGTAAATGGTAAATGGTGCATTTATATAGCGCCTTTATCCAAGGCGCTTTACATAGATTGTGCATTACATTCACCCATTCATACACCGATGGCAGCGGAAACCATGCAAGGCACCAACTAGCACATCGGGAGCAATTATTATGGCCGGTGGGTAATAATGGGCTTACTCGGCCATATTGTGACCTATTCACATCTAAAGTTTCCTTTTGATCCCTTTTTGACGGTAGTATAACTATAAAGTGACCCCATGATTTGAGCTTGTAGAACATTCCCAAATCCCAATATGATCTAACAGGAGTTCTAATGTGAGTTCTGTTTTGGTCGTTTGTTCCATTCTTCCCTACATATTGCTCCATACTTAGTAGTAGTATAGTCACTGCAACTTGTCTCTGCCTGTGGTCAAAATTAACCCATTCAAATATGTCCACTGACATTTTTTAAAGAGAAAAAGCCCCCACAGAACAAACAGTGTTTTTGTTTCGACGGCGCATAATCTTATAGGGAATCCCATGACTTAGATTTAGCCCCAGTATGGCTGTGGTTATAGAGGGAGGCTGGCTCTGCTGGTCAGGTGAGGAGAGCTGTCCTGTCCCTGAAGCTCTGAGGGACCTGAATAGCCAGTGTGTGTTCCTGTTTGTGTCCCATGCTATGTGGAACCCCAGACATCATCTGCGTCACCGTTTTACTTCACTTTATTTTCCAGAAATTGAAAGCAGTCTCTCCTTCCCTTTGGGAGACTTGTGGAAGCCTGAAGCTTTGGAGTTAAAGCCATACACAGTGCTGGTTTATGTTGTGTTCTTGTGTGATTGGTACAGAGTTTGTGTAAAGGAGTCATGGATTTTCTAGCTTGAAGCGTGCACAAAGACTGCTCTCAGAGCGTCAGCGGTATGCTTGGTTGACACAACGGGATTTATGAAACGGGGAGCACACGTGACCTCCGATTTCAAATGGAGCGTCTTTCCGTTGTAAGTTTGCTGCAAATGTGGATCAATGTTGTCAATGTAGTTAACATGTGACTATGTGCTTATCATGGCTGCCCAGTGACCACGCCTGCCAAGTTAATCTGGTGTTTATGTGTATAATAAAGGCCTGAGTGAAGATGTCATGCTTTTATTATGTGACCTTTTTTATTTTATTAGCAAGCCGTTTATGTTGCCTTGGCCTTGGCGATTATGTTTTAAAAAGCACTTCACTCTCCCTGTAGCCCTTCTTGCCATGTTCTCTCTCGATTGATGCTAGCGATTTGGCTACTGCAGTTCACTGCAGTGCAGACCTATCACTTGTTCACATGTTTTGTTTCTTAAGTTTGTTGTTCCTCTACCACAAATGTCATGAATGTAATGTATGTACCATGTTCTTTAGACGGATGCTACGTTCATTATTTACCTGGTAAACTATAGTTTTAATGTTCAGATTAGAATATTATTTAAGTGGACGCTACGTTCATGCTTTTCCTGTTATCCTAGTTTCTTTAGACGCTACACTATCTCTCTGCATGAGCATGTATGCCTGGTATTCTTTACCTTGTTCATTGTAAGTCACTCTGGATAAGAAGAGTCTATAGTAAAATGGAGAATCCTATAGCAATTACTGAGCGCATCACTCACATTACATTCACATTATCCTAATTCTCCCGTATTTCTCTGTCTCTCTACCCCTTCCCTTGAACAGAGACGATTACGCCATCTTCGAAGCATCGCGGCCAGAAACATTGTCAACAAGAATGGTTCTCCACTGCTGGACACATACTTCACCCTCCATCTGTGTATAGAGGACCGAATATCTAGAGGTCTGTAATACCTTCCACCTCTCCATAGACTAAAGAGGACTGTACCGTATATCTACTAGATATACCTCTATAGAGGACTATATGGTTGTCAGAGAATAGAGTAAAGGGAAATATCACCCTCTACACTAGCCCAGTTTGGAACCTCACCCTACACTGACACTTGGCTCCGAGAAGTGGTTCCGTATAGGTATCCCTGCATTTGTAGAAAGGGGGTTCAGTCATCCATTTTCCATACACACACTACGCTCTTAGCTCTTCTCACCTCCCACGGGGCAGCACACCTAAACCTAACCTTAACCCATGTCTAACCAATGACTAGTCTAAACTAAGTATGCATCCCCTTCTCGGAGCTAAGAGTGTAGGATGAGGTTCCAAACCGGGCTACCTATACACTCCTCTTCTCTATATAGGACTGTATATAGGTCAGTAACACCCTCCTGCTGTATAGAAGTCACGAGAAGATCATATATTATCTACCTAGAGGAGCGGTTCTCAAACTATGGGTTGCGACTAGGGATGTCCCAATACACTTTTTCGTTCCCTTTCCGATCCAGATACCACAATTTCTGTATTGGCTGATACCGAATCCCGATACCAGTGTTGTGATCTTCTCGTGTTGGGTTTATAGCTATATCTCGTGTTGTGTTTATAGCAGACTCACTCAACTCACTCACTCACTCAAATGTGCACTTGCAGTTTGGGCAACTCAAAAGCAAATTCCACATGCCCCAACATTTTATTTACCTGCCATAGTGTCAACCACTTCCCTTACCCCTGTGTCGGATTGGTGGCATATTCGCCGATACCCATATGACAAATAAGTGCAGAAGCCGATACAGTATCGGGACATCTCTAGTTGCGACCCAAAGTGGGGTCACGGGAAGGTGCCGTTGGGGTCACGCATTAGCAAGAAAGGTCGCGACCAACGAAGTGGACTGTAACTTGACTGTATGTAGAGTAGACGCCAGTAACGCCTCTATTTTAGGATTTAGTCATTTACAATAGCCAAGGGAGAATTAACGAAGTCAGGTTATTGCAGTGGTATCATAATCCATTTAAGCCTTTGCAGTTGTGGTTCACACAGATTTCTG
The DNA here is from genome assembly GCF_963924005.1 of Protomyctophum bolini. Classification (NCBI taxonomy): domain Eukaryota; kingdom Metazoa; phylum Chordata; class Actinopteri; order Myctophiformes; family Myctophidae; genus Protomyctophum; species Protomyctophum bolini. Next base: position 25,550,403 of record NC_137874.1, on the reverse strand, counting down.
CTGTTTGTCTGGCCATACGTTTACGCAGCCTTTCTTTTTCTCTTTCCAGACTTTTACAAGAGTGAAGTCATACGAGACTCATTGGTGAGTGTCATCATCTGCAGACAATTTAAACTCCTCAGGTCTGACTCTGCGTCCTGGGGAAAGCTTCCAGACATAGTCAATGGCTGCAGCCAACTGTTGGACTGTGTTATCATGCGTTGAATTTCAGAGAACGAGCCGGCCAAGGATTTGACAATCGTGAAAGGGCAAGGGAAACTGTTTTTCAATGCCTTGTGCAAGAAACTTCCTGTGTTTGTCCCATGCTGCAGTACCCAGCCAGTGGCTGTTATTCATGATGCCAGTTGTATTTTTCTACAGTACTCTAATTTAGCCAACTCTTGATATTTCACTATTTTGCCTTTCTTCTAATTATTCTCAAGGGTGATCAATATGATCAACATGAAGTGTGTGTGTGTGTGTGTGTGTGTGTGTGTGTGTGTGTGTGAGACTAGACATTATGTACGTTCTACAGTATGTATATGACCAGCTGCTGAAGTAATAACACATTAATTTTCCGTTGTCATTTGTGAGGATGATGTCATTGTCCTTCCTTTGGCTATCTAGGAGTTAGTAGTGCACCTCACACATGTACCAGCTGCTGTCTGCATGGGGCCTGTCCTGTTACAACACCAGTTAAAGTGTAGCAAATGTCTAGTCATGAGCTGACCTAAGCACTTTTCTTAGCTTACCCCTTGCACGCACGCACGCAAGCCTATAGGCTATATAATGCTCTGCATATTAGATTCACAACTCCTGTGTCTCTCAGTCTCTCTGTCCTGTTAACGTTAGCATTCTTCAAGTTGACCACTGCGCTGCAATGTTCCATTTCCTTCCGGGAATCTCTGGTCCATCGTAGGAGACGTATCCGTTGGGCGTCCTGTTGTTATTTGAAATCTCTTCCTCTACTTCCTCACTAGTTCTGTTTCCCTCTTCTCACCGCTAGCCCCTGCCCTGCTGTCGGCCTGAACCCCAGCATTCGACATTTATCCCTTGGCTGACATTGAACCAGAGATTATGAGATAGCATTTTTGCTGGAAGGAAATAGTACATTATAGAATAGAGGGGAAAGTTGAATGCCAGTCAGACAAATGGATTCCAGAGATTGGATAAGGGACGGTGTAGAAGACAGTGTAGTGTAGAGATGTTTGTGTTCAATGTGTTACTAGATACTCCTCCATGCACTGATTGATTGACACATTAATAATTGTCTAACCACTTTAACTCTGGCTTTCCTATTTTTGACATGTCATTAGTCAAAAAATAAAAATAAAGGAAAGAGTCCTACAAGCTGATGACATGAATCATAGGATCCTGGTTGAAATACATTTCATATCAACATTATAGTCAACATTATAGTACTTACACACATGGCTTTTTGACAGTCAGGCAAATCATCTAATAAGTGTGTGTGTGTGTGTGTGTGTGTCTGTGTCTGTCAGAATCCAACGTGGCGTAGCCTGGACTTTGGCATGCTGCCAGACCTTCTGGACACGTACGTGTCATGCTTTGTGGTCAGGATCTGGGGAGGGCAGAAGGAACAATACCAGCTCCTAATAGAATGGAAAGTCAACCTGGATGGACTCAGATACACAGGACAGCAGGTCAGAACATATACACACACTTGGGCTGAGAAATAATAATATTGTGATCTACAATCTCACGATGCACCGCGACACGTGAGCTTTCAGATCTGAATTGTTTTGCTTTAAAAAAAAATATATATATATTAGTGGTGCACGATATTGATTTTTTGAAACCGATACGATAACCGATAATTTACCGCTCCTCAAGACCGATACCGATACGATAACCGATAATAAAAATATATAGACATGAATAAAAAATACATACTAGTGAGTAACGGTACATGTAACACAGTTTTGACCTAAGCAATTACAGTATAGTAGGCTATATCAGTGGTTCCCAAAGTGGGGTTCGGGGACCCCCGGCCCCAGGGGTACCTGAGGGAGTTCCAGGGGGTCCCCAGCTAAATTATATAGTTAGGAACCAAATGGACCCTTATGGGTCTGTAACTCTGAGTGTACAAATGGAACATTTCCAGTTGTATACTCTCAGAGTAAAAATAACATTGATTTTACAATATAAATTGGGAGTCCCAGAGCAAATTGTGATTGGCCAGATGACGTATGATGATAAGAGTGCCCCTCACTTCACACAGGTGTGAATTTTTTTAAATGAATAAAAACAACAATATAATGTCTGTGAATGTCTGTGTGTGTCCGGTCAGTTGGCCTCAAAACTTTTCCATGTCAAGGAGCAAGGACCCCAAATTGTTAGCCCACAGACACCCATTTGAAAATATATGCCAGGGCTCTAGCAGTGATTCTCATCATTTTTATTTCAAGGACACCCAGTTTGACATGCATTAGGCTACTGACCCCCCATTTAATGCCATTTACATAAGGGACCTCAATTTATAATTTTTTATTTATATCGTAAAATCAATGTCAACTCTGAGAGGGTACAAATGGAACCAAATGGACCTGTAAGGGTCAATTTCGTTCCATTTGTAAACTCTGACTCCCCGGATCCCACTTTGAGAACCACTATTGTCTGTGTGTGTGCGTGTGTAAACACAAATACAACACTATCCAAGTTCCAGTGATAGATGTTGTTGTTAGCATATAAGTCATTAGCATGGTCTGTTGCATCATGTAGCCAAACAGCTACTACTTCTACATTTCTCAACCAAAACGGTCGCGTCGCGTTTCACAATGCTACACAACTGGAGCAAATTAATAAACTACAACCGGTAACGAGTGACACGCATTCAACAGCGCGATGAATGAACGAGCACCAATACAGACGTCAGCTGCTGAGCTCAGACAGTCACCGTTCGTATGAATGCGAGTCAGTGAGTGAAATGAGAGAGGCGAGATAGAGAGGAGAAGCAGGCGGGGCTATTAGCCTGCTATGGAACTACACACTGCAACAGACAGAGTGGAGCGTCTCTCTCTCGCTCGTCTCAGCCGTTCCTCCGGAGAGATTGGCGACTCGGGGAGCGTTTGGGCGCATCACAGAAATGATTGGTTGTCCCATAGTTGCTACCAACTATATTTTTTATGTCGCACAGATAAAATTTCAGGCGCATTTGCGTCCAAAATGATCGCAATTTCGAGCCCATATAAAGTATATTATCGGCGCTATTATAACGTTATCAAATTTATCGGGATGACGTCATAATTGCTAATATCGGGTCGCAATTTATCGGGACGATAATTATCGTGCATCCCTAATATATATATATATATTGTCGTCACAATGACAATCACAATGCGATATTATTGTCACAATAGCAATATTGAGGTGTTTTATCAAAGATATTGTGATATTTGATTTGATCAATTTCTCTCACACGCACCTGCACAGAGTCTTTATAAACTGTTCTCTTGTGAAAACTGTGCTTTGCAGACATTGAAAATCAGTGTGAAGTGTTTGAAGGTCTTATCATCGTACATCATCATGCCGTAAATTAGACTATGGGCTCCATCTTGCACCACCCTTATCCCTTATCCCTAAACTTATTTGCCATTTGTTACTATTTTGAAAATAAATTTAAAATAGTAAAAAATGGCAAATAAGTTTAGGGATAAGGGTTAACTGTTTCCGCACCAGCCATGAGAAACCGAGATTAATTCACCTTTGCAATGGATGCCATGCCCGGCATCCCGAGATTAGTTTTATTCCCCATAATCCAGCGGTAAAAAAGATAGTAGCATTTTTATGCTAATGGAGGTGACGTTTACCTAAAAACCGCCAACATACTCACGTACACGCACACGTGCACGCACACCTGCGGTTCTTATGTGCATAAAATTGCAAATCTGTACCCTGGACAGATTTGCCTGGACTCCATATTTGATCATGCTTGACACAGAACTTCATATATTAAGGGACACAAACAGGCCAATACAGAAATCTCCATCCATACTGTATATGGGCACAAAAGGGACACAGACATACAGATGGGTACAATGGGTAATGCATAATCGGTGGGGCATATATTTCCAACAGCATTGTTAGTTTTTTTTAAATAATTGATTATAGATATTAGTTTGATTAATTTCAATGTAATTTCGATGCTTTAGTTTGCCTCTCCCTCCTCAACAGTAACTTGACTGATTAAATTAACGCAATTTGGATTTGTGTCATGTCATTATATTTGTGTGAAATTAATATATAAAAAGTTTATCTAATACTCACTGCTGTTTAAAATCAAATGGATTTGACGGTAATTTCAGAAATATTGGCTCTTACAGTAAAACATTTATTGTTCCAGCGTCTTGGTAGGATCCCGCTCAAAGCTTAAACATCAATCGAAGGCGACTTCTTAACAGCATGCATGCACATCATATTGTTTAAAATGTAACATGTGCCGTCGTTCTCTTCAAAGCTATCCAAACATCCCAGCCACAGACGGACACACAGATGTCTTCTCCTCTTTGTTCTCCCTGTCTTCCGTAAGACTTAGTCAACTACCAATTCTTTGTCTCTCCACAGATCCGCTCCAGGAGTCCAAATGAGATCATCTTTGGGCTGAACGATGGCTACTATGCAGCTGACTTTGATAATAAGGTACAGTCTTTCTGTCGTTTTCCCAGAAGCTATTCTGTACAATGGAGGACCAAGTGCTAACTAAGTTACCTTTATGTCGAAGCTGTTTTTTGGTTTTCCACTGACCTGTGCTTTTTGCAGGATCAGTCTGAGGGAAAGAAGAACAGCTTGCTTCAGGTTGACCAGAGTTCAGTGAGGAACTCCTACAGTGTATTCTCTTTACTGAGGTAAGACTTGCTTAGCTGCGTACCATATTCCCAATATTCTGCTTTTCTACTTTTCTCTGGTTCCTACTGGTGGATCATGTGTGTTCTTTCTCTTACTTATGGCAGTGGAAAAGTCCTAGAATTACAAAACTGTCTTTTCCAAGCCTGGATTTGTTTTTAGGAAAATTATAAAGCAGTCATGGAACTCAGTTTTATGTATGTATGTACATTTTCGGTCCATTTAATAATTAAATGTATATATGAATAATAATACTAACAAAGTAATATAATATGAACTATTCTGTCTGTCAATCATTCTTGTAATTGGAGATATACATTCACATTCAAGTAAGTTTCAGTAACGCATATCCATAACCTTTCAATGTATTGTGTACAACATTGTTGGAAAGTCCTTGAGAAGTCATGGAAAACTCATGGAAATCCATTGGTTAAAATGTGTAGAAAACTTGTTATCTACACTTGTATATGGGATGTAATTCTCTGTGATTTTAGGATTATTGAACAAATAATAATTGATTTCAAATAGGTGCCTGATTGGTGGCTCTTTTTTGTGATGTGACATGATTATATGCTTTTGTATCTGCTTATGTTTTTAGTGGAAGTGTTTTGCTGATCTTGTCCACCAGATGGTGCCATTGTAAAACCAATGACTGGAACTGTGACTAGTATTGCAGTCACAGGACACTTATCATTGAGATTCGAGAACTGCCAAGAATACCTTCTGTATTTTATTTCTTGGACATGAAAGGATATACACATGGAAAGCTTTAATCAAGTTGGTCTAATAAAGTTAGCCATTATAATTGTTCAGCCTCAGAGCTCAGATGATAAATTCCATTACAGTGAAATGGCTGGACCATATTTATATGGGAAAAACCTTTCATACAGATGCACATTTACACCACAAGGAGGAGACACACTATGATAGAATGTACTGTTGGCTGAGAGATGAATATAGCATCCAGACCTGACAAACCCTAGGTGTTATTTACTGTAGTTGCTGCCTGCATGTTGACAAACATGCTGTAGGTCTACTGTTCTATATTTGAATGTGGCACATTGTAAGCACTACCTAGTAGTGTTTTACCAGGGCTTTCCCAGAGGGAAACACAGCGTTAAACATAGACTCGTCAATTACAAGTTAATTACACCCAATTACCTCTAAATAAACCCAGAACTGGAAAATTTGGTCAAACTCCTATCATACGATAAGGATCCTGTCATTAGAAGCATTATGAAAGACCCACAAACTCTTTTTTTCCATACGAGTGAAATTGGGAGGGGGGTAAAGAAATACCACTATGCATGATGCATCACGGTTCTTGGACAGAGTTGAGACGTGGGCCACAGTGTCAAGAAAGGGAAGATGACCCTCCCTCATCAATGAGTTCATGGAAGAGGACAGTGTTGCCTCCCTGGAGCTAATCCAGGTTGAATCGTATAGTTTTTATGACCTCTGCCCTTGTTTCTTCCATTCCAACCGCCTCCTCCCCCGTCCTCTTGTTGTATCCATACCCCAAGGGGACTCTGTGGAATTTTAGGCAGCTCCATTGATTCTGACTTCCCTCAAGCTCTTTTGCCTGCAGTTCTTGAGTCTCTCTGTCTCTTTTTTGTGTTCCTCTCTTTCTCGCACTCTATTTTTCTATGAGTCTGTCTCTTCTGAGTTGTTCCTTGGCCCAGTGTGCTCACGTCTTGATGGTTTTATGATCCTATACTCTGGAATGATTAATCAGATACTGTCCTTTCCAAAAGGCATTATCCCACCATCTGACAGTATGACAGTATATACTGTAGTGTATATTGTGTTCACCCTGGCCTGTGGCCTGCAGAGCTGTGGTGCTCTCCAAGTATTTTCACTTCCTGAAACACTCCAGTGGAGTGCTCGTCAAGCTACTGTACTTGCAGTGGGAGCCTGGGAGGGAGACTCTCGCCTTTGTCATTATCTTTGATTGATTGAAATATTTAGATATTCTGATTTTACGGGGGCCAGTTTCGAATTGCAGCCATCCGTAGGTGTCCTTTGAGAGCGGATTTGAAGGATTCAAGGGATTTGCATGTCTTAATGACTGTTGCTAGGGCGTTCCACATTTTGGTGGCATAGGAGCGAAAATAATTTAGTCCCTTGTTTGTGCCGAATCTGGGTTGCACATGGTTTGTTGCACTCCCTCTGGTGTTGTGGGTGTGGACTTCGTTAACATTAAGGAAATATTACATAGGTACATGGGTATCTTGGTGGTCTTGTGGACCAGACCCATTGCAAGATGCTGTACTCTGTCTTCGACCCTAAGCCATTCCAGCCTGTCAAAGTGGGCAGGGGTGAGGTGGGTTCGGGGGGTGAGGCCAAGTAGGAGCCTGACAAGTTTGTTTTGGGAAGTCTGGAGCCTTGTTTTAAGGGCCTTTGAGGTGCTGTGGTACCAAGAGGTGCATGCATAGTCGAAGAAACCTTGTACGAGGGCTCCTCATCTCACCTGCCTGGGTTGCGTGTACTGATAAATTCATACGTACTAGCCGCATGCACTTTGCCCATGCTTTGGCCGTTCTGTTGTTGAGTGTAAACCGTGTTCGTCCTTCATTCTGCTCCAAATCCTAATTTTTACTCCTGCTAGAGGATTGGCAGTAGGCCTTTTATCGCATGGGGAATGACTAGCCCCAGAGGATAATGTCCAGAATCTCAGATGGCCTCTCCAAAATCAAAGTCTGTCTCTGCACTACAGTAAAGCACACTACAAAGCACTTCCTCAGTGCTATGACAGGAAAGGATGGGAATGCATTCTGTGAGAACAACACACTCGGAGATCTTGATTAATGATGTCAATTTGGCTGCAATTTGACTGTCTGCTTCTCTACTTGGCTCTGGTTGACACAAGACCCTGAGCTGGATGTGTGAATAGCATGACAATGTACTGTAGGACGGGGGGAACACAACAAAGGCTTAGATAGAAGAGTGTACAGATCATTAATCAGCTAAATCCATCTAGTCTCCCAGAGGCTTTTTCCCCCCAGTCTGGGAGAGAGGTTTGAACCACATCCTACGTGTTCCCCCTCTTGCTCGCATCACCCCAGCTATGCTTCTAGGGTGGTGCAACAGGGTGGGGGTCTTGGAGCCAGGCAGACCTTATCCTGGAATAATAATGCACTCCATTGGCAAGTTTTTTGGCAAGTAAGGGTGTCAGAAACGCTGTCTGCCTGTTATGCTGCCTAGAGCGCTCGCTTTTTCTGCTGAAACTTTAAGTCGTGACATCCTCCACCCATGACAGTGGCACGGGGCATATCATAACCTTGTCCAGGAGCTCCGTCTGAACAAAGCTCAGTGTAAAGGAGCTATGTCTGGACGAAGCTCATTTTAAAGTTTACTTCAGGCTAAGCAATGTTGTGGAGGGTTGAGCCAGGAATCTTGAGACGCAATGTATTGTGATTTGACGGCTAATAAAATACAAATAAAAATGTCACATTTTGTCAGCTGATAAAAAAATGGCCCATGTGACATTTCTCCAAAAAGTTAAACTATTCTCAACTTTTGAAAGCACTACACTCGGATCAAAAAAGCTTGCTGACCAGCGCCTTTTAAAGGCAGCTGCCCTATGCACTATGCCGTTTGGTCATTTGTCATAGGTTTCTTTTAAATGTAAAAAGGTGGTCTAGATTAGAAGTGTGAACATGCCCTTACTGTGCTGATCCAGGCGCAGATGTTCTTCGTACTCGTACCGTCCACTCACCTGACCGAGACTTGATTTGGTATGTGGAGAAGGGGAGGGAAGGAAGATCTCATGGGATTAGTTGTAGGCTTGGGTTGCTATCTCTAGACATGGATAACGACAGGGGGGGGCGAGGGGGCCAAAAAACAGGAGCTTTGTTGCACGTCTAGTCACAGACTATTGGACTGCATCCAGTTGAACTGGGCCCAGGCCCATTTTGGCCTTTATGTTGTTGGCCTAATGCATTTTTTTATTTCGGGTTCAAGTGCTCTTTAAGTGTGTGAACTTGAGATGTTGAATAATAGAATGTCAACAAAGGGGATATTTGGTTTGACTGAAGCATATTATAATAATAGGCTCGCTCTCACACAAATTAATATTAGTACTCCATAGCATTGTCATCTAAGCCCAAAATACATATTTATTGATGCCTGAGTTATTCTGGTGTTGAGCCTTTTCCTGCACAAGAATTCAAAAATTAACATGTTAACATTTACTGTATATCCAGCAGCAGGCTTGTGTGCAGCATCTGACCAGAGGACATCCTTGCATGTTGGTCTGGTGTTCAGCTAGGCTGTGGTTTTCATCTGACCAGAGGACCTCCTTGCATGTTGGTCTGGTGTTCAGCTAGGCTGTGGTTTTCATCTGACCAGAGGACCTCCTTGCATGTTGGTCTGGTGTTCAGCTAGGCTGTGGTTTTCATCTGACCAGAGGACCTCCTTGCATGTTGGTCTGGTGTTCAGCTAGGCTGTGGTTTTCATCTGACCAGAGGACCTCCTGGCATGTTGGTCTGGTGTTCAGCTAGGCTGTGGTTTTCATCTGACCAGAGGACCTCCTGGCATGTTGGTCTGGTGTTCAGCTAGGCTGTGGTTTTCATCTGACCAGAGGACCTCCTCGCATGTTGGTCTGGTGTTCAGCTAGGCTGTGGTTTTCAGCCATTGGATATTGTTGTGGTGGTGCATTAAAGTGGGTCCGTTTAAACAGCAGCTGCTATGGAAAGCAGCTACTAAACTCTAAATAAGAAGTGTAGATGTTCTTGTTTTAATTTCACACCTTTGGAGAGGAGGATTGTGGTATCGAAGCAATCCAATAAAGAGCATTCTGAGAGGGGAACCTGAGGCTGTTTTTGGAGATTTCAACTTGCAATTTCCATCAAAGCCTGTCAACTGTAGTTAATTCTCACAAAAAAAAAAATTCCTCAGGAGGCTGTAGTAGAACTGTAGTAGAACTTTTCAGCCACAACTGTACCAAGATATAATTTCAGCTTAAACCTGTTTATGATTTACATACTGCACTTAAATTTTGAACACGTCTCATGTAATAAACACTTAATTTGAAAGGACATATATATATGACATTTCACTTTCTTAGTTTTTGGTCTTTCTTTGACATCCCTTTTACAAAACAATGTTTATTTTGGTCTAGTGCATTTCTTTAAATGTGTCTGGCCCATTTTCACCACATTAAAAACCGAAAGTACTTCCTGCCATGCATTCTTATTTTGTATTGCTTATCTGTATATAAAACTATACATTTCTTAGATCTCTAAGAAATATACGTTTATGAGATTTCAAAGAGATGTAAGATTTCTAAGCAAATCACATTGTATTGGCATTTAATGGTGAGAAAGCGCAAAGAAGGAGCCTCAACAGCGCTCCCTGCAGTCATAATGGATCATTTATCATAAACTGGACGGTCACTCAACTTCTGCCGGAAAGTCAAGGCCATTTGCATTTTCCTGAGAGTCAATTTCTCTATCTCATATTCTCACAAATCTTTCAAAATCTCCACGAACAACTCTCCCTTTAGAAACGTTTCTACAAGTCTTGTTTTAGCAGAAGTTCTGTTTTGAAAGTTTCAGGAGTACTTTGTTTTTCACCCCTATGTAGTGCGTACCTTTGTGCCGGGGTCAAATGAGCAAATGTTATTGTTTCTACATACATAAATGTCATTTATGACTATTTTAACAGGGCGGTCACTCAACGTTTTCGCGCCTAGGCCAGCAAGGGAGAAAGAGACAGACAAATATATATTTTTAACATACACAAACATAGACACTTTTAGTTAAACTATTACAGCTTCATAACGTAACATTCAACATTAAATTTGTTTTTAGTTAATAAATATGTAAATAATTCTCGTCCTATATCACACAGTTTTGTGCCTTTCTGTTGGTCTCTCTAGTCTATGATTGATTTTGTGTGTGTAAGCGCTCATGTCATGTAGCATAAAACTCTTGCCGCCACCACCTCATTGAACACCAAACTATCAAGTTTGTACTTTATTCTTTGTTAAAAAAGGGGGTTTCCTCCACCCCACAGGTTGACGTCTGCAATGCATTAAACCAACAGGACTTTTGAGCGTTGATTGATATGCTTATTTCCTTTCCATTACATTCAAATTAGAGACAGTGCTTCAGAAACTGTTTAACTGAGGCAGATTACATGAGCCATATGCTCCTGCTTTTGTCCCAAGCTGTCCCAAGCTGTTTCCTTACGTACGGTCGGGTACAGAGAGACAGTTTAGTATCAGTCACTTTCTCTCACTCTTTCTCCCACACTGTCTCTCTTCTACCTCCAACATTATTCCATCTTACCTAGCACTGCTGTCTCTTGTTATATCAGCAGGTCGATCTACGCTTCATTCTTAAGGTCAATCATTTTCAATTGGAGCTGGTATAGAGGGAGTCGACCAAAAGACAAAGTATTGCAAACGCCCAAGCTTTATTTTCCCCTCACCTTTCCTCAGGACCTGATGAAGCCTCCTGGCGAAACAGATCGTTTTGTTGTTAGAAAATTAAGCTTGGGAACTGACAATATATTTGATGTGCTGCGCTCCATTCTTCCCACATCATAGGTTGTTAACCCACTTCTAAGCTTTTGCCTCTATCGATTTCATTTCTTTTAAACAGACGGTAAGCTATAACTTTCTAATATAAATTTATGTGAGCTTGTTTATGAAACTCCTGGTTTGCAGCAAAGCCCTTTTATTGTTTATTGTTTGGCTCATTACACCAGGCAGCTTAAGTAACCATGGGGAACTGTTTGGGGTTTAGTGTGAGGCAAGGGCAGGGGGCTTTCTCTCGTGACTCGGGAGCCAACCTCCATAATCATCTGCAGAGTGCTTGGCCCCTCTGTGACCCTTGAGACAAAAAAAAATCTTCTCAAGATCTCTCTGGCTTTCCTACTCCTCTGCCATAGTTGTCATGTAAACATAGCTTACAGCATCTGAGTGGAACCTTAGAGAAAGCAGCCTGGAGGAGTATGTAAGTGTGCATGCTGGCCTGCCAAAAAGATTTCAGCTTGCTAATCTTATCTCCCATCCCCTGTACAGAGGGAGACAATAGTAAGGTGAGATGAATAGCAAGGAGGTGAATGTGTTGACATTCTTCACCAATGAGGCACAGGTTGACTTTAAAGGTGGTGTTTGTTGTGATTTTCTACCATGGTGTCTCTTTTTAGTTTTGTTTGTGTTACGTTGGAGGTTTGTCCCTGGTAGAGGCACATTTTGTCCAAAGGTTGTTGGCTACCAGAATTTGTTTTGAGCACGCTGATTGGCTGCATTGTTTGCCATGCATCTTTGAGTAGTGGTTGCTGGAGTCAATACAATAATTTGTCCTTCAGTTAGTTTCTACTGACTTGGGTGGGCGGGCGGACTGCCCCGCCCCACCTAATTCATTTCAATGAAAGTTGCTCACCAGCGCATGAAGTATCCGTAAGAACGCTCTACTTCCGCAGTTTTCTTGATTTGAGCACAACATTTGGTGCCCAAATGTGGAAGACTTGAGCACAGAGCAGGTACATTAGGATTTCAAACGGTAGACACGGAGTGCACAGAGACCCCTTTTGCCAAATTTTTCAAGTGGCTTGGTTTCTTAAGTTGAAGAGTGACCTTCAAAGATGATTTGTACCAAATTTCACGCTTGTATCACCATGTGATCGATTCTCCCAAAATATGGCTGTTATCTGCTGTACTATTACTGAAACTTTGTCCTGCACCAGTGACAGAATATATGGATGTGCATAACGTTACCTTTTGAACTGACTCTAGACAGCGTGAGTCGGACTTGGAAGGGACCCAATAAACCTTAACAAATGCCACGATCTCTTGTTCCACGATAAAACAGCATCTCACAGAGTGAGATGCTGTTTGTCATGATATGACATGGCCGAAGACTGTTTTCCTGTTTCCTTGTGATCCACAAGGATATACACCTTGTTTCCTCTCGTCTCTCTTGGCTGCACAGAAGATCCACAAAACGTTTTCCACAAAGTTCTGTGTCAAAGCGCTCTCTCAAAACAAAAACGAATGATATGGAGAAAAGAAGAATGTGTGCGAATTTGCAAAGAAAAACTAAATCCTGATTCATGCGACTGTGGAACATCATGATGTGAATTAGAACCCATTCTTTAGCCCTAGCCCCACTAACGAGGCCATGAAATGTACTGTAGTTGATTTGATGTGCCCAGCTCTTCAGAGACAACGGATACGCACTCTGGTCTCTTCATCAGACACAAGGCCTTCCTCTCACTTATCTCCGTAAGCCAGATGACACATCTGTCTTTGCTGATGCTGCTCTGCACTGATTGCAAGATTATGAATTCTGGACCGCAGCACGGCACATAAACCATTGTAAATATTTATTTTAAGGTCATCAGCGAAGTAAAGTGAATAGAGAACAGAGGGTGGTGGGTGTGAGGGAGGTTGCCAGGCTGTTGACCTCCAGCTTGGCTGAAAGGTGTTTTTAAAAGGCTTGGACCTGGGAGGGATTTTAAGGTCAGCAAAGTCGAGACCATTTGTATTTTCCTGAGAGTCAATCTCTCGTATCTCATATTCTCACAAATCTTTCAAAATCTCCACCGTCTGCAATGCATTACACCAACAACGTTTCTACAACTCTTGTTTTAGCAAAAGTTCTGTTTAGAAAGTTTCAGGAGTATTTTTGTTTTTCTCTTAACACCGTTGCGTACCCTTGTGCCCGGGGTCAAATGAGCAAATGTTATTGTTTTTCTGATGCTTATCAATCTTAACATCAAGGGCTGGCTGCTTGTGAAGCAGTCAGTCATAACTTCCGTTAAAGCCCCTGCAGCCTAGCTGTTGGTTACTCTTCACACCTTAAAGCCTGATTTAAACTTCATCATACGACGGTGTTGCATGTCACACATGACCTAGCAAACGATCAGCAAGCTAGCGAGCTAGCAATTTTGGCCCATCATCATGACTATAGTTAGAATATGTTCTCTGGATGGCAGGTAGTAGGTACTTTCTCTTCTCTGGATCCATAGGTTGTGGTGAGGCTTGATGGGCAGGCCCTGGGCCCAGACACAGGGAGCGATAAGGGGGGCAGACATGCGTGAAAAGGGGGTTGAGGAGATAACTGCTCTCACCTAGGGGAAGAAGCGGTATCAGATTCCAGCATCGCAATCACCTAAACAGATGAAGCTGTCAAAACAGCTTCGCCCCAACGTTCCAGAGGACGACTATCACCGACGGCTATCGCTGTCACAAAAACAAGAAGAAGAGGAGAAATGGTGATCCTGTTGGATCTGCTCCTCCACAAAATGCTTTTTATATCAAAACGGGAATGATTTGCCAAAAGCTTTGTCGTAGTAATGTGCTATAGTAGCCATGGAATCTTCATAACCCCAAATCCCAGAAGAATCCCCCTGGATTTGCAAAATGATGACCCCACTGAGCTGGAAAACTATTCTAACTGAGCCTCGCAAACTAAAACCACTCAGGAGGCAAAATTTGGAACGCTCAAAGCAAGTGTATAGCTATGCAAAAGCCATTTTCTCATCATAGTGGACTCAGCAGAGTAAAATGCCTACTCCTACTATTTACGAACCAAATTTAAAGTCCCTGCCATTCCCGGGGGAGAGGTGATGTTGAATACTATTTGAGAACTCTCAAATAGTATTCAACTCTCCCACTGGTGCTTTTTACGCCAGAGAATCTCCCCCATTAGAGACGTATATTGCCTACAGGCATAGACAGACAATTTAGGGCTTTGTTCAATATACACCAATAATCCATTCACATATCACTAATTACCTCTGCTGAAGAGAATCAAAGACAGTAAAAGAGCAGAAGAGTTCACTTAAGGATTTACGACTTATCAGCCGACTCAAAGTGAACTGTGTGTGTACTGTAGCAGTGTAGCTTGTCAACGTGGTCATTTTCAGTCAAACTGAGCATAGTCTGTCATCACACCGTCACGTTAATCTCTAGATTGGTCTAGAAATCATCAGAGTACACTCTGGGGAAAACATAGCTTTGTGTATAAGGGTTCATGAATAAAAGCACCGGCCAATAGCTGACAGACGTATGGGAGAAATATATTGTTGTTGTACTGGCACTGCATGGAGAGAAGCATTTCTCTTTAGGCTACACTTGCCATGACAGTTTATATTTGGTAATGGATTGGTAAATGGTAAAAAAAACTAGGTTTTACTGTGTAATCCGTCATTTACTTTGATGGACTGCTGCTGTCCTGAAGCCAAAGTGGGATTTTAATGGCAGGGTATCTTCTAAGGAGAAGTAGCCCCATTACCTGTTACCAGGCTCCATGGGAGCCCAATAGTATAGAGTCATTCTTTGCCCCTTTGGCCAGGGAACATGAGGCTAACCACTGGACTACATCTACTGTATAAATTAAAGTAACTTTCTGTTTTTTATTTGTCCTAAGGACTGAACATTACTCCTCTAGTCTAGAGTAGATCACCCAATGTGGTTAGAATGTGTCAGAAATTTTGCTTTCCTGTTTTAAGGTGTAAGCTCTGCTGAACAGGTGAATAGGAACATACTGGAATGCTGACATTGATTGTAACAGTTTGCAGAATTACAGTACATTTCAAGCACAACTCAATACAAAGACATAAAGCATTACACTTGTTTACAAGAGGGTCCACCTTGTTCAAATCATCAAAACATTTAGAGACGTACAAGTAGACCTATTGCAGTAGGTAGACAGGAAACGGGGAGAGAGATGGGGGAGAAGACATGCAGCAATGGTCGTCGGGATCGGGACACGAACCCGCGACACACTGTCAGGCTGGATTACCAGCGTAGGTGCCCGGACCGCTGGGCCGGGCCAGGCACTCCAACTTTAAGATAGATATGGGGTGATCTTAATCTGCTCTGACAATGTGTCTGTAGCCCAAGCCCACCATGTGGGACAGTTTGTCGATAGTTTGGCTGAATCCCTGAGGTTGTGTTGTGGGCAGTTTCTTCTTTCTTTGCATGAGCTCTGGAACTGCACAAAATATACTTGGAAGTTAATCAGCACAGTGATTGATGACTGCAATAATGCTCTGGCTTGTCATTTCTGTACCGTTGTTACGGTTCCCCTTTTCCAAAGGAGGGGGACAATGACAGGAGTAGAGCAACCCGACAGTTTAGAAATGGTTCTCTGTAGTTGTGGTCAGATTTTATTAGTTGGCTCTTGATGTTTCTTACCGCTTTCTGGGATTGATAGGTTTAGGTCCATAGGGTAACATCTGATCTCATATTGTGGTGAGGTGTATTAGAGAAAAATAGTGATTAAAATTCTGTTAGCTATTTGTGGTCTGTGGTATTTGAGAACTTGATCTGTCCCATGGGTTTTTAGGAGTATAGCTTACATTAGTTGTATCGAACCCAGGGCTTTTTTCCTCTCAGAATGTTTGCAGAATGCACTTTGTCCTTTGTTCTACTATTAATGGTTAGCATTTTGGTGACGAAGCCGAACAATGCAGATTAACCCCAGTAAATCAGAAAAATGGCAAAGGGGAAGCAAACAGGCTCAACAAAGGGCCTACACATGGGGAATGTCGTAACTCACACAAGCCTGACCATCTGCCTACAAACATTTACTGTAAACACGCAATCTGAATTAAATGAATGACTGGTGCAGTCATAAACATTGATGCTCCTTTTTATCTAGCAATCAATCTACCACACACTTAGGAACCCAGTTTGAACATCAGGAATCTTTCTTGCGGTTCTAGATGGTTACTGTGCCTTCTTTCCCTCCTGTAGGCTCCACACAGCCCAGAGAGCCATCAAGCAGACCCAGGTGACAGTGCAGAAGATCGGGAAGGAGATTGAGGAGAAACTAAGGACCACATCAACTTGCACAGAACGGGTGAGGCTCTTGCTTAAGGAAATCCATTTATCTCAGAGACGCTGAAATTACATTCCAGTGGAGTGCATACTGTATCTCCTCAATGTCTATCTACAGCCTTGAAAGAGTAGTGTGACATCATGTTGTACATCATTTCTACTGTCATCCTCTCTCTCTCACTCTCTCATATAAACATTCACCGTCTACCTTCCTCCATCTTTCTCTTTGTCTGGGACATGAGATGACTGAATGTTTTGGGGTTTTGCACGTATGAAAAGGCATGGTGCAAAAGTTGGGATGGATATAATACAGAACTTTGATTATGTTATCATGGTCCAACCAGACTAGTCTATATAGGGCCCTATAGCTTTGGACGGTGATCTCACCATAGGATGAACATAACATTACAATGTTATAGCCTAAAACATCGCAAAATGAGAAGCACACAGCCTCCCCAGTTCCATTGTCAGAAAGATTCTGCACGTGTTTCTGGACAAATGTCTTTAATATTCGCAAAATCTGATGGTTAATTTCTTATGTCAATGGCAATAATTGTATCGCCAATCAATCCAAGGTTGTGAATTGAAATGTCAGGTTTTTGCGGCACCTCACTCGCTTTGCGAGACTTTCACCAGAGGAAGTAAGATCCATTATGTCGTTGAAATTATGGCTACTCAGGTTCAGTCAGTTATACATAAAACTGAAAAGCAATGGCATGTAGGATGAGATAGTTTATGATGCCAGCATTGTCAATCCATGAGATTGAGAGAGATAGAGAGAGGTCTCTCAACACTCACCACACCATAACATAATGTAACATTCAATTAAGTAGGGATGTCCCAATCAAATCACCCACATAACAATTGTATTGTCAAATGCAGTATTTATAACTCTACTTGTCTGTCATGTCTACTCTACACGTTGCTGTATTTGTTTTGGTGCCAGTTTTGCTGGTCACCAGTAGGGGTGCAACGGTTTTCAACCGAAAACCGAACCGTTCGGTTCCACATACACGGTTCAATGCGCTCTAATGAACCGCGCTATTTCGGTTTGCATTAATTCATTTATTACAGCTGCGAAGAATGTATTTCTCGGTCACACACTGGCCTACTTAGAAGTCTAGCACTCTATCGGTCACACACCGTCCTACTAAGAAGTCTAGCACTCTTTCGGTCACAGAAGTGTAGCACTCTGTCGGCCCACCCCCTACACACAGTCACACACACACACACACACACACACAGAGAGAGAGAGACGGCATGATGAGGAGAATCCAGCACTCGTCTTTAAACGTCGTTCTTGGAATAATTATTGATCGTCATACACAGAGACACACACAGCGGAGTAACCTCGCGCCAACAGGCTTCTAAGCACGGTCGTTGTAAGTTTGTTCAGATCTGATTCTGCATCTGCACTCGCTGTTTGAGTGCTAATTAAGAGGGAGAGTGAGAGCATAAACAACCCGCAGCAGGACATTCATTCCGTCAGAAAAGTACCAACAAAATACTCCCATGTCCAATCCATGACTGTAGATAGAAGCCCTTCTTCTAATAATATAAGCATAATATCCTTAAATCCTCATGTAGACTTATTGTAAACTTTTGTAGGCTATTTTTCTGAGACACGACGCATTCACTGTGAATGACTCCCCTCCCAGGAGGCACTCTCCTCTCCTCTTTCCTGCATGTGCTTAATGCCCCGTGTGAGCGCATAGGTGCATTTATTTCGCCTTGAAAATAATGATGAGGCACATTAAAATAGCAATATAAGGTATTTTTCCCCCTTTCAAGTTCAAAATAATGAAAAGGCAGAAATGCCTAATAAAATAATATATGCTAAAAAAAGAGAAGAAAAGAAAATGCTATAAATAAACTTTTTTGAGTGGTGCAAGCCACTGCCTGGCTGGCTGGCTGGGTATGAGCATGAAAACAGCGTGGTTGTTTTTCACCACCTGTGCACAACCTAACACACGCAGATTATTAACTGTATATATGATGATTTCGTGTGTGCCAGTACAGTGACACTAGTACAGTACAGTACAGTAGAGGGTACAGTAGGGCGCGTTCCTGGGGATCACTTCACAAGGGGGTATTTTTTTTTACTGTACCGAAACCGAACCGAAACCGTGGCCCCCATACCGAGGTTCGAACCGAACCGTGGTCTAACTGAACCGTTGCACCCCTAGTCACCAGCACTCTAAACTCTGTAAAAAGGGCTAAGTCTGACTTATACAGTAGTGCTCTAAATGAGTACATGGACATGGTGATATGGGTGTTTTGGGGTACGTTGTCATATTTATAAATGTATCTAATAGATGGCACCAACAAACTTGCATGTATGCGATTGGTTAATTCTAGTACATATTCTGGCAGGATTATCCCCAGATGCACAATTACTCTGCAAAAAATATATTGTTGTCATTGAATTGAAAAGTATTTGAGAGGCTCAATGGAGGACACACACACGCACGCACACACACGCACGCACACACACACACACACACACACACACACACACACACACACACACACACACACACACACACACAGGGTTGAACGAATGATCTCCTGGTGGAGATAATGATCAGCATCTTAGTGTAACAGCCCTACAGAATTGAGTGTTTAGGGCAACTAATATTCTGATGAGACTAGTCAATCTCTATTCCATCAAATTTCCTGCTAAACAAAAAATCACGTTTCATGTTTTCTACGTTATTTTACTAGTCAGGCCTTTTAGGTTATCCTGTAATAACAACCTACTGTAGGTGGTATTGTACTAAATACTTGTAGGATTCTATAGCCTGTATCGCACAGATCCCCGGAAAGATGTAATTAGACCCTACAGGCTGTTGTCATAGCTTTCTGTTTTGGCTGCTTGTCAGAGAAGAAATGGGGGGAGCCCCTGTGCCCCACCACCACCACAAGCCTCTGAATAATAATGCCTTGACCAAAAGCCACTATTTATGTTTCCACCTCCTGTCGTATCCTTTGACAAAGAGCCAAAGTAAAAAAAAAAAAAAGAAGCGGCAAGAAGGCATATTTAACATTTTTGGAATTGGCAGCCACACAGCTGTGAAAACGAAGCACTAATCCCAGGTTTGACGTTGTGTTTATTGTAAACGTTCACTTCAAACGCGTCGACATCCTCTGTGTTATAAAAGCCCTGAGGCAGTGACACGGCCATATTTTCGTCCTCCAGGTAGATTCACTTTTGGATTACATGCTTTTAAGCTTAAGGGCACATAAAGGCCTATATGTTGTTTTTCTGTGTGCGTTACGCCATTAAGAGGGTTAGGGTTAGGAGGGTTTTTGAGCGGTGTCGTAATCACTTGATTACGACAATACTGCTGGGTGACCTAAAGTGGCACCGTTGAGCACACACACACGTGACACGTCACACACACACACACACACACACACACACACACACACACACACACACACACACAGCCTGCACCGCTCAGTTCAGACGTTCATTGCATCCCATCACTCCTTCTCAGCCACAGCTGTTACTCTCCATCAGCTTCTGATAGTTGACTTCTTTGTTCGTCTCCGTCGGCCCTACCTATCAAAGACACTGCACCGAAAGCCTTTCTGTACATCGCACACAAACTCCAACCTCCACACGCTGCCCACAAAGAGTCCCATTCAAACACACAGAAAAAATAAAAATAAAAGAACCCGTGGCTGATGTTTCCCCCACAGTGAAGCATTCCTCAGAGCCTTTTCTTTTTTCGGAGTTCACCTCAGTTAATAAATCATGTAATGCATATCCTCATACCATCCTGGCGACTTTAAGACACATTAAGAGAGGGAAGGGAGAGAGGAGATCATTGTGTGGTTCTTCAGGGGTCTTTCCTTCTGCTCGCGTGAGTAGGAGAGCTCTGTACTCGGCCTGCCTATCTGTGTGAATATGCCTGCTCTACAGTGAGCGTGGATCAAAGGGGTGACTGGCCGAAGCCCACCCAGTCCAGCGGCATGGCCGTTTCACCCTCTCACCCACACACCATTGCCATTAATCTGGTGGGTTTAATACGCTGCAGACCCCTCTGTGCCTGCTTCTTGTTTACTCAGCTGACCAACGGCTGTTTGATGTTGATGATCATACACACAGACGGACAGACAGACACAGACAGACAGACAGGCCGTGACCTACGTGTCAACTCTCGCCCTTGGTGAAAGTGTAGGAGGTTTGGCAGTTCGTGCCAGAGCCAGCGGTGGTTTGACATGCGAGCATCAGGGTGCGACACTCCGAGAGATGGAGGCTCTATCAGTCTGTCCCCCCCCCCCCCCCCCCCCCATGAAACTTCAAGAAGAAGAACCCTATCTCTATTCCCACTCATGTTCAGGCAATGATCGTTATCTGGGCATGTGCATGAATGTGCGTGTGCACACGTGACGCCACACACCACAGGCCTCTCTCTCGTGGAAAAAAATGAAGGATCTCGGTAACGAGGTTAAAACTCTGTTATCACATCAAACCCTGTCCCTCTTCCAGTACTCTTTTGCTATTCCTCTCTCTTTCCCCATGCTGTCCCTCTCTCTTTTTCCTTCTGCTATCCCTTTATCTCTCTTTCCTCCTGCTATCCCTCTATCTCTCTTTCCTCTCTCACTGTTGTCATCTGTGCCTCGCTCTTTTCACCCCCCCCCCCCCCCTCCTCTTAAATTTTCTCCTAGCGTGTGTTTGATGTCCTATGTGTCCATCCTCCATCTGGTCTCTCCTCACTGTATATTTCTGCGGCACTCATATCTTCCTCCCCTCATCGAAGCCCACACATCTTCCCTGTGCTGTTACTCATTACCTTCGTTGGCCCGCTCTGCACTCCCTCTGCTCCCAGATAGACACGTGAAGGGCTGGATGAAGAGATGCCTGCGTAGAGAAAAAGAGAGGGAGAACTAAGACGTTGACTAATGACCTGCACTCTGACGTTTCTATCGCCAAGCCCCTGCTGGCCGGGGAGCGTGTGGTGAGAGAGAGACGCCAGCCAACAGCGACACACAGGCAGACTGAGACTCATGTAGTGTTCATGGACTGTTCTTTGGGCTCTCACCTGGGTGTGTTTTAGAAGGATTATGTGGTTACGTGTCTATGTGTGTGTGTTTTAGCGGTTGGTGGGTGTCTGACATTGATTCATCTTCGTCTGACTTCAGTCACTCCACTATGGGGGGATGGGAGGGTTCATCTGTGCTTGTTTCTGCTTTGTAAATATCAGAGCCCTGTGTTTTAGTCTGAGTCCTGTTGCTGTCTGCCAGGCTTGTCAGTCCACTCATATGGTGATTATGGCATGTTGCTAAATCACCACAGCACTTAAGACTTCACGTGCTTATCGTACAACTTACCGGTATGTGTCACCGTCTAAAGTCTGTCCTTGTCTGTTTTTGATCAGGATCTTTTGGTACGTAAGTGCCAGTGGTGTGGGAGGGTAATATTTATATGCCGTACGCACATACGGTACATACAATGAGACGTGAGGGTAGTTTTAGCACGGTATCCTCTTGAACTGACAATCCGTATAATGACACGGCTGATCTATAAGCTCATGTTGAGAGTTGAGACTATGAATCTGCTATTTTATGAGGTTTTAAGGTTGTAAGAGAATAAAACCTTGACTTTTTAGTTTTTATGTTTTATACTGCATTTGGCATTGCAGTGAGACAGTCTATAAAGAGGAGTTATCTTAGAAGTCTTACTCTATAAATAAACTATATTGACACTAACCGACATAGCCCAAAGTCCTCTCTCCTCTCATCATCTTCTCCTGTCCACGGAGACCTCCACCTTTTGTTCAATGCCTCTCGCCTCTGGTAGACGTAATCTGAGCTCAGAATTTACCCCCGAATATCAGTCCCAGGCTTTCAGCACACACAACATCACGTCTTCATATCGTACAGCAGTGTGCTGGCATGCATTTCTATAAATGAAGCTCATTCCAGCCCCTTTATTCCACCAGATCTTTTAATTGTCCTGTCCCTCTCTCACTGTCACATATTGGACAGTGGGCCTTGGAATTTTGACAGTGAGGTTTTGGCTTGACAGAGGAGTATTGACATCGGATTTGAACGTATTTCCAATGGTGGTTTTGAGGGAGCTAATGGGGAATATGTGGGCTTGGTAACAAAATGCTTAACGCCATGACATAATAGTAAACGTTTCTTATTTCCCTTTCAATTTCTCTCTTTTCTCTGTCACTTTGACTCTCTGAGCAGAAAAAGGAGAGGGAGTGCATGCAGCTTCGCATTGGTGTTCTGCGCAGTGAGCTGGATCGTCAGAGGAAGGCGCTGGGCAGAGAGATAGAGCAGCGACAGAAGGAGAGAGCGCAGCTCCAGAAGAAAGGTAAAGGCAGCTCAGTAACAGGCAGCTGCTCTTCCACTGTGTCTGCCAAATGTCTGTTTTTAAAGCCAATGCACATTTTATACAGTCTCCTTTCGTTGTGAATTGTTCTGCTGGTGGGAGGACATTGATTGATGACATCACGTCTGCAATACAAACAACAGTATTTCCTCCACAGTCTAATGTAGAAAAACAAACCGCCTCTTTCTAAGCAAGATAATTAACATCATTAACCCTACTTGAGCGATAATAGACAAGCAGTTGACTATTGTGGCTTTGTCCTCGCATAATTGCGTTCATTGGCTAATAAATACAATACTGTATATTACCCCAATTTAGAGGTTTTTTTCTGACAAATTATTGCTTAACGGGGCTAAATCAAGTGCATGGGGTATATTGGAGAAAAGGTGGCGAAAGGAATTTATTTTATTTGGAAATGGGAGTGCCTACCTACTAAACCTTGCTCCAATTCATGGTTTTGCCAGTAGTATCGCTGCCAGGCAAGCTGGCGTAACAGTCAAAACACATTGCCTAGAAAATATGTCTGCATTCTTGGGCCAAACAAATCATACTGGAATTTCTAAAAATATATTTAAGGTATTTCTGTTTTATTAGATATTACTGTGGAGAGAGAGAGAGAGAGAGAGAGAGAGAGAGAGAATAATTCAGAGGGCAAACACAAGGTGGGTTCAAACACATGAGTCACAGTTATGTCTGTGCATGTGATGATATGCCTAACAATGTTGTTAATGAAGTCATTTGCAATTTGATTTGTCATATCATCACATAATACAGTATATCATACAGGAGACTAATCCTCATAATATAATTGTGGCAATACATAACCACTGTAATACCAAAAGCATGAGTTCAGTGAACATCAAGGCAATTTAGAGGTGTGCATAGTTGAGTTCACTTTTCATCACCATCTGGTGGACAACCTTGTGCACTGTCATACATAATAGTAAAGTATGATAGACAGAATAATTACTCTCTCACTTTGTGCAGCTCAACTAATTACACTAATTCAATAACTGTCAATATCAAATAATGAAAATAATCAATTGTATTTATCGTTTGATATTTTTATTGACAATGTTTGTGTTACGCAATGTTTGTGTTTACACAAACACTCAAAATTGTCCATTCATTGTCAATGGCATTTAATGATTGTGTCAGGACAAAGTTTGTGTTTGCACACACACTAAAAGGCTGGATGCCTTTAACCTGTATAGAGCGTTGCAGTCCCGCCTACTCGAGATAATTCCCCGTTAATTTTCCTCATAGACTTTTCAAAAAGTATTTTTTTAAAGACTTTAATAAACACAATGTTTTGGGCCTAACAAATAATTTGGAAAGAAGAAAAAAACGGCAGGTTACAACACTTTTTTTTGTTGTTTTTCTTCTTTGTAACTACCGGTATTTGTTTGGTCCAAAACAGTTTATTGTCATGATTTGACAACTCGAGTTGGCTTTGTACGACGCTTAAAAGGTCTTTAAATAAATACTTTTTGAAATGTCTATGGGGAAAATGCATTGGGAATTATTTCCTGGGCCTGGCGTCGTCATGCGACGGATGTGCAATGTGAGCTTTTACATTGACTGTTTTTGTGCGACTCCGACAACTGCTTGGACAGCATGTTCCCGAAAACAGGCTAAAAAAAGTATACAAACGCTAAGTAGGAAAGTGAATAAAGTATTTATAGTCAAGTAGTATCTTCCCCTTTACACTTCTTGTTGTAATGACAACTAGTTGGTAAAAGAGACTTCCATTCAGAGGCAGTAGACAGTCTCACAATTTCTGTTCCCACTTGTGTTTTTCCACTTTCTTTTCTAAAATGACAATCTAAGATTTTGCACAATTCAGTTGTATCCTCGTTTTTGAGAAAATATTTTGTATAGGTATTTTCTTCCCATGTAATGCCCCAGTAGTATAAAAAACATACTTTTACTCATTTACTATACACTCACTTTTACTCATTTACTATACAAGTTGTGAGCAATGTCTTGCTTTATTTGTAATTTGTAATTATGTGTAATACTGCTTGTTCATCATAGTAAGCTCTTGTCTTAATGCGCTTTAAGAGTAGAGTACCGTATAAAATATACTGATGTCGTGCCATCACAAACGGAAAACTTCTGTCACTTATGTCGTCTGAACCTGCGAGTCCCCCCCCCCCCCCCTCAATTCCTGCGGTTCAACCACATAAGCCATCTATACTGGGCATGTCATAATAGGTGAACATTTTACAAAAATACAAGAAGTTTTTTATGAAAATAGAAGAACATTCCTTGAAAAATAGGCTAACTGCTATTTGACATATAAGAAAGCACACTAAAGAAACTTTGTGCAATGGAGTCGCTGAGGTCGCTATGGAGTCCATAACGCCTCTTGGGTATTTGACTGCAACCCTGCGCACACCTAATGTCCACTGGGAAATAAAACCCTCAGTCCAAGGTCATGTTGAATACTGCTGTGAGAGACATACAATTACATTAGCATGCAGGTGAACATATACAGTACATACACACACACACACACACACACACACTCACAAATGAGTTCATTCCATAAATTCAGTTCATACCATAATATGCAGTTATGCACACACAACAGTGAAGACCTGCCTTGAACCTAACTGTAACATCCATCAAGCTGTAGTACAGCTAGACTATCCAGATGGCTCCTAGAATTATTTTCAGTACAACATGTGCTTCCTAGGTTGCTTATTCAATTGCACATAAGTCAAAAGTTTAACAATAGGGAAAGGTCAAGCTGGGTTACAATTATATGATTCAACCGGTGATGCTCCAAATGTTCCCTCCCAACAATCGCTATCCGGAGTCATTTCGACCAAGATCTCCACTCCTATTTAGCCTAAGCTAGGCGACTGACCTAGTTCTTATTCCTAAGAGTCTCTTTTCAAAGCCCTGTCATCCCACAAAGTGATCTGTCTCAGTGGCCTGGCTGGCACCAGTGTCAGTGTTTGTCTAAAACCAGGCCATACAGGTTCCAGAAGGGCCAGAGAGGGACAGAGCGAGCTGTTTGGCCAAAGGGCAGTGGCACCACGATGCACTGGGCCACCAGGGTCTGGGATGGGGAGCTGTTAATGATTGGCATGTGCATTGTTAGTGCGTGCAAGTGTGCACAGGCATGCTCACACACACACACACACACACACACACACACACACACACACACACACACACACACACACACACAAGTGCTATAGGGGGTTTTGGGAGCTTTCTTTGTGTGTGGATCCTGACAAATGGGTCTTAATCCTCTGCCTCTTTGCCTGTCAGCACTGAGCCGTACAGCCAGAAGAACTGGATGCCCTCCCCTCACATCATATTCATGGCATCCATCCACGAAGCGCAGGTGCTTATTAGGAAATACACTTTTGAAGGAAAATTACTTTTTTAGATTAATTCAATTTTCTTTCTCTAATTGCACTTTTAGTACATTGTTATTCCCCCCAGGCTCATAATCCACACGTTGAAAACCCAGAAACCATACTGTACACACCATGCGGTACTTCTCTCTCACTGTAAAACTATTAATAGCTTGACTGCGGTATTCAACAAAAAGCACTCGTCTTTTATTAATGAGAGGTTATTATTGCTGACGGGTGTTTACAATATTTCAGAAAGCACCTGATTCTTTGGCTGATTATAATTGGATCTGTGCCAGGATGCCTCCACGTGGTCCCTCTTCTAAAATGGTGCTCTGCACATTTTATCCCTTGTACAATGCCCTAAATGGTCTCCTGGTGTCATGTTGTTGGCTTGTCTATCAAATATGTGCCAGCTGGATGCAGCAGGGAGGTTTTGCTATCAATCATTTAGCTTGCTCATCAGACAGACTGTCCGCTAGGAATATCCTGTTTATATATCCGTCAATTTTTTTTAGATCCTGATTCTATTTTGCAGAATTTTCATTTATGAATGAGCACGCATGCGGTTCTGTCTCTTGACAAGCAGATAAACCATTTTTGACCTGGTGTCAGATGGATACTGGTTGTTTTCTGAAATATGACAACATTCTTCTCCTGCTTATTAAAGACCACCATTGAGACTTAGAAGTTAACTATGTACAGTATGAGTTCATTCCTCTGCTGACGTTCCTAGAAGGCATCCTGTGTTGACTGCTATCATGCTGTAAAACCCTGAATGTTCATTTAAATCTGACTGGACCCGTAAGGGTCTATTATTATACTATTGAGTTGAATTAACACTCAGGACTGACGGTGTAATCTTCATTCCTTGTCACAGTGTTTAGGATGTTGAGGAGGTGTGTGTCTGACAGTGTGTTCCTGTCTCTCACTCAGCCATGGTGCCCATTAAGTGATCGGTCTCTTATCACCCATAGAAAACGTGTTATTCTCAGGAAACCCTCCTCTCTGAAAACAAATGAGCCAGAAAACCCAAACATACAGTAGACATTCTGCAGGTGTGTGTACAGTATGTGTGTCTGTATGCGTGTTGTGCTGGGGGATAAAGATGAGATGAAAGTCGGGGCTATGCATGTTTTTTTTGTTTTAAGGAAACATTTACTACACACAGACTAGCGTGTGTGCGTGTGAGCGCATGCGTGCATGTGTGTGTTCCCCACTTGACCACCCCAGATAGCGTGCAGTGAACATCAAGACTACAGAAAAAAACGCTCCGTATCATTCTGATGACAGGTTAACAACTAGCTGCTCATGGCAGCTGATTTACAATAATAGCAGTGAACACTTGGTGGGAGTGTGCTTTTACATGAGAGGAGAGAGAGCTATAACTTTTCATTAATTGAGTAAACGCACGCACAGAATCCAAGACGGACGAGCCTGACGACAACATCTTTGCTCTTTTTCAATCGCGAAAACGCCACATTTTCACTTTCCTCCTACAGAATTAATGGGTTTGGGTTTTTGGTCGGGGTCGCACTCTTTTCACAATTTCCTCACGTCTAATTTCCCCTTCCACCTTGGGCAGACGGCATAAATCAGCTCTGCAAGCACCCTTTTTAGCATGGTTAATAACGGTAGTTATACTCAACCTCTGCAACACCGTCAGGGTTCCTGGCCAGTAAATGTCAGTGGTAGGGTTTACTAATGTAAAGAACAGACAGCTTTTTTTTTGAAGAGTGTGGAGGCATTTGTCACCTCAGAGGAAAGGTCTCATACTGAAGCTATCATCATTAGAGACTTACTTGCCTGTCCCTCAGCTTTGACACTGCTACAGTATATGATTCAGCTGGTTGCCATGTTTAGTGAGGGAAAAAGGGAATCAAGGGTGAATGGGATTGTTGTCGGCTACTCTTGCTAATGAGTTACTAGGAACAGTGCAGGAAACGTTTGGGGGAGCATGAAGGACTCTGAAGGAGTCACCAGAGAAAAGCCCCAGCTTCTCAAATTTTCTTTTACTGCCCGCCTTGCTGTATCTTTCTCTGGGTCTTCCTTGAACTGTCCGTCAGCTTTTAGTGCTAGCTTCCCCACTGACTCTGTGTCTGCCAAGCCACCCACATATCTGGGCTTGAGCAGATTTGATAAAGACAAGTCTATTCTATCGGGTCGTTTTAGCTGGATAGAAATGACATTCCATCCTTTCTTCTCCCACACAGTGTTAAGAATGGTTTACTTCAGGCTTACACACAGGACAGAGAACAGGTTGGAGAGAACTTCACATGACCACTAAAAAGCATATTAATGCCCCATGACACATGAGCTGAATTTTCCACTGGCATTTTGTGTAAATAATTGTGTAATTAAAGGGCCATTTTGCTCTCATTACATGTCCTGAAACGAAGGGAATCCAATGGTATCCTTGAAAATCAAACGGTACGGTATGCTTTGGGAAATGTTCTCCAATACCGTCAAATTATCTAAAACAAAGCCTGTAACATTTAGAAGGGGGGTAATTCTGTGACGATATAACTTTAAAATGAGTAGATTCAAGTCAAAACAAAGTATTACAGCATAACCAAACACAATCGAACAAAAGACTGTAGTGAAAATGTTTAGCTCATTGACCAAGACTCGGTATATAAAGCTGTGTTTAAGTTCAAATGCGTGATGGATGTGACAAATTTAAACTCATTAACTGACAATCACTCATTCAAAGAAAAAAAGGAGACTGTTTACATTTTTGGGTTAGAACATGTGTGAGACAAATAAATAACAATACATAAATACATTGGCGTGTTTGACAGTGAAGAGCAGCTTTGAAGTTCGTATACAGCATGTAGGGTTTGTTTGTGGTGAATGGGTTCTTGTGAAAAACAAAATCCCTTCAAAATATTCGGTAGTTTTAGGGGTGATTCTGTGCAAAATGCTTCCGGTATACTGGAAGTACCAGTGAGCAAATGTGACATTTGCATTACGGTGCATTAGTAAAAAATGAGTAACAATCTCATTCTTTGCAGTCAGTTAACCTTTCCACCAATATATATGGCATTCATAAAATGCACAACCAAACTGATCTTTTGCCATATGTAGTATCATGCAGGTGTCTGTGTGGGTCTGCCTGAGGATAAGATATAACACCTCTGGGGAGCAACTGTTACCTGTTACCTATCCACTATCCTTGTGGCACATAAGGCCCCCTGGGGAGCAACATAATAACTTTAATATATTAATAATAATTTTAAAGTATGATATATATATATACCGGTACACACATTTGACCATATGCTCTCTCACTCACACACACACACACACACACACACACACACACACACACACACACACACACACACACACGTGCACGCACAGACACACACATGCTGTTTTTACACTGCTGCGGTATGTTAGCCTGCTGGCCCATGCCTTCATACACACGGGAATGAGTTACAGGTAGGAGGATGAAAGGATGGAAAGATAGATGGATGGAGCAGAGCTGGGCATTACATGAAAGCGAGTATATAGCCCGGGTCCACGCAGGTGGTATCGAACTGTGTTTTCAAGTCAGCACTTAAAACCCTGTGATGGTCTCCCTTATCGCTCCTTGACACTATCGGTCTCCCTGGCTAATCTGATGGAACTACCCCTACTGTGATCTTCGCTACTTTCTCCTCCATCTGTTTCCCGTACACCCGCATTCTACAGTAAGACACCCGTCTGAGCAGAATGTCTCTGAGGGGAAGCAGGTGGTGCAAGGTTAGGGTTAAGCAGGATTTATATTTGATTTTGTGCCTGTGTTGTACACAGGAAATAGACCTACAAGCTCACATTTTGAGCTTGTAGTTCAAAATGTGTTTGGTGTGCAAAACCCTGCTGAACAAAGTACAGCGAGCCCTTTAGCAATCTAGAGATCTCTGGCACTTAGCTGGTGTGACTACACTATCTGCATCAAGTTCAGTTGTAGATGCTCTCGCTCGGATCTCAACACATAAGCTCTTCCTAAGATGTTGCACCTTGTTTCAATAGTCCGTGAACTTCCAGTTAGTACCCCAGAAGAAATATTCTGTTGCTATTATAAGCTGTCCTTGTTCAGTGTTTATGGCAGGGTTTATCTGGATATTATCTCAAGTCCATCTCTTGATCCTTATCTAGCTGATTCTATTTATTTTCCTTACTCTGTATTTACATAGTCTGACAAATCCTGTAATCATCATACACATGTTGTGTGGTTTTATGTGGTGTCAAGAGGAAATGGCTTTGGCCTGATCAAAAGAACCATTTGATGTTGCTGAAGTTTAATAGCGGCTGGCAGTGGACCAACAACAGGCCCACCCACCTGTGCAAATTACCAGAACAGAACACACCTGGTAATTTTCTCTCTCTCGCTGCCTCTCTTTCTCTCTTCCTCTCTGTCTCCCTCAGAGGAAGCGTTCTCCACTCAGCACCAAAATCTGAAAGAGGAGAAGGAGTCCTTAACCAAGCTTCAGAAAGAATGTACTGCAAAGAGGTATGTGTGAACAACCTACAATTAAGTGTCTTTATCTCCACACACACACACACACACACACACACACACACACACACACACACACACACACACATACATATATACTGTATGCATTATGCACATCCTTTTCCGTTGCACTCCCTCCCCATCTGCTTGAAATTATCGAGGCCTCATACGATGATGTGCGCCAATGTGCTGGTCAGTTGTTCCGAACACTGAGAAGATTGCTGCCCCCCACCCACCCCCAAAGGGGATGTTGTTGAGGCTGGCGCTGCCTGTTTGTATGCACATTGTGTGAAAGGCCCATGTCTGATTGTGTTTGCCTTGGCCTGGTGGTAGAAGCATGCGGTGGGCGTTGACCCTGCAGATATGGCATTTGTTTGTCTGAGGTGTACCTGGCACTGCTGGCAGCTACAGATGCTAAGCCTGAGCCTTCGGAAGAACAGCAAGAACAGGCCAGTAACAGGAAATTAACACTGACACTCACGCGTCTGTCGAATGTCCATTCTGTGAAAAGTCCATTGTGTGGCCTATGTCTATTTAGTTTTGATTTGATTTCTTTAGAAAGGTGTATTTCTTTTTTATTTATTTTCATAACTTTGCTTAGTTTATTTAAACAGGGACGGGTTTCACCGAGAATGCACGCTCATTTCATCACAGATCTGTTCCTCATACACACAAGATTTACGTGTGTATATTTACATCTGGGAGCTGCCCACTTCGACCAGAAGGGTGGCCACTGAACCACTCCTCTGGAGCTATAGGGGGTTTAAGTGCCTTCCTGAAAGGTTTAGATGTTGAGGGAGGGGCGAGCGAGTGTTACTCATCCACTTTCTCTGTTCAGATTCCCATAGCCATTCTGAGGATTCAAACTGCCAGCCTTTTTGACACAAACCTGGACCTTTAAGCTGTTGCCGCCGTGAAGGGGCAATAAAGGGGATGAAAGAAGGAAAACATGCTTGTGTGAGAGATTCTCAGAACAAACGTAAGAAGAATGGCAGTGGCGAACATAACTTTGGGTATTTTATTTTAGGCAAGCACTTGCGAAGGGCTTTGCGTCTTAGCTTAACCAGCCAAATAAAGGTAAACCCTTCCAAAGAGAGAAGGGCATTTTCCAGAAAGGGTCAGATAAAACCGTCAACATGCACTAATCTTTGTCTTTTCTTTTAACTTGTACAAAGCAGCCGCAGTCTGGGGAATGGTAATAATGAGTGCCCTACCGACCACAAGCAAAGCCAGATAGGAAATCCAAGTGAAAGGCGAGGAGCTGGGAGGGAAGAACGCATCACGTTCAATAAGGATTCTCTCCACCAAAAGCCTTTTCATGTGTGTGAAATTATCGGTTATTACCCACACCGCTCCCCAAGCAGTGGTTTAAGTACTGAACGAGGGCACTCTCTTGAGGGGAACACACACGCTAAAGCCTGCCTTGAGATATACGTTGTTGCACGCGGGTGCCTTGCACAGACAATTGTGATTTACACGCTCAACACGCATCACAGCTTGTTGTGAGCTTGAAAATCACTGTCCACAAAGTATAAATCGGCACACAAAACCAATTATAAATCAGGCATAAGAGTTTAACAAAGTGTGACTTGTTGGACCACTGGATTATACAAAGAGGTCATTGCCTGTACTTAAATCTTTTATATTTTCATCCGTCCGTCTGTCAGTCCGTGTGTGTCCATCTGTCTGTCTGAGCAGCTAATCTCCAGCACTGTTGGGCCAATCAACGTGAAACTGTGCATACACACACTCCCTGCATGCCAGAGCAGAACCTCTGCCCCAGATCTTTCACATGGTCCTGTTATAGCGCCACCACGAGGATGTGTTTTGCTAAACACATTTTTTATATATTACGCCCTTAGATTTTGTCCAAACATCATGCAAATCTGTAATTTCTATATAGTCATGTGATCAAGACAAATCTGTCCAATTTTTCATATTCCATCCTGATTGGTGACTTTCGAACATTGCTGGCCCACAATGACCTACCTTACCTGGTAGAGACTACTTTTTCTAGTTTATTCATATGACTTGTTAAAGATATTTTGCAGCAGTTTTGATTGTTTTGAAATGGACGGAATTGGAGAACCAAGATTAATATTGAAATAAGAAAGAAAATGAGTCATGTAGTTTGTTGCTTAATACTGTACAGCTTTAACCTACCAAATCATTGACATGAATTTCACATGACGTTATTATTGTGAAGGAAAACGTTGGGGACAGATTTCTTTACTGAATGTACTGTATCTGTGTTTAATGTTGTGCAGACATTAGACACAGAGATTATCCTCCATTTGATGCTATTGAACCAGACAACAGACTTCCAAATGTGATCCCCATGTGCATGAGGCTTGGTCTACTAATCCAAAGTCCCAATTGATTATGCAAAATATAATATATTCTTTTATTTTTTTCACATTTTATTTTCGCATCATACAAAATTAAACTATACTTCACTTCACAGAGGTAAAAGCAGTCTTTATTAGAGTGGAGTTGTGGAATAATGTTGGAATCGTACACAAACCGCAGTGAGAATACATTGTTGGAAGACATAGTTTTATGCAGCCATTCTTTTTCATTTAAAATGGCTGCGGTAACTACAATACAACACCCTCCCTGACACGACTCATGCTCAGTCTGCTCATTTTCAACACTGTTGCTAAAGATGTAGGGCATTCACAACTATCCTGAGGAATTCAAAATAGGTCTGTGTTTGCCACTACACAAACGATGTTAACTTGTTAAGAACACAAGACCAGAGCAAGCATCTTTGAAACTACATCAAATACACAACATTAAGTGATGGCTATACGACAAATATTTTACTGATAATCTGTTATTGTGCTCATTTAAAATGTGTCATATTGTCACTATGTGATCCCTAAACCGGACGGACTTGCTTGTCCATCGAACAACAATACATCCAGGTTTTATTGCAGGTGGGGCATGTGGTAGTTATGGCATCCAGGGATGTTTTTCTCTCTCCTCTCTTTCGTCTGCTCCTCCAGCCTGTGAGTCCCATCCATGCAGCACTGCTGCCAGATGTCTGTCTACAACGGCATCCTCCAAGGTCTTTGTGTCTGTTCTTCTGCCCTTCTGGTGCGCATTGGCCATAGTGTAGCTGGCCCAAGGCCCCAGGGAGGCTCTCCAACGTTGAAGTGCACAGCCCTACTGGTCAGAGCGGGGACTGCAGGTGGACCCGTGGATTTATGACAAGGAAACCCCGTGCCGCTGGGGTTTAATATTGAGCGCTTGTTTGCACTTCCGCATTTTGGGCCCCAGATGTTGGTGCCCAAATAAATAAAAAACGTGGAATTAGACCATTCTTCCGGGTGCTTCAAAACGCCACTGAGCAACTTCCACTGAAATGAATAGCAGGCGGGGCTGTCGCTCCGGTTCGGCCTCTATCCTTTTATAACTCTATGAGCTGGCCATATAACACTGCATGGGCAGTTAATTTTGGGGCATCCTGAGGACATGCTCATGCCAGCATAACTGGTGCCTGTGTGATCATGCTTTGAAGCATCTGCAGTTGATTCTTTGCAGGTTTCTATGAGGCACATGATCATACCAGGTGAGGCACATGATCATACCAGGTGAATCCCTGCAGCATCCTTTCAGAAACATTCTAGTTACTGCATGGATTTGTTGGCTTAAGTTTGACCCAGGCTTCACAGCTGGTGATGAAGGCAGATTTTTGGACGACAATCTGGGTGTGCAGAATTCGTTTCTTGTTCTGAAAGACTCCCAAAATGCGGCAGATACTTGCTTGATCCAGTTTTGGATTTCACGGTCAATGCTGCAGTCCTCTGAGAGAATGCTGGCCAGATATGTGAGTGATGGAACAATTGCGAGTTGTCTGTGGTCTATGGCGAGGACATGCAGGGTGGGTGGGGTTCTGGAACTCCATTGGCGGTGTTGACAGACAGTCCCGTCGTGCTGTAGGCTTTGACAACCACTGTATGGATGGACTGGGGGTCGTGTGGGGAACGAGCTACTAGAGCATATTCATCTGCATACTGCAGCTCCAGCAGCCACTCTAGACAGTTTAGTAATTGCCTCGAGCCTCCTGATGTTCAAGTGGTTTACATCCAGTCACTCTGAAGTCCACCGCAAGACATACAGTACATTTGGCGGTAGAGGTGACGGCACAGACAGAACCCTGTTTTACTCGTGTGCACATACAATTTTGTTCATTCTGTCATTTTACCACAGTAGCATTGGTCATTACGAAGCATTTAAAATTTAAAGCAGACATTATTCCAGCCGTCTCCACTTCTCACCTTGTCGGGTCACAGGATGTCAGCCAGCCAACTAGCAGGGTTAAGGCAACGTGACCCGCTGATTTGGGAAGTGCCCCACTGGGATGTGTAGCGGTTGGTAATTTGGGAGTCATGATAATTGAGTTGGTGTTACAATTAGAGTAGTGATGACTCAGCGCCTGGGATGATTAACTCTCTCATTCAAGCAAGGCTTAGGTAAACAAGCTCCTCATCACTGTGATGTCATCCCTCATTACACTGCACACATTTCCTCTCTCTCTCTCTCTCTCTCTCTCTCTCTCTCTCTCTCTCTCTCTCTCTCTCTCTCTCTCTCTCTCTCTCTCTCACACTCACTTTAGTGTTAACTCTGGAGTGTACCCTACTGCCCCACACTCACTTTCTCCTTCCCATACACTTGTTGCATCCTCCTTCTGATATGCTGCTTCTCCACTTGTAGCTTTTCTCTCAGTCAGTTTGGTAAAGTTACTTCAACCATGTTGTTTGTGTATCTGTCCTTGTCTCTCCAGAGAGCAGTTCCTCAAGTCCAACGCCCAGCTCACCTTCCGCTGTCGCCAGCTCCTGTCGGAGCTCTCGTACATCTACCCCATTGAAGTTGTGAGTTGGAGCGCACCCACACACAGCACTAACTCTATGCAGGGCACAATTCACCCCGTACACTGCTGTTGTACCCTACTGGCTCACCTACTGTCTGACTGTACAAGTACTGTCTGACTGCACAAGTACTGTCTGACTGCACAAGTACTGTCTGACTGTACAAGTACTATCTGACTGCTTGATGTTGATGTTCGGCAGATGTTACAATTTATACATTTCCAAAGCGAGGTGCAATTTGAATTTCTACTTTGATGCTTGATAATCCACTTCTAGCTCTGAAAACTATTGTCATTATTTTGTTGCTGATACATTTTTTTGTTACTTTGTTGCCGATAATGTGAGATAAAATGAATGCAGTTACTTAAATGAGGCCCAGTGGTCTACAGTGAGTACAGTAGCTATCGGCGCTGAAGGTTTTTGCCATGGGGAGTTAGTCTCACTTGTCTGCATGTTTCATGCCTGCGCTTTGTTTTTGATATAAAACCTTTTACTCAACTCTCCAGGTTAATCAGTCCGATTATGTCATCTGTGGAGTCAAGCTGCCTAATTCAGAGGACTTCCAAGGTAAGGTGTGTGTGTGTGTGTGTGTGTGTCAAATTTACTTTGTTGTACAACAAATCTGATCACATGACTCCAGAGGTAATGTGTACCGATTTGTGTGTGTGTTTTGGTTCAAATCTGTGGAGTAGTAGCAAATAAGTGTTTAGCCAAATGGTGGAAAATGTGGGAATCCAGGGGGATTTATTTTTGTCTGTACAACCTATGGTTCAAAATGTGAATCGGCCCATTATAGCGCCACCATGAAGCCTTTTTGCACCTTTTGGGGTGAAGGATCTTCCTTGGCCTACTGGGAGGGTGCATGCAAATGCACACTGATCCAGCAGTGCTGGAGAATAGCTGCTCACAGGTGGAAACACGTATACACACATGGTGGGACAGGGGTGAAAACCTTAGCCCGTCTGTCCCGGTGGAGATTATAACTGGCAGGGAACAAAGAGGATAGAAATTATTATTAAGTGTTTTTTCTTTTTACCTGACAGTGAGGTGAAGGCATAACACATGTGGAGTAAAACGCAATCTCTCACACTTGCACCACTTCCGCCCCAACACACACCTTAGTCATTAGTGTAAGGCTTACACTAATGACTACCCCTGGGCCCTGGTGTAAGCGATAGAGATCGCCCTCCCCTGCTGGCTTTCCACTATGAGGGTGAACACAGCTAATTGTGTTTGTTGTAGTGCCCGGGCAAGGCACTGTGGAGGAATCAAACCCCAGTAGCCTCAGTGGTGGCAGTTACCTTACCCATGCGATACCCAGACACCAGAAAACTCAAAACAAGCATTTTATTGTCAGTTTTAAGTAGCCTTGCTGTCAGGAATGGATTGACCACCCACTGTCCTCTGGACAGCCTTGCTGTAGAAACTGCCCACAATAAACGCTTTTACGTCCTCTTGTCTAGGATATCTAGAGTGAGTCAACCACTGCTGAGCTCCAATCTAAATACTATTCCATGACGAAGACACTGTTTGACACATCCATCCTTGTAATGAGGGGAACCAGAGAGGATGAGATAGCGTGTGTGTGTGTGTGTGTGTGTGTGTGTGTGTGTGTGTGTGTCAGATTAAGTACCCTGATAGAGTTAAAGGCAACACACTGGAGAAGGTTTGAACACAGTCCTCCCAACGCAACCTCCTCTCTATGGAAGCTGACACCACTGAGCTGAGCCCCTTAAAATGCTGCCCATCAGCCAAGAATGCAGAAATTACTTCTTATGCATTTAAACACAGAAGACCAAAAAACATTATATATTTTTAATAGTGTACGGTAAATAAAAAGGGTGGTGGATGTGCTTCATCTGAAGTCCATCAAAAACATCTAAATATAAAGTAGAGCAAATTATCATAGAAATAATAAATAAGTCCAATAGTATACAAACAAGGGGCTCTGAGGTTGAAACTCTGAACAGATGCACGGTACAAAACCTAGTCTTGGCTCTTGGCAACAGTAGCTCTGTTGTTACTTGGGGATCAAGTGTCTTGCTCAAGGGCACTTTTATAGCAGCTGTTCAAGGTGGAACTTTGAACCTTTTCTAGAAATGAAGCTGCCACTGTCTCATGAGCAAAAAAAAAACAGCAGGTGCAAGTCGTCAGTGGAATACTAAATGAAATCTGTCTACGATTGCCTGACTGTAATTGCCATCATGTTTGCAAGGAGGATTGCAGGATGTTTCATTTACTGTAGGATGCTGTTTTTATTTATTTTTTACCGAATACCAAAGTTCTGATAAATATGATTTTGCAATCGGATTTAAGTCATGACACCCTTAACGCTCCCCCTACTTGTCATCTATACCCTGCATTCTTGAGCTCCCCTTCCTCACAGCTGGTCGGATGAGGAAGCCTGCCCGACCCCCCCGTCCATAACTCAGGATACTACTCCTGTGTTCAATCACTCCCTGCAGCTTCAGGCCACCTGCTAACATCCTTTAGAGTTAGACTAGAGCATAGAAGAAGTACAGTATGTAGGCCTTTCGCCTCCTCCCCACCTGTCTCTTTGCCACTGCGCTTCCAGGCAGCCCAGTGTAGGTGGACACCTACCAGTGAATAAACCACCGACATGTGGTGTGGCAGCAGATAAAACACCTGTTCGTATAATGAGACTCTGCTGTGTGCAGTCGATTTGGAGTCGAGTGTTGGCATGTAATGTAAGAGCCAGATTACCTTCATTCCTAGCAGTAGCGTTCAGATCACATGCGATGGGCTAGACTAGACACAGATGATGGATGGTAGAAGGCACTGCAGGCTCCAGCGGGTCCCCAGCTAAATGTGTGATAGTTACTCTAAGAAGATTTGATTGATTGATTATTTTAGTGTCAAGCCGCTGGGCTTCTGAAGAAGCCCAGCCCATATGGGCTTACAGGACACTTTTAACAGTTTACATAAACAATGACAATAAATGTACAAACGGTTCCATATGGGTGCCTTTGGTTCCATTTGTACACTCTTGAGTTAAAAGGGCAAATAAAACATCAAAGGGGGATCATTGAAATACAATAAAACATTGAGAGTCACTGGTATGATTGGAGAAAGGATGAGTTGTGATACCCTGCACTTCACCTCCACCCTCTGACCTGTGCTTGGATTTGTGTGGGGTCTGCTGCAGGAAAAGAAAATGCTCGATCAAGTCCAGAAATGTCTGGTTGGGTGTCAGAGAGCAGATAATAAGGCCCACAGGGGGGGTGGAGTTCCACATTAGAGAGCAGGGTCAATGGAGGTCCTAATCCTTCCAGGGGGACAAAGTGGAAAGAGGGCGTCACAGCATAGTGAATTCCCTAAGTGTTTTGCCCTCAACTCGGCTTTCTCTGTCAGTGCAACCCAACACTAAGTAGGTATTGGCAAAAATAATCTCCTATTGCACCCAGAGGTGTCACTTGCACGTTCATGTCATCAGTTGACTTGACCTTCTGTCCGGTTAGAAGCAGCATCTGAGAAACCCCACCGGATTTAGTTGGAAAGCTATACTTAGTACTTCATGGGTGTCAAAAAATCCAAGAACGGAAGAGTGATACAATGCAGGGTTTTTTTCTGTTCTGAAGGGAAAACACACAGTATGAGTCAGGCAGTCTACCACTCGCCCTGGCCGTGGTATATTATTTCAAAGCATTAAGATAAAAAACACCATGATTTCTTTTTTAAAGGCTTTGCCCCAAAGCGGTACATACTGCTGCTGTTTGAGAACTTGAAACCACTTAGTGTGCTGTCTTGAACCCATTTCTCTTACTTTGGATGGTTAACTCTGTTTTTTAACCTTGTCAAAATGTTCACAAAAGCATCTAATTATCCTCTAAAATGTAGTTGGTCTCAGAGGGATTGTTGTACGTGATGCTTTTGCTTCTCGGGCACATTTCTGAAGTAAATTAGGCATCCTGCAGCAGCCAGCATTTCTCAGCGTTGAACGTACCATGCCACAAAAAGCCCTTTTTTGTATCATCTTGAAAACACAGTCCCACATAAATGTGCATGCTTTTAATCCCCTCAATGGTTTGTTAACCAAACTGTCTTCTATTTGATGTCTTGATATTTCTGTTTGTATTTTCAAGCTGTGAAGATGAATTATGTTCAGACCGTTTCTTTTTTCATCTACTAAAAGAACATCCTTAACAAATCAAACATCACACAGCAATGCCAACTATATGCTTTGAAGTGCTTTTGCTCCTAAAAGCATACCGTAACATTGTAGTCCTTGAGGATTTGTGTGTTGATACAGCTCAGTGAAAATATCCTTGTTACTGTACAAGCATGATCTGTTCAAGAAAAGTCAGCCTCTTTATTTTTTTTCACTTAAAATTCTGACATCTGTTTACTTTGGTCCTGCAGCAAAGGAGGATGGGAGTGTGGCAGTTGCCCTGGGTTACACAGCGCACCTGGTCCTGATGATCTCGTACTTCCTGCAGGTGCCTCTTAGATATCCAGTGATCCATAAGGGTTCACGCTCCTCCATCAAGGACACCATCACTGACCGGCTCACAGAGAAAGAGAGAGAGTAAGTCACTCTGCACATAGGAAGAGAAAGTAGAAATCCTCTGTATTGTCTATGAGTAATAAACGGAAAGAAATAACACATTATGTTTGTTCTAAAGCCATGTGTCATGATGGGTGTGACAGTCGTGGTGGAATGTTCTGACATTGTCACATATCACAACAAATGTCACAGCAAATACAAAAAGATAGTTATTAGAGGTGTGCATTGGCACTGCCCTGAGTGCCCTCACACTTTTCTATATTACTGCACAACATGGCAAAATTTTCAGATATACTGAACAACAACATATTTTATTTAGAATGATATTATATATAGTATTATATACAGTATTATAATTATATTGTAATTATATATTATAGGCTTCGGTTATCGATCATGTCACATTGCTGCATTGCATTGCATTGCTGCACGGTCGAATCGCGATGCATTGCACCACTAATGGTTATTACCACTTATTGCTGTCCCCCTGGGGTTTACTCTATACTTTTTGTCTCTAGAGCTCATCTCTAGCTGATCTACGACATCACAATTCATCACAAATTCACAATGCAATGTGTTGAAGCTTGTAGATCTACTATTTTCGGTGAATGTTCGCCTGATTACACGGAATGATCGTCTATTATGACATTCCCAGAATAGGGTTGCTGGGGTTCATGGGGATAAGTGTAATTAAGTGTAATCAAATACTATCTATTTGCTGTCTTGGCCCGTAAAGCAGTTATAACCTTGAGTCTCAGAGCGAATGCATCGTGTACTGTAGTCGTATCTTGTTGTTGGCTCACTTGAAATGTATCTGAGTCGGTGTGAATGGAAATGTTTCTCTCATGTAGCAGGCCTGACACAGGCCAAGTGGTTTCCCATGGGCCAAGTGTCTGGTAGTTTTAAAAACTGGTAGATTTGAACATAGTTGTGAGGAATGCTTTTGGCAGAAGCTGCACTACTCGGAGCACACTCGTGAGTTAACAGTGGACAGGTTAGCCTGCTGCTGACTGTAAAGTCTTGGAACAGATTTTTGCAGTTATTGGAGAAGGCAAACCACAAAGATGTATTTATCCTTTACTATAAGCATTTCAGCTGCTTTTCGTTTCCAACCTCAACCCTCAAGCTTTACATAAAAAGATTTAACATCTGTGCAATTGTTAAATATAGTAAATTTGGGAATACATAGTGGCTTATTCTATGGTATTATCACATTTTAAAGACAACACTCCCCAATTATTAGTATTATTTTTACTAATTTAATATTATTACACTTTGAATAATAAAAAACACATTGAATAACTTGAAACCAATTCCGCAGGTTTGGTAGACTGTGGTTTTTGATAGACCGCTTTGAGGAGGTTATAGATTTAGACTGTTTTGAAACTTAATGTGCTCACATCTTTAATATAGAGTTTCCCCATCTGTTGAATTGTGTCCCACGACAGTCTGATACAGTGTTTTATGC
The DNA here is from genome assembly GCF_963924005.1 of Protomyctophum bolini. Taxonomy (NCBI): domain Eukaryota; kingdom Metazoa; phylum Chordata; class Actinopteri; order Myctophiformes; family Myctophidae; genus Protomyctophum; species Protomyctophum bolini. The sequence continues at coordinate 25,508,664 of NC_137874.1, read as the reverse complement.
TCTGTATTATGCTGTGTAACTTGATAGACCAAAAATGTGGCCTTCATTCATCAATGAAGTGTACAACCCAGCTTAAATTTGAGCCCATGAATGAGTTTACGCCAAAGTATACACGAGATTTATCGAGCAATCCTATACAGCCAATCCTAGCGTACATTTGTTCTTTCCTTTGATGATGAAATATCAAAATGAAATACGCCCACACACTGTTAATCTGCTCGGTACAAGTCAAAGAGGATACATTTATTAAGTATCGTTTCGGTCACTATTGACCTTCAGCTATGGTCAGTAGTGACAGAAACGTTGCCTACTTAAGAGAGTGCTGGCGTATTTTTCTATTTTACGTTACCATTTTATGTTTTATGGAGTGAATGAATGATGAATGAATGCATAAACATATGTATGATCTCCGATCTCCCAGTGAACCAAATCAATCCATAACGTGAAGATCACTTGCACTGGGCACAGGTTTGGAGTGTCTGATTTCTCTCCTTAAGTTGTACATAATTCCAGTGGACGTAGCTTCTGTATAAAAAATTGAAGACCATGAAAATATTACAGAGCCGTCGGTCTCGACTCCTGAAAATGCTCTTGCATAACGTCCCAAAACTCAGTAGCAATGGACGCATTAAACCAACTACCACTGCGTCCACGCCTCCACGGGACAGTAATAATAATCCACGTTAAAAAATATCGCACAGGAATAAAATTGCGGTAAAACAATAATCCACGGACACGATCATTTTCATGACCTTATCTGACATCATCCTACGTTATGAACAATAAAATCGACATAGGAATCGTTGTAGAACCACGATAGTAGTTTGATAATTTAACAACACAGGGCGCCGCCATCTTGCTCAGCGAGACAGGCAGTGCTGAGCGCTCAGTCAGAGCGCACCCTCAGAGACCAGAGCTGTTTAGAGAGAGTGCCGACAACAGAGCGGTCGGTGTCTCTACCACATTACCATAAAATAAAAAAGGGGGGTTAAATGCTGCAATTTGTAAAAATGACAAAATATGACTCCTATAATGTCGTTGAAGTGGGACTCGTAAAATGTCCCTGGGACCCATCTAAAAGACCACCCCTGCCCTGGGTCCCGGGACCCATTACATTGAAAACCTATTTACATAACTGCAATGCTGCTCTGCATGTTTACTATGGAAAAACGGCTGTAGACAAAGCTCAGACCAGACGTGAGCTTTGACACGCCGTACGCCAAAAGTCAGAGTCTTGATGGAATGATAAATGAGGTCATGTCGCCATACGCCGTTTTTTGGTCTACACCACTTTGACAAATGAGGGCCCATATCTTTAACTGTAGTTAACCACTTAAACCCTATACTTAGCTGACCAGGGTCCCCCAGGGCTCCATATGGGGTCAGCTCCTTTTTCCCTCTACACCAATCTCTTTGCAGAATACAGCCGATCTACAAGCTCATCACAATGTGACGCGTTGAGAGCTTGTAAATCTATTGTTTTTGGCAGAATGTTCGTCCCCAGAATAGGGATGCTAGGGTTCATTTGCTTGTCAATTTTAATCGGCCACCAAAACTCCTACAAAAAGTACAGTAGGGATGTCCTTAAATATCTTATGTATAACGTGTAAAATGTTGTCTAGAAGTACATGCATTCTACATTTGGAATGTATGATAACTATCAATCTTGTTTTTTTACTCTACCCTGATGATAATGAATATCTCCCAGACATGAAAGAGAACCTTTTTGAATACTTTAAGCAAACCCCCAGGATCCTTGTGTGAGACGGGTTGCCGTAGAGAAGGTCCTTGTGTGAGACGGGTTACAGTAGAGAAGGTCCTTGTGTGAGACGGGTTACAGTAGAGAAGGTCCTTGTGTGAGACGGCTTACAGTAGAGAAGGTCCTTGCGTGAGACGGGTTGCAGTAGAGAAGGCGTCAGAGTGCTCCATGTGACCTTTTCCATCCCTTCTTCCGTCTCCACTACCACGCCAGAAAGCTTTTGACACGAGAAGCCACATGTATTGCACGCAATTGGATCGTGTTTAAGTTTGTTTTGTGTCCATGGTAACACCTAAATGTTCCCATTTTGATAACGTGTCCAAATGTTCAGACATGGCCTATTCATAGTGAAGCACCTTGTTGGAGACAGGTGTAAATCTCAGTGCCCAGCACCTGTCAGTCTGTCTGTACCGTGCCCTAGGGCTGCAGCCTGCTTTCCTTGACTAAACGGCATTTAGACAGATTTTTGCTGAATGGGGCAAATTTATTTTTACGACAGAGGGATGACATTGTTGTCATGGAGACATGCAAACGGTAAACTAAGAAGTTGAAGCCTGACCTGGGGCTTTATCGCGACGGCTCGTTTAAGTCATGATAGGTGTTGGCACCACAATTACAGCATGGGATACTATAATGAAATTATTATTTGTGTCTGTTATGTTCTTGTAACCAAGTATCATGCCTGAGTCAAAAATCCTGTCGGATTTTGATAATTGCATGTTCAGGAATCAGGACACGCATTCTCAGGTATGCAATGCATCGGCCTTGCATTCTGACATTCCGTACATGGCATACCACACTTAAACAAGAGGTACGGAAGGGGAAATTGGTATAATCAGTATAGAGCTACTTGTAGCTATGGATATAGGGGAAAGTGTGATTGGCCCGCTGGCATTGGGGTGAATTAGAAAGGGCCCCTGGAAGAAGAGGAAAGCGAAAAGATGAAAGCATCATCGCTGTCTGGATTGCATCTTGCCACGCTACACATTAACAGTTGTGCGTGTGATCTTAATGTCTGCACAGTTGCCTTCGTGCAGTAAATTACCATTTTACCATGCGTTGGCCTTCACCTGTTGATATTAGCAAAACATTCCTCTCTCTCCGTGTCTCACGCCACTGTTTCTTGTCACCAAGTGTTGAAGTGAATAGATGGCAAAGGTTGCAACTAAATCCCGACCAGTATATTATTTCGGCCAATATATCTGCCAGTATTTGACAATGTTTCATGATTTTTAACCTGATTAAAAATATATCAACATTTTGTGAAAAGGGAATAAGAGGTTAAATAATATAAATGAAAACTTTTGCGGGGACCATTCAGAACGGTGTGCGGTTTGCCTTTCTTTCACTAGTTATTATTCCAGCACCTGATTCAATTATTGTACATGTGCGCTTGCTCTTCCTTGCATACATAATTGTATTTATTTAAATATATAAACGTTTTTTTTTACAAGATATCGGCCAAACCATTGGTAATCGGTGGTCTAGCAATCTCTAAAATTGGGATTGGCATCGGTTGGGGCTCTAGTTGCTACATCATTTATTGTAGATCACACACACAGTACATCCCTAGAGGTTTACTTTATTGTGTTTATTGCTCGCCTTGAGGCTGAACAAACACGGGATAAATAAAAGCTTTTATGGGTCTTTGGGTATTGTGAAGTCTGCTGTATTATTCAGGTGGCTACAAAGGAGCTGACTGCTGATAGTAAACCGGAGCGCTCGGCTCTCATTATAGTAAATTATTGAAATGGGACAAGAAGAGATCCAGGCCACATGGCCATGGACCAGACCAGTAAGCCTCGCCAGGCCTGCGGCTCACATATAACCCTTTTGCTTTCCAAGCCGACCTGTAAACTTGGACTAGCTTGACACAAATTTGCTGAACCTGAGTTTTAACTCTACAAGGTTGAACGACTTGTCTGTTTTTATCGGCGTCTCCCATACACTCTCATGTGCATGCATGTTGTTCTGCCTTGAGTTGTTTAGGCACTGGGGAAGACATGCAAATAAGCACTCGCATGTCCACATCTGCACTTGTCATGCTTTAGTTGACGAAGACCTGGATTGTTGGGTAACATCTGAGTGCATTCTTGAGCATGTACGTACAGTATTGTACTGTATGTATGCGCATATTGTGCAGGGTTTGATTTGTAAAAAAAAATCTTCTTGAATGAATGCTTATTCCTATGTATCCAAAAATATGGATGCCAGCGTTGATGTTTGTTGCAAATCTGTGGTTGAATGCCCATCTCTAATCTCATCCCATCCAAGACAGCAGCTGGAGGGGCTCACCGGGGGGCTCTCTCGTTTGTTCCCCCTGTTCCCCCGTGGCTGACGGCCTGACTGCGCTGCAGGATATTTACACCAGGTTGGTTAGAGAAAATAAACCAGCAGGATGCGTGGGTGCTGGCCGGGCCAGGATGGGATGCGGATGGGGAGGGGTTATGCAGGCAGTTCTTTTAGGTGTCCCTGAGCAGGACCAAAGATATCAATGACCTCTCACCTCTCCTCACCCCCATGTTTATGACTCCCTAGGCCCTGGCGGGCAGCAGACCCACTGCAAAATGATGTGTGGCAAGATGTGAAGCAACTAGTCGCCGTTCAAAAAGTGTACAAAAGGGTGGATTAAAGCGTTGGAAAGAGGCAGCCAATGGTGATAAGTGGGGTGGCTGGGGAGCGGTACCTCAAAGTGTGGCTGTATTAACAGGCAGTCAATCCATCATCCATGATAGCATGAGCATAGGAACATTTGGGGGTTTTGATTTCTTCTCCGTTTTTGTCTCCCTGCCAGCAGAACGATAATAGATATCAGGACTATTTGGTTTTTGTGAAGTAGTGTGGTGGACATTTTTACTTGCATGTGGCTAACTCCAGATGCATCAGCGCTTGATAAAGCCCAGGATATCTCTATTCAGTGGTTGTAGCACTTAATGTGCCTCAATCATATTATAGTAGTTCAATAACTGTGCCCTGTAAATCCTATATAGAGCCAACAATAATTACGAATACTGTAGTTGAGCACGGATACGGATTTCCTATTCCCACTGTGAAGATTTGTTTTTTTAAGACCTTGTTAATGGGATTCTAACTAGTGTTTTGGCCTTTAGTGCAGCGTGAGACATATGAATGAGTCTGACCTTTTGAGTGAGGTTAATACTTCTGTATTGCTCTCACTCGTGGTGGACCTGTGGCTTACGATAATGCTTGCTTCACACCACATACAGTATGTAGGAGGCAATTCTGCCACTGCAAAACTAATCAACATGCACGTTGATCCGACTGTTATCGCTTCGTATATCACTTGGGTAACGGCCAGCGCTTGGAACGGGGCCTAGTAAGAATATTTGAGAGCAAGGCGGAGAATACTTTTTTGGCACTTGGCCTAACTTCAGCGTAGCTACAGTATATTTAGGATTTTATGCCTGATTTTTACTTGGTCGCGTGCCATGTCACGCACAAAAAATAGAAGATCTACAAGCCTATATAACACGTTGCAGTGCAACGTGTTGTGAGCTTGTATATCGACAATACGGTGTGCTACACCGGCGCGCAACTAAGTGTAAAGCACCCTTCAGAAGAGTGTCCCCCTCCCTGTCAAAGACATTCTCTGAACGCAATGGTCTCTGACGACATGTTGCGCCCACATTTTGTCCTGCGGAGAGCGCAGTTCCACTGTGTCTGATTGCATGGGGGAGAACAGGGGAGATGCGATCCAGATGTCCACTGTATGATTGAGACCAGAGCGTGGCCATTAAAAAGCAAGCGCCGCCTCATACATTTTTTTTTTTTACAGAGGTATTAAAGCCAATCTCTTTTTTTCCTCCTCGTTTTTATTTATCACGGGCTGAAGGAAAAATGGGCATTTGTGAGGATTTACACATCACTGTGTGGATCAAGTACAAAGGCCCTGTTGGTGGAGGTAAGTCCACGTGTGTGCCAAGGCAAGGAGGGAGGCCAGGTTGAGAGTAGAGGAACCTGCACTCTCAAAGGAAGGAGGTTATTGTTCCGGAGCTTCAGCCATTTCACGTTTGTTAACATGGACCATGTGGGCAGCAGAGGAGGAGTGCCCCTCCTCTTCTAGGGTCACTGCAGCCATGGGGAGAAGGGCTGTAGGCCTGGGCAGGTTGCATGAACTGCTCAGTGACATAACACAGAATGTAGACTCGCATACAGTACATAGCAGAGTTTGGTTCCATTCCACTTCTGTTTGCCTATACACCAGCTGTCTGACCATTTGATGAAATGCATTAATGCCCAAGGAAGAGGACAAAAGTATAATTAATACAAATTATTGTAAATCCAGTATTATAACAAAACCATACAAATAAATCCAGTAGTGTAAATATATCAAACAGAAATCAAAAGGGTATATAACAATTCTATTGTACAAACAATTAAAGGTTAAAAAAAGACTCAATGAATGGCTGTACGTACATCAATGTGTTGCAATCTGTACCTTTTTGTGCTATTTATCGAGACTCTCCTTGTCATTTCCGCCTAGGTTTTGACCTTACTGGCCTAAACTCCGAAACGCATTTATTGCGTGTTTCTGACTAGACATTTTAGTGCTCCTTTGCTTTTAAAGCACTGCCGAAGAATATTAATAATTATTGTTTGCTGTATTTCTCTTTAAAACAAAATTGGGTCCGTTTTTGAAGTCCTCCGCACATTGTTCATTGTGGTGGACATTTGATGTCCTCCCCACATTGTTCATTGTAGTGGACATGATGAAGAGTTAGAACTAGCTTTTCTTTCTGTGTTTTATATACTATCATCCCCGGAGAAGAATAGCAAGAATTAAACATTTTTGATAGAGTGAAGGCTTCATGTTTGGGTGGGCAGGTTGGTTTCATAAACGCTCCTTCATCTTGGAGTCGTGCCGTTGCACAACGTTTTTGACCGGTCTTTGTCCATACTTTGTTAAAAGGGATAACAAGAAGCATCTGCCTTGAATGGCTTTCAAAAGGATGCTGTAGATTGAATGGAATGGCTCTGCTAGCGCGGAACATCAAATTGTATTTTATACTTGCACACAGATGAGTTAAAAAATTGTTGTTCGGGCAACGCGTTGTTGCCAGTACTAGCACTTTGTCTCTACTCTCTAGTGTTGATAGACTCATGGACAAGTAAGATGTTTAACAACGCAAGATTGCCATGAGGTTTAAACAGTCAAAATTGTTGTTTTGATCAGTCCGATTTGAGAGCAGGGTTAGCGGCAGCTTCATAAAAGAATGCATCTGGGACGAAGTCGTAGTCTTTGATAAATATAAGCCTGCCTGGGAAAACTATGGAGTGTGATGGTCAAACCAAGCCCAGATTGTTTCCTCTGTTCTGCTTAACATTAAAACAATAGCGGAAAATGGAGAGAAAAAAAATAAAAACAAAAAATACAAAAATACACAGGAAAAACAGTGAGGGAGAGAAGACGAGATGATGAGAAAAACCAGGACCACTGGATATTCTTAAGAGCGCTGATGAAAACCCAAGGCGACAGAGTGAGCAACCGCCACATCACTCGGGAGACACTTTTAACGGCACACACCGAGACGGCGTTACAGTCTTTTGTCCGGGGGCCGTAAGTGCAGCAGCGGTCATTAAAATAGCATTCACTGACAGATGCTCAGTGTAATCATTTCTCAGATATTGGAAATTACAGCTCGCTGTGATTTATATAGTAACTGCTGCCATTAGTGCCCAGACAGTTGCAATGCAGGTGTTTTTTAAAAGCAGACCCAGATGATTTATGGTCCCATGCTGTTTGAAATTGCACATTAAAGACATTGTGAAACTCCTGGTCAACCCCTCGCCCCCTGTCCCTTTACCTCCGACCAGGGACGCAAAGTGCTGGCCAAAGCTTCCTTTCCTTCATATGAACCAGATCTGTTTCTTTTATTTTTTTTTGTATTAATTAAGATGTCTAAACAGGCACTCCGGCACATGTGCAGATCCTGGGACTGTATACATTGCAGCAGGTCAACCAGTCAATGGGAATATTTCCAGCATATTTTCAAGGACATAGATTAAGGCTGGACTCGACCACCCACCTGCACAGTCATGTCCTCCTTTACACTCCCAGCACTTAGTACAATGACCCTAGGGGCAGAGAGAGGTGTTTTACTATAAAATACACTAAACATACAGTACATATGCTGTATAGTCTGCACAAGGAGTACCCTGGGACTTTCAGTCCTGGTTTCTTTAATCGCTTTAATACCTTTCTGGAGAGGACAGCCATTTTAAGTCTAAAAGCAAGACTCGGCTGGCCTCGCTGCCCTCCATTTTGACTCTGTCATCGTTTCCCGACACCAGCCACCACATTGTATGTTTTCACCAGTACCTCGGGGCGACCGGCGTTTACAAATCCAAACACATACAGTACAACACGCCGTCTCTAGAATTTTTGAACTGTGGTCTTTGGACCACAGTACCCCCCGCCCTTTCTCACAAATAGCCGGCCCGCAGTACAGTAAATGTGAACCAGTGGTCATAAAACACGTCATGCGTTGTTGTCACCTGCCAGGACGCCCCTGCAGTGAAACTCACCAGATTTCCGTAGAAACTGGGGCTGATTTACTCTGTGCAAAAGGGCTGTTGCTTTAGGATTAGAACAAAACAAAAAGCAAACATCATTAACAGGAGGGGATGATGGGAATAAAGAATGGAAGATAGACGAAACAGGGATGCATGCACCAACGTCCCTTGATTAATGGCCTCTTCCTTCTCGTGATGTATCTCTTCATATTCTATAGGTGTTTGTGAGTAGCAGGGGTGGTGAGAGATGCACATAGGAGCCCCAGGGCCATGTTCTAAACATTCGGGGCTTTTTGCCCTGATGCTGCATTTTCTTTTTTAACAACACACAGCAAGTTCCCTCCCATTGCCTCCCACTTATTAATTATGAAGTTATGTCTACATGCACAGCCAGCTCTCACACGTTTAACTGTCCCATGGGGTGATTGCTGCAAAGCATAGACGGGAAGAAAAATCAGTGGGGGAATTTTATATTTTTTTTAAAAAAGAGAGTGAGATGGTTTTCTTCTATGCTATCCAGTCATTGTTATGTTTCATCTCTTTGTCCGGCACAAATTGCACGGGGGATTGAAATATTATTTTGATGAAAGTGGATTTCATCTTTGAATGATCCGTCTTTTAGATGGATGCTCCATTGGATGGCAGTGTTGATCACGGTGCTCGTCATGTCCCGTCTGCTGCGTTGATCTCATGGACATAGCCCTTCAACAGAGCAGCCTATGAGTGGGAGCAGGAGAGAATGTGTTGAAGGAAAGGGAAGGTCCGTTTGGGGGAGAGTGTAGAAAGCATGTCTGGTGTTATTTTTTGTTTTTCTTGCATTAAAATAAAATCTAATAAAATAAAGAGTCTTGTGTAACCAGCCAATCAGAGGTCAGAGATAACGATACATGTGGCGACATCTGAATCCAATGTATAGACTAAAACTGAGTGGGGGGGAAAAAGCATTGCCGAACCGATGCAAAGGGAGATCCTTCATATTGGGATAGCAATATTATTGGTTTTCAAAGAAGTGGGCATCATTTTGTTTCCTCGCCACTGTTCGAGCCCCTGTACTGAATTTAGATTTCCCCAGACATATTAGTAGGCGGTGATCTCTGATCGTCTGGCTACGCAAGGCTAAAGCAAAAGTAACCCCCTTTCTGTAGGAGAGGCGAGAAGCGTGACCTCTTGCTGTTAAACAAAAACAAAACAAAAACATGATGGATCATTATAATTTTAATGCAAAACAGCATCAAAGAGTCAAACACAAAATAATGAACAAAAAGAACAAAAACAAAGAAGAATGGAAAAGAAAAGAAAAAACAGAAAAGCAGCATCAGTACCATGACTGGTGCTTCTGGTGCGTGCGCGCGTTCGTACGTGTGTGTGTGTTTGTGTGTGTGTGTCGGTCCCATTCTGTCTGTGGACAGACATGGTAGTGATTTGCGCCCCAGCGCTGGCTGTAATCCATTTGATCCTGCTTTGTGTAACGGAGCGCTGCAGCTCACGCTCAAGCTGCCGGCACCAGCCAAGTGATAAAAGAGAGGCTGCCTTCCGCTCCAAGTTCTTCTCTGCTCCCATTTTTCTCTTCTCTCGGTCTCTCTCTCTCTCTCTCTCTCTCTCTTCACATACACACACGCACATACTGTACAGTACAAAAACGTTTGCATTCTTGTGTGCAGTGTCGTTCCTCCTGTTTATTAGTTCACTCCCTCGCGCTCTTTCTTCCCCTTCCTCTCAATACCCCCTTCTTCTTCATTGCCCCCCTCCTCTTCTCTCTCTCTTCCCTGCTGGTGTGTAATAATATATTTGACTTTACTGGACGTCCCCGGGTGGAATTCCTGGTGTTTGGTGAACCGGAGTCTCACCAGTGTGATTTCAGACACACTGGACAGCGGTCATTAATCACCCCGCCGTGACGGACCAACTGCCTGCTTGCTTGTGCCTAGTGCTGTAACGTGCTTGTGTGTGCATGTATCCGTGTGTGTGTTGGAAGTGTTTCTGTTTTCCTTTTTTCAATGCGTGTTCATCAGCAAACAACCTCCTATCTGCTCTCGCTGGAGGAGATATCGGACGGGAATGCCAGCGGGAACGCCTGTCGTGTTGTTCTTCCCCCTCCCTGTTAGTTATTTCCTGGTGCTGAGATATGACCTCTGGCATGTTGCAGTGTTATCCATGGGGCCTGACATGGCGGGATATGCTGCAAGAGCGCCAAACAAGTGTCTGGCTGTGTGGCCTTTTAAACCTATGGTGTCTTCCTGTCCTCCTGCCAGCAGCGGTTACCTCATGGTATTGCAATTCATTCCACCAGCAGCATTAACACCAGCTATTAATGGCTTATTTCCCTCACTGCCACACTTAAGTGTCGATGTACTGTACATGGAGCGTGTGTGTGTGTGTGTGTGTGTGCGCGTGTGTGTGCGTGTGTGTGTGTGTGTGTGTGTGTGTGAATAGATAGATAGCGATACAAGCATCTCAAAGGAGGTCTAAAGGCCTATTCATACTCCAGTTTTAGGTGATAAGTAGCACTGGTCCATAGCCTTAAGGACTTCACTTTAAGGCTGTTACTATCAACTTGAAAAATCTTGTCAATGGGATTTTCTATTGACAATATCTCTATAGGGGGCGGAGTGGAGTAACGAAATAAAAAGCAAAGCTTTTGCACACCTACAGGCAACAGGTGCGTAGGCGAGGGTACAGTGCCCGACAATGAAAAAGAAACAAACACCCGCACACTGTGTTCAAATGCAATGAACCAACTTTAATAGGGAAACAGCAATGTTTCGGCCTATGCGGCCTTCATCAGGCTATCTTTATTCCCTGTGAAAAAAAAAATCTTTTCTGGACAAAAAGTGCAGTTTATACGTATGGTGGGGGGCTCAGAGTACGTCCACTAGGGAAAGTACGCTTTCGCCGCCACAAAACCGTCTTTGTGTTGGTGAGTACGAAATCATTATTTTTTATTTTTGCAGAAGTCGAGAGATTGTGCAGTCTTCATGCGGTGGCAGGAAGTCGAGAGTAACATAGCCTTAAGGAAAAGTCCTTAATGCTATGGACCAGAGCTAGGTGATAAGGTGACCACTGGTGGTTAGTAAAAACAGAGATCACTTATCACCGCAGCGTGACATCATGTTGTAGTTTACGGTGGTCACCTTATCACCTAAAACTAGAGTATGAATAGGCCATTAGTTATATGTCAAGAGGCTCAGTCCTGTGAGAAGGACTTGGAAATACCACTGCTCCTTTACGTGGAAAGGAGACCGTTGAGGTGGTTCAGGCATATAATATAGATACCCCTCTATTTCCATGCACATCCAGCTGGAAAGAGATCACGGGGCAGACCAAGGACCAGATGGGGGCTTACATCTCCACGTTGGCCTTGGAACGCTTCAGGATCCCCCAGTCAGAAGTAGCTAATGTTGCTCTCGAAAGGGAAGTCTGGGATTCTCTGCTGGAACCTATGCTGACACTGTAACTATTATAGCAGCAGATGGTACAAAAATTATCTATCATTCAACAATAAAATAAAATAATATACATATTTAACAGTTTTAATGCTGTAATTAAACAATCGTGTTCCAAGATCTCCCTGCCGTGTTTTCACTAACCTTTGAAGAGCCACTGCGCTGAGTTCATAGTTGCTAATCCACTTTAAAACGGTATAATCGCTTGTCGTAGTGTTAAAAGTGTAAAAATATTCCAAAGTGGCGATCACAACAGAGCAGAGGCTGAAAGCGCCCGCACCGCATGACCGCCACCATTGTAATGCATTGGGCCTCCATTTCCCATAAGCTTTTACACACCAGAGTGACGGATGTTTTTGCGATGACGTCATCAAAACGCGGCACCTATTCCGGTGGAATCCCTGTATGACTTATGACATATTTAAAACGCGGATTAAACAATGAAAACATAACTCGTGTAACTCCTGAACGGGAGGGAAGCTGTTCTACAGTCAATTAACTTGTGTAACTCGTGTCCAGGAGTCAAAGTGTTAAGGTATCCCACAATGTATCCCAACTGACACCAGAGTGCTGTCACGTTGTAACCCTGTGTGTAAACGGGAAGTTCCTAACTGTACTGTATGTTCCAAGACGGCCCTGGCACTTACAGGTCACAATATATCCATGCCAGGTCACAGTAAGAGAGTTGAAGGGTCCATACTTAGCTACCACACCGGATTAACAGAAGATGGTGAACTTGGTCAAACATAATTATGAGTTTCCCCCTGAAAATCAATGGTTGATTTTCGCCAAATATCTGAGTGACCTCTGTCCTTAGTGGGTATCTCAAGAACCGAACGATGATCCGCTTCAGTGGAGACCGACAGTGGTTTATAACCACTGAGGTTCACAACAGGCATCGTTCCGAAGGGCATTGGCACTCGATGAAATGTCATTTCTATGCATCATATTTCTGTGCAGATGTTATAGCTGTTGACAACGTGACTGCCCATCTCATTGTCCTGAGCTAACAAACGGTAATGTTGGAGAGACAGATCTAGTTCTTTTTTTATGGGGAGATTATTCCCACATTGTGGTATTATATTGTCCTTCACATACAGTACACCAGGAAAGAGCAGACAGGCTTGATCTTCAAAGGATTTCTAAAGTTTGTGTCAAACAAGTGCAAGGCTTTGGCTTTGGTCCATTCACTCAGCAGAAACCTTGGTATGAAAACAGTGCGGGAGAAATGTAAGATTTGAAAAATGCCATGTTCACATTGTTCAGTCATCATTTCACTTTATTCACATTTTAAAGAGAAACACATTTTTTTTAGTGTGAGGTGGAAAAGAAAGGATTGCTGTATTTCAAAAGATTGCTATTGAATTCAGTTTCTATTGAAGAACAAAATGGATAAGCCTATGTTTTCTATTTTTTCCTGTCAGTTTATTATGAATTGATGTATCACAGTATTCTGTTAAAGGTATGTGTTCCCACGAATCCCACCAAAAGATCCAATACATTTCTGGTTGCCTGAATCACTTCGCTGGTCAGCATTGTTTAAGGGGAAGCGAACGTCACCTCAGTTTCCAGCTGGAGAGAAGATACCTACTGTAGGCGATGGAGTGGTTCGTGCGTGGACCCGTTTGCCTCGTTCGTTCACTCCACTCGATGCAAGTCGTGTCTTGGAATCGTGCAAACAAATATTTCGGCGGGAACGCACCTCAATGATATAATCACCATATACATTTTTTTTATCGTTACACGTTTTTTTCATTATTACATACATTTCTGTACTTGTGTACTTAAAGCCTAGTTTTGGGCTTTTTGTGTCATTATTCATAACTAGACCGGTGCCCGGCTGTAGAGCACCAAGTCAGTAACGACATCCATGCCCCACCCGATCTGTCTCTGTGTCCCTTTCTGAGTGAGTGAGTCCAACCGACTCGACACTAGGCAGCAGTGGGCATTGCACTCCATGTGGGGGTGTGGAACGCGTGTGTCGAATTTGAAGTCGGTGGGGGCGAACGGTGGATTACAGCCGTACATGCGTACGTACAGACAGACGTATACAGACGTACAGAGACTTTTATTAATAATGTGCATGAGTTTGAGTGTGCTGTCAGACTGAAGCCAAACGCAGGGCATGGAGCTGGTCCCCAGCACATCCTCAGGGGGACGAGCAGACATGAGTACATAATGACACGAGTCTAGCCTTTTAAATCCTGGCAGCGATGAGAACTTTCCCACCCGGAGTGTCAGCATTCTGCTGATACTCGAGGCTATCATTCCCATAAGCAATTCCATGGCAGTTTTTTTCTCCTTCAAAAATCATCAGTCCCTAACTAAGACATCAGACCAGTTCCAATGGGACTTTCCCACCACTCAGAGGGAGAAACGTTTTCTTTGTTCCTTAGCGTGAAGCGGGTGGACAGGGCTTTTCGGCTCCTTCCGCTCCCGTTTGATATTGTAGATTAACCGACATGGGGAGGTGGAGGCTGTGGTGTGGGATCACAGACCCCAGAATGGCCTTCCACAAGCATCTGCGAGTGTTACAGACTGTAAATGCTGCTGGCTACAGAAACGGAAACTGTCAACAACGGAGGAATTCATCCAATTACAGAGCCAGATTGGGTTAAGTCTCCGAGGGTTGAATTTTCAAGGAATGCAAAACATTTCAAATCCCAGGAGTTAATCAATATGATATTTTAAAAAGGCCCAATCTGTGTGCTTCTTATTTCTTTGAAATGTTAGTTGATCTTTGAATGTTTCTTCTTACTGCAGTGTAGGACCTCCACACTTGTTAAAACATAAAGCCTGTTTATATTTATTTTTTCTTTTGCACTCCATTGGTAAACCACGGTTTGTGTGTGACTTCAGGGTTATTGTTTTCTCTTGTCTTTTACAGATTTCCCCTGTACCCCAGAGGAGAGCGGTTTCATTTTGAATACGGGGTCTACTTGCTCAACAAGAATATTGCCCAGGTAACGTGTGAACATATATCTGTTGCACACATCCTCCCTTCAGAGGTTCGGGACGTTTGGAAAGGCATCGAAATTATTTTGACAATTCACGAATCTCAATATTATGGAAAAATCATCCAGTTCTGGAAGAAAAATCTTTAAATTCACCCATGTACAGCAAATGTTTTTTCTTTTTCTTTACAGATGTCATGTAGTAGTTATTAATATTAGTTATATACTGAAACTGAACTTTGAAATGGAAACACCCACTCAGAGGAATGTGCACAGAAATGTATGGCTTCACTTTAGGGTACAATATACAGTAAGAAGTGATGGTCATGGTGATAGGACTGATGTGGGATCAGATGCTGAGTATTTCTTAGATCATTTACAGTACATCCCTCTGGAGACAGTATTTGGAGAAACATAAATACTGTATATTGTGTTTTTCATTTTGCACACTAAATTAAATTTAAATCCAATTGTTTTCTCTCTCTGATATTCACCTTTCAAACGCATGCGCTACCGTGCACACACACGCGCCAGTACACACACACACGCACACACACACACACACACACACACACACACACACACAAGCCTCAGGGGACGGTTGAACTCCTGACCTATCTGTGCACACCTAATGTGGTGACCTGGGTGTTAGTCTCCATGCTCTCCACAGACATTACTATTGATTTGAACAATTTCCATTCCAATGGCTGTCTTTCTCCCTAGTCCACCAGTGAGTTTGTGGAATGAAGGGCCTCTCTAGTGAATTAGACGGGGCAATTAGCACTAGCAGGTGGATGGTTTGGAGCTGAACTGCACTTTGGGAGGTTTAAGTTGTAATACTACTACACCACAAGCTGCTAGCCAATAACCTAATCTGCCATCTTCCCACCAGTCCAAGAACACGAAAGTGAGGAAGATAGGAAAACATTTTTGACAGCTAAAGAAAATAATGTTAAAGGGGACGGGCAAAGGGGCCTGCTGTGTTTTGAATGATCTCTGGATTTACTGGTTGTCAAGTATAGTTTTTTATTCACAATTCTTTTTCTTGCATGTAATGAATGTTAAATGAAGGCGATTTTTTCCCCTCAATGTTGGATTGTAATGATATACGAGAGGTTCATATTGCACATAGCCAGGAATTCATAAACTTATTGCCTGGCACTTTCATGCAGTGGTGAGTAACACCAAACCCAAATGTAATCTGACAGTCATTCCATCACTGTTGGTCACCCTCTGTGCTGCCAAACCAGAGGCGAAATATTAGCTTGGAAAGAACTGCTTAGGATGGTGTCATTTGATGGACCTTACCACACTGTAGTAACTGTCAAATACACACACACACACACACACACACACACGCACACACGCACACACACGCACGCACGCACACACACACACTCTCTTACGCATGCACGCACGCACGCGTGCACACACACACACACACACACACACACACACACACACACACACACACACACACACACACTTGTGTTCGTATACAACAGTATGCCTGTGTTTTCACCACTTTGACTTGACTTGTAACCACCTTTAAGACCTGGCAAAACTTGTTGCTGTGAACCTCAAAGACATTTGTACTCCCTTCATCCCTCCCAGATGTTAAATGAATTGCATTCCTCCATAACTTTCATAACATGTGGGGTAACCAGGGAATCTCTAGACAGTTGTGAGGCAGTCTTATCTTGAAATACTACTGGAAATGTTATACAAATCAAATTTACTGTAGCTGCCCTGTACCTCACAAGCGGTAGTCCATGAGAATGAATGAGAACACAGCAGGTGCTCCTGTACCTCGTCCTTGATGAACCATGGAAAGTTTCTGTCTTCTCCTCTGCACTTCTTCATTTATTTGGATCCCCATTATTTATATTTTTATTTATTCAGATCCCCATTTAAACTCCAGTGTTTGCTCTCTAATATGCATGTCTGATGTGTTACAGTACATGTATGCAGTATGCAGTTCCTCCAGCAGAGAGGCCATATATATATATATATATATATATATATATATATATATATATATATATATACCGGTAGTCCAATTCTAGTCATTGGACTTTTATGGACCCTTTTTTCATTTTGGCTTACGAGCCCACACCATACATTTTCACTCAACTGCCCATCTACACTACTTCATTGACTGATAAACCCCAGAGCACTTGTGTTAATTACTTATGTGGTTTGTAATATAAATTTGGCATTTTCTTTGTTATAAATCGTGTTCATTGTCTCCACCAGGCCGAAGGCATGGGGAGAGACTAGAGAGTATGTTTTGCACTCCGTCCGTCCGTGTGTGTGTGTGTGTGTGTGTCCGTCCGTCCGTCCGTCCATCCGTCCGTCTGTGAACAGCTAATCTCCGGCACCGTTAACCCGGTCGATGCCAAATTTTGCACACACACTCCCGGATGCCAACGATGAACCTCTGCCCCAACATTTCCAGAACGGCTTGTTATAGCGCCACCAGGAGGCGGCTTTGTGCAAAACAAGTTTTTGGACAGTACACCTACAGATTTTGTCCAAACATCACGCAAATTGGTACACAGTCTCAGCCATTCAACGAAACGGGTCTTTCAGATTTCTCCTTATTGGCTAAGATTGGCTTCCAAAGTTTGTGTTCAGTTTCAAACAAAATGCTGCAAATCTTGAACACATTGAACACATTGAACATTTTCAACTCAGCCTCATGGTGGCGCTATAACTGGCCGAAAGGTGTTTTTACCTCTAACTGCACAGATCTGTGGATAACTTTGTATGCCAACTCCCTAGAGGCCAAGGAAAAACCTTTGCCTGGATTTTTTCACATCTGGTCTTTATAGCGCCACCAGGAGGCCGACATTATGTAAAACACATTTTCTATTACTCCTTCAGATTTTATCCAAATTTCACGCAAATCGGTACACGTTCTCTCCATAGTCATGTGATCAAGACAGGTTTGTTTGATTTCTCATAATCCACCCTCATTGGTTACAATTGGCTTCTAAACTTTTCAGGAGTACCCGCTTTGTACCCGTTTTGTACAAATCGCCACAACTACTCAACGCAGTGTCCGATTGTGGTGAAACTGTGCATGCAATTTCCCACTAGGCTTTGGAAGAAATGCCACTTGACAGTTTTCAAATCAGCCTCATGGTGGCGCTACAACAGGCCAAGCCGCGTCACACACACACACACACACATTTATATTGCTCCTAAACATTTTGCCAAACATCACACACACACACACACTCCTATCCTCCTGGTGGAGACCTGTGCCCAGAAGGGCACTTTTTCTAGTATTGTTATTGTTATTTGTCGTGGCTCTTGTGCCGAGTCATGACAAAGTGGTGTCTCATCCGTTTCTCTTCTCGAATGGTGACAAATTGTGGACTCGTGTTTGGCCTTCAGTTTTGTCCAAACTTTACCCAGAATTTATTTGAGTAGTGTTCATTTTGTTGTGCCCGTGCCAAAGAGGATGCTTGTAATTTGTAAGAGATCTGGCATTTCTGATAATATCCGCTGCTAGGTTCCGCAATGTATCCTCTTTGGGTTTCATATTGGTACAGTAGTGTTGTGGTGAGTGTGGTTGGTTGGAGCAGTTGCCCCAGGGGAACATCTGTAGTTTCAGGGGAGTTGCCAGTGTGCTGGTCGCCTTTTATATACCAGCGGTATCTAGTGTGGAAATACCCATCGCTAGTAGCCACATACAGACTAGGGTTGAATTACAGTACTAAGATGTGATTAGGGATGCTCGTCTTTTCACACTTGTGTCAATACTATTCAACCACTTGCTTCCAATCGTTGTTGTCTCCACCAGGCTGAAGGTCCGTCAGTCCGTCCGTCAGTCCGTGTGTGTGTGTGTGTGTGTGTGTGTGTGTGTGTGTGTGTGTGTGTGCGCGCGTCTGTCCGTCTGTTACCAGCTAATCTCCGGCACCATTACATTTTGCACGCACACTCCCTGGATGCCGACGATGAACATCTGCCCCAAATTTTCCAGGACGGCCTGTTATAGCGCCACCAGGAGGCCGATTACTCCTCCTGTCCAAAAAACCCGCAAATCGTTACACACTATCTCTATAATCATGTGTTCAAGACGGATCTGTCCAATATTCTAAAATTGGCTTTCAAATCACTGTGCTTAGTGGCAAGAAAATGCAACCAAAGCCCTCGATCTGTAGGCTACTCTTATGTGGCGCGTGTAGGAAGTGACAGGAAATTAATATAACTGAAAATATCGTGTGAAACAGGTGCTTGTGATCAATTGATTTAGGCTTCTGTGCTGCCTTTTATGTTTTAAATGTATCACTCGATAAGCTGATGCTGTCCACTTCAAGGCAAGGTTTCTACTGGGCTGCATCTGGTGTTGCTAGTATGGAGTCACTTTGATCTCTTAACACTAGAAAAGAGACGAGTGTTTAAAAAATAAATCTGGTGCTCAGATTCCATTTGACGCAGGGCCATGTCTGTTTTGGTTAGGGAGTGTGATGAACCTCCGGCTCTATTCGCCAGGGCTTGTGCTGTTCTCTTCTTATCTGTTGCAGGTTCCTGGTGGATGCAGCCGGAAAGTTCATCAGCTCAACTGGGAACACCTCGCTCAGAGTGTTCCCTAGGCCTTTAAAAGCTGTCCACTACTAGTCAATGGAGTCTCTCTCCTCCATGGACCCTTATATTACTGTTGCTTTGACCATTGCTTTGATCATTTTTGTTCTTTTGGCTTACAACATCACCTGCACTACTAATGTCACTGACAGACACACCCAAAAGGGCTTTTGTTAATTGCTTTCCTTGGGTTAGTAATTCATTTGCCATTTTCTTTGCTATAACTTGTGTGCATCTCCCTTATTTGTTGTGGCTCACAAACTGCTGTTAAAACTGAGAAGGCCACTAATAGTTGCAAGCATTGAATTGCAACTATTACATTTTCTAGTCATAGGCCTACAAAAAGATGATAAACAGATATATTCCTAAAGTTTTATCAAATTGTTCAAATAGCCTAATTTGTCATTTTGTGCAGGCAGAATTGTTTTCTTAGTTATTTTTTTGCCAGAATGTTAAAATATTTTTTATTGTTTGACTCTAGTCATGTCATTGCTACTTTTTTTTTTACTGTCCCCTCAACACTGTTTCTCACAAGCTGTTTCTGCCTCTGTGCATCTGGCTAATAAAGGAACATTGGTATCTTCATTGAGCTTTGATATTCATTTAGATGTGTTGCAATAGGGTTCTTGTCAAATTTTGCACAAACACTGAAGATGTAATTTCCCTTGGTAATCTTGGAGGCAATATGTGTTTTGGGGATATTTTCAATGACCTGGAACACAAAAGGTGTTAAAATTGTGGTAAAAGTCCACTGTATTGGAAATGTAGGACCTTTCTTGTTATGGTCACTTTTAGTTCATGGTGCTCTGATGAAGGCTCTATTCTGAAATGCGTAAGCAGCCTGAAGTATCCCAATAAAATGTCAACACTAGCTAGAAGTCATACATTTCTATTTTGGAGTGCCACTATTTCCACTCATCTGGTCGTTGTTTTTCTACAGAACCAGCAGCACAGGAAGGCAATCAGAGGAAGTGCACCTGCTTTGCATCTCGTCTTAATATAGTGCTTTGCACTGAGATCAATACAGTACATCCCCAGCATTCTTATAGGATGAAATCACAACTGTTATCCAAAGCATTGTCTTATTCCTTCCATGTGTGACTGGATATGGTAACGTTAAGGACACATTACTGGGTTGTCTCAAAAACAACGCCACATGAGTGTTCTAACTCCAGATGATTGTGATATTTAAGTATTGTTTCAGAACAGTAGAAGTGGTAAACATGTCACAATTGATATAATTAAATCCACCACAAACAGAGCTTCCCAATCCTTACACGGTGAATCTCCACACACCGCATGAAACTGGGCCCTCCTGTGTGTCTGATCACTTAGTTCCTCAGATCTTGCGCCACACATGTTCAAGTTTTAGGAGTTTAACACTGGGAAATGCATGAAAGCATGGAACACTGTCATGCTACATGTGATTTCCTCCTGCTTTTAAAAGTCTAATTGGGTTTCGCTAACCTTGTCATTTCCGAACGCTTTATCATGGACACTTGGTTTCACTCTCAATCTCTTGACCTTGGTATGGTTTTTGTTAATTTACTGAAGATTGTATTAGGAAATGCCTACATTGTTGACCCCAGCTTATGAGAAATGAGAATGGCTTTTTTTTCTCTTTAATAAGATTTACCAACAGACTGCGTCTCAGTTGTGGCTTGTTATTATTTTGTTTGTGGTTTATTCAAACTTTGCTCTTTTGGTTGTTCTAGGCTTGCCATGCGTCTATTGTATACTGTAGGAAGTATAATGTCTGGTTTACTGAAGCAAACCAGAGGTCTGTTTCTACAGAAGACCCAGGCGACTGGCTGCTTGCTGACTGGCGCAATGTCTCATTTGCTGACTGACTGGAGCCTGGGTAAGAGACATTAGCCGTCCATCTCTTATTAAATTGCCCCATGTGGCTGTGTTTGAAAATGATACAGAGAAGCTGGCGAGGGATCAGGGTCACTGCAGGAGGGCACTCCTTTGATGTGGTAGTGAGAGAATTTTGCATTTATTTATGTTTGATGTCCTCAGTCCAAGGGCTGGGATGAGGAGGCCGATTGGGGTTCATTGGATTCCAGGTGGTCAAAGACGCCTATTTTGGCACTTCCATTGCCTTTGCCAGTAGAGAACTTCAGAAATGCCTCTATACTTGAAACCGACTTCTCCAAACTTGTTTTCCTGTGCATTATTCAAATGTCGAGGCACCCAAGACACTAATGAGTGAGTGGTATCGGCCTACTCCCACTACAGGTGAGAGTGTTGCTGGGACAGAACTCCACTCCACAGAAGGCACAATAGCTAAAGCCCATTACTTTGCATCTACTCCGGCAAGTTAGTGTGGCTGGCTATAAGGGAAACCCAGCAGTCTTATATCTGGAGACTTGCCATATGCCTTATTCACTCACTCCCTGGGTTATCCACTAGGCTAGGCTGTTGTGAAACACACATGTGGCCCTGATTACATGACAACCAACACTACATGAAATCTCTAGGTTTTTAGGAGGAGGGGGTGGACACAAACAATTAGCTCTCAGTCACTAAAGCCAGGGGTATCAAATTTGTTGGCTCCAGGCTCAGGAAACGGAGTATTTTAAATTAAAATACAACAAATCTGCAGCAGCTGAGGGGCTTGAGGGGGGTGAAGGGGGTGTGGGGTGGCGGTCAACAGCCCCAGTTGCACCTTTGCTCGTATCTCCAGTAGAAAAACGGCACCTAGGCTAATGCCTGATATGTATTATATTTCATTGCACATCATGTCAAGCCTTGATAATAGCCGATTGTAGATCTGCTATTTTTGATGTGCAACACCGGCGTGCATTGCGTGCAACTAATTATTAATTATTCATGTCTTACTCTCTGTTTCCCACCTCCCAAATCTCTGGTCCATTTCACGCCAGGCTAAGTGCCATGCTGGTGGTCTGGAGCCTACGTCAGTGTGCCCCGCTGTCATTAAGTATGGCAACTGTGGCTCCATAAAACAAGTCTATGACTCATGGGGGAGCCTACTGTGTTTAGTGGTTAGCAGAGGTGGCAGCAGGCAGAACAGGAGTCGGCTAGCTGGAGGGGTTCCTAGTGGAGCCATTGTAAAAAGCAGGAGGTGTTCTTGCCAGAATATCCCTTTCCTAAATGTTGAGTGTGAAGCGTCTTCCCATTCCATGTTTGTTGACTTTTCCTAATCCACCATGTACAGAAACGGGTCCGTCTGTAGTGTTTTATACTGGCCTCTCACCTCTTTATACTTTCATCCTACCATCTCCCTTTGTCATCTCCTTTGTCTCTGTAAATCTTCTGTGCTTGGTGTTATGAGCCCCCTCTCCTCTGCCTTCCACTCTTCACCTCTGTGACGAAGCTCCTGATGAACCCAAGCATGAGAGCTGTGAGATTTTTGGCAGAGCCCTCTAAGGCCATTATCTCATTTGATAGAAACCATATGACCCAGAGAGAGACGTGCAAATATTTGCCGATACCTCTGTGGATCTCAAAACCGAAAAGTGTGCTTGGCCCAGACCTGTCAAGACGTTTAAGGCACCCATGTGAAAACTATCCTTTGCTATTACCTTATTTCCCTTGTCAGAGTGTCTGTGTCTCTCTCTCTCTCTCTCTCTCTCTCCCCCCAAATGTTGAAACAAAGGGCATGCCGTTTTTTGCACATTAAGTCAGTGTTTCCACAGTGTGAGCTGGCATTCATCTACACAATTGTGTATTTACCCTTCGTCAGTACACAGGCCTGTGAATCAGAAATGGTGGTGTGTACAGCACAGTGATTGTGTAATGGACATCTGTGGGTTACAGAAATACGTGCTTCCCATTCCTCCCCAGTCTGGTGTATAAATGCACAGAACACAGACCTCAAGTTCTCTTTGTTTGATGCTCTACAGATCGTTCCCGTGTGGTCCCTTTCATTGTGTTCCACTTCTTGCTGCAAAGCACAACATTGAACGAGCTGCCAAACGATGCCTATCGCGGATCTCGTCTGGATGCTTGATCATAAAGCATTATTGATCATAAGCCTGACGGGTAGCTCTCCAGGCGTGTGTGTGTGTGTGTACTGCAGTATATACTGTACATACTGTACACACACACATGAGAGATGATGAAGACTAATGTGGGGCCCATAGAGCATAATACAGATTTAGGAGCAACTATTCCAGGTTTTTCCCCAGAATCTTCATGGTCTCTCTCTCCTTGTCCAGCCGAAGCATGTGGTCTCTGACTCACCCCTCAATGCGTTTTAGTGAGATGGAAAAGGACGATTGCGTCTCCACTGTCCTGTTTGGATGCAACCCACTGCTTTACGCTGTTTGGTTATAATGTGAACCTCCTTTGGCACGGGCACAACCCTCTACACCAAAACAGACGTGGCCTGGAGTTTATCAGGCGGCTTCACAGTCACCCGCTGCCACTCAGCCTCTTCATCCTTCAATAAAGGCCACATCCGTTTTCCATCTCTCCGGGGATTGATATGGTCGAACACATAATGGGCGGGACAGGCATCATGCAACGTAATACACTTGACTTCCTCCCCTCCATGCAGGGAAAAGAAAGAAAAAGGAAGGAGCCATGTGAACGGAGTGAAATTCTCTTTGAGACCAGGTCATAAACATGTGTCTGTTTTTATTTTAGCCCCAGTGAAGAATAGCCTAGAGCTCTAATCTCTGAGCGGCAGCTTCCATATGGTCACATGCAGAAACAACTGTTTGGTAATCGCCCTCTTACATCTAATACACTGGCTGGTTACGGCCTCTGCATCTGGCAATGTGCTTCATATTTGAATGTCATTAAGGTGCCAATCTTAACGGGATCACTGTATGCCACCGCCAGTAAAGGGTACTTCATTAGCGCACTTTATTTGTCACATTTCAAGCAAGAAATGATTTCTGGCAGCATACGAGTGTGTTAAGTAAATGGAGACCGACGGGGGGCTGTATAGAGAGATCAACAGTCCACCAGAGACCTGAGGACTGTCTGCCCTCTCTCACCGTTTCACCAAAGGGAAATCACTACAGTATGTCATAGTAGGAGACCTGAGATTACAGGTGGTTTTAGTTTGCAACCTACAGTATTTAGGTCATTGCCAGCCTGTCACCTCTTGTATACACTAAAAGCCACGATGAGGATTTTACAGTGCACTGTGTGTAAGAAATAGACGCAATCTGAAAGCCCATGGTCATACTGTAATTGCTATGTGTTTTTTTGTTTATTCCATGAAGCCACTCAACATTACCTCAAAAGGAATAATATTTTATTTCATCTCACCACCAAATCAATCCAGTACATGGATAGAGCATACTGTATAATTATGTACATGTACATGCATCTTCAGAATGTCATAGTAAGCCGAAATGACTGAGCCTAATTATTGTGATGACATTTTGGACATGATCAGAACAACCCTGTTGCCAAATTATGTCCCAGCCATGGCAAAGATACAAGATTCTGTGTCAAATCCACTTCCCAGTGTTACTGTACGTTATTGTGAGATCCCCTGTGGAGCAGCGCTGTTCTCCTGCACTGTAATATTGACCCTTACAGGTCCATTTTTATACGTTCAGATTTAAATGAACACTCCAGATTGTGCCGTCTGCTCTGTGAGCAATAGTCCTTAGGAAACAAGCAGCGCCCAGTGGTTTAGGTGCCCTGTGGTTTCCTGGAGCTCCCTTACTAGCTATATTTTAACCATACTCTGTATAACATACACCCCTGTTTACCCATTGGTTTTCATGGTCTTATTGTGTGGTCCCATTTTCCAACACAATCCTGGTTGCTAGCTACACTTTGCATCCAATGCCACTTATTGGACAGAACCAGGTTGTTGGTGGAACCCTTTTACAACTAGAATTAGAAGCACCCATTGCCAAAGTTCCCATAAACGGATATCTGGCAGTACTGCAGTTTAGAGCTTGTATGGGGCAAAGAGTGAGACTTTGAGTTTGTCTTTGACTTGAAAGAACACTTGAATTGATAGTTTGTGGAATCCTACTGTGACCATATTGGCCTTTGCAGTCTGTCTGGCTTGTCTGTCTACACAGCTGAGGAAGGGAAGCCCCTACTTAGACCTTGGCCAATAGCCACGATTTACAAGAGGATCTGGGACTGCATTTATAAGTGTATGTCGCTGTCCTGTGGTTTCCAGTTAGGGTGTGTGTACGTAGTGTGGCCGTCAGCGCTCCACGATTATGCCTCAGCTACAGGATTTTATGGGCATTCCTCTGGACAGCCACCTATGACTTTATGAAACACTTAAATTCGCCTTAATTGAATTTCCACGTTTTGAGGTTAGTAGCTCGGGGTTTGACCGTCACCGCAAAGAGGTACCAGAGGAGCTTGTTCCACTAAATATATGGGTGGAAGCAAAAGGCTAATCCAGCTTACTGTTTTCCTATACTTGTGCCCGTGTCTGTGTACAGTACGTGTGTAAATTTAATATCTGCAAATGTATCAGATTTTCATTGGTTATTTGAGCACTGACCAATGTTATGTTTTCTATTTCTTGACGGGAGATGAGCCAAAAGGTTTGGCCAATATGGAGACAACAGTCCCGTTCTGAGTGGGCAGAGTGAGAACAAATAGCATTTTTATTGTATTTATTCTTTTTAGTTTTCATTATTAGGATGAAGCGATTAGCCCTTCAAAGCAAAAGTGATTGGACTTCTAAAGAATATCGTTTGTCCCTCAGCGACAATTTCCATGTCAAATTCAAAGCTTATGCCATCTTATTGTCATAAGATGATCATTATCAGATATCTTCTTAATCCCCCCCCCAGTCAGATTGTAGGCCTTTCTGGCAAACTGTCCTCTCGCAGAGACGTCCCTCTCCATAACTCTGGGTGTTCGGAAAGTGTTGGCTGCTGTGCTCCATCATTTACTTAATAGTGTGGCTTCAGTTTCCAGCTGGTTGGAATTTGTAGCTTGGTCCTGTTTGTTTGGAGTCTGCCCTCCTGTAGTCCCTCTAGACGCTGGACCAGACTCTGTCTGAGTATACATGGGCCTCTCTACAGTCCCTCTCACTTACAGATAACCCCTCTCTCCCCCCATGCCACTTCAAAAGCCCTACTCGTACAGTAATATCTGAAGAATGACATGGGCAAAGGGGAATTGGTGGGGTGGGCTGGGAAGGGGTTGGTGAGGGATGGAGAAAAAATAACTGCATGATAAATAAAAGGAAAGATGAAAAGCCATCAAGCTGCCCCATGGCAGGTTAATTAAGTTCCCTTTTTCCTGCATTGGGGGGATTGTATCTCCTCATCTTAAAATAGCAGTGTCATAATGTGTTAAAATGCCTGCCGTTTCTAAGCTCCATTCTGTTTTTCCTCTGAGCAGGATAAAAAAAATGGGACCAGGGCCGAGAAACGAGGAATTCTCTCTTTTTGAAGGGATTTGCTTTTCTTCTTTTTTCCCGGTCAGCCGCACCGCGTTCTCGCGTTTCTCCGGCTTGTTGTGTGAATCGGCAGAGGGCAGAGACCAAGTATATTTTATGTCAGCAAGTGTAGAAAAACTAGTTTTTCTTGTTAATTCATCAAAACCCCGTGTGCTGTCGTGTGTTCTGGGGGAGAGGCGTTCCGTCATCTGCATGGGTCATATTCCGTCTCAATGAAATTAAACAGCTCTTGGAATACAACAATGCTGGCCCCATCTGGTCGATATTTGAAAAAATGTCAGACGTCCTGGTTCTGTGTCAGGGCTTTCTCCAGTAAAGGTTTCTGCTTCCATGTGGATCTCATTATGGCTCTCTGACTCTGACCAATCAGCAGCTCTTCATCGAGCTTATAACACAGCGGCCCTGCGCCACAGAGCTCCTTGGCGGCACTATTGTCAGGAACAAAACCGATTTATCTTCCTGTAACTCCTATTCCTCTCAAGTGCATCCCAGCACACATCTCTCCTCTGAACACCGGGCTGTCCAACACTCGCCTTCCATCAAATACAATCTCACCTCATTAGCACTGTGTCCCTCTACCACCCCTGATGTCAGCCTCCATTACTCTACCAGGCGGAGAGCGAGAGGGGGGATATGGAAGGTGGTGGCGGTCTCGCTGTCATGTCATCATCCCTGCCATCCGGAGCCAGAGTTCGCTCTTTATTAATGAAGTGTCTGTGATGAGCCAGGGGCCTCATGTCCCTGGACCCACATAATGGTTTCACAGTTTTTGCAGGAAGAGGGGCTAAATGGGTAATGAAACGTGCTGTTAGATAAACACCAGCTAAAGTTTAAAGGAACACTGGGCTGGGTTGTTTTCTTTTCACTGTCCCTTTGAAAATAATTGGAGCAAGCCGTCGCTCAGAATCACTGTCTTTTATTGGCAAAGATATAAGACAAATTACTAAATTCTCTTATACTTACAGACAAACTTGACACAATGGGATTCGGGACATATCATGCAAGAACAGGCTGAACACACTATATGCCTGCTACAGTGTTATTGTCATGACTGAGGAAGTTAAAACGTGCATTCCACTGGAAATTGTGGTCTAAATAAGTTAGTTTTTCAACATTTCTTCCATTGTGAAAAGGAGCCTGATACATAAAGTTAGCCATTATTATAGAGTTATACTGTATGTATTATTTTTTTCAACGGGGGAGGATACTGTACAACTGACCTTTGTGTTCAACTCCAAGGTTGTCAGGTGTGTAACGTCTCTGAATCTTCAAAGTTTTAGTTTTTAAATTGGCCGTTGAACAGTATATCCCCAGGTCATTTGTTTTTTTTCTTTGATTTTTATTTATTTTCTTTTAATTGTGATCCTGTTTACAGAAGCTGCAATGTACCTCAAGCACCACTATGCTGACCATCAGTGACCAAGGCCAAGTGCAAATATAAACATGCACATGCTGTAATTCTATTGTGTCAACACACATGTTCTTTTATGGTGTTTGGCTCCCTACACCGCAAAATCCCTGGTGCTAGTTAACTCGGAGAGTGCGAAAATTGACCCTTAGGGGTCCATGGTCCACTCTGAGTTAAACTAACGCTCCAGATTTTCTATTCAGCCACAAGCTACAACAGTCTGCATCAGCGCAGCCATTCTGGAGAAGTTGTAACACCCCCCCCCCCCCCCTTCTCCAGGGCTGTAGGAGCTGGAGATGAACACCTGTCAGCAGCCCTGCCATCACTCATGACTCCTCCATTCCTGTAGACAGGCGAGGAGAGGCTGTATCTCCTCATTTCCTCCTGCCAAGCTCAGCCTGTAGTGTAGGCTCTATATTTTAAGTGCATCTTACATTTGTACCTTGTTGTATCCACTGGAGCCAACAGTACCTTTTTATCTGGAGTTTACTTAGCCACTTAAGTTATACTTTGGCGGGGGCACGGTGGCACAGTCGGCAGTGCTGTCGCCTCACAGCTAGAAGGTCCTGGGAGGGGAAAGGAACTGGTCGGATGAAAAGAAGCATAGAAGGAAGCATGAGGTCAGTCCGCTGCCCCCCCAGGTTGGCAGAGAAAGTGTAGCGCCCAAGAATATAATCGATAATTGACACTGGGTGAAAATAAATTGTTGCAAAATCGTGGTAAAAGAATATAATTAAAAAAAAAAAAAAAAAAAAAAACTTTGGCTACTTGAAAGTAGACAATCTACAAGCTCACGGCATGTCACAATGCTGTAGCTAGATTGGTTGTTTTAAAAAAAAAAATGGATATAACTTATAAATGTAGGAAATGTTCACCTATGACATGACCAAAATAAGGACTCCAGGGTATATATTTTTCCATCAAAATGTCCTTAAAACATCGCCAGGCGTACTACTGTACCACCCGTACTACTGTAGGTATTCTCAAATAAACGTTTTGGCTTGAACAGAGCCCATATAGGTTGCTTCAATTCAGAAGTGGCCTTGTTCCAGCTCATTAGAGTGTTAGAAACCACACATTCAACCTCACACATTTCCCATACTGAGAATTAATGGAACAATCTGGATGGTTGGCCTGCAAATCTCTTGGTGGAAGGAAAAAACGGTGTGAGTTTATGCTTTGTGAGTTTGACTGAACAATAGCTGTTTGTTTCTCTTTCATCCCACCACCTCTGCTTCATTCTTGCAGCCCCAGTCTGGAGCTCAAATAAGAGACATGGACATTATTATCATTATTTATTTTTGCTTTTCATGGACAGTAAAATATTGTACTCATTGCAAATGATCATGGAGCATGTTTGTCTGTTGACATGGGGCTGGGTGATGATTGCATGTTAAATGCTATTTTGCCTTTATCCAAAGTGCTTTACATTCACCCATTCACACACTGACGGCAGAGGAAAACATGCAAGGCACCATCCTGCTCATCGGGAGCAGTTAGGGTTCTTGCTCAAGGACACTTGGACACAAACACAGGGAGAGCCAGGGATCAAACCGGGAACCTTCCATTTCCCAAGAGGCCGCTCTACCTCCAAAGCCACTGAGTGGGTCTACACAAAGTCCAAAAAGTTGAGCAAAAGCAATATCACAAGTCACTTTCATCTCCCTCTGCAGGAATTTGATACACTTGGATTTGTGGTGTAATCTTGAGGGGGAGGAGTGGTATAATATGTCTCGTATTAAAACATTTTAGAGGACCTTTTTTGGCTATTGTAAATGGAGGTTTTCAACAACTGTAGAGAGAATAAATATAATGGTTGTAGGATAGGCAAACTAATTAAAAGTGTGGGGTTATTGCTAGTGGAGTTCCTAGGTTCAGAGGAACGCGAACTCTGAACAGCTCTTGATCTGAGGACATTGTGATCTTTATGAGCATTATGAGATTCTTCCTGATCTGATTCATAACAAACTAGAAGAAGTGCCCCTCGGGGCACAGGTTTCCACCAGGATTTATTTGGATAAAATCTAGGACTAATATGAAAAAGAGTGTTGCACATAAATGGGCCTCCTGGTGGCGCTCGAAAAGGCAGAATTGAAAAAATGCATGCCAGATGTTTTTCCTTGGGCTGTAGGGAGTGTGCACACGTTTTGAGCATACAAAGTTTTATGCAGATCGGTGTATGTAAATACGTGACCTGTTATTGCGCCACCATGAGGCTGATGAAAAATGTCAAGTGGCATTGCTTTCTCAGCCTAGTGGGAATATGCGTGCACAGTTTCACTGCACTCATGATTTACAGTATTTTGTACAAAACGGGCCACTCCTGAAAACTTTGGAAGGCAATCTTAGCCAATCAGTGTAGAATCTGAGTAATCTGAGATCATGTGTACCGATTTGGATGAAATCTGTGCGACTAATCTAAACAAATGTGTTTGGCAGAAATCGACCTCATGGTGGCGCTATAACTGGGAAATGTGGAAAATGCAGGGACAATGTTTTGCCATGGGAGCTCTAGGGAGTGCACATACAAAGTTGTACACAGATCAATGCAGTTATAGGTAAAAACAGGAATTTGCCTGAGGCTGATTTGGAAAAAGTTAAGTGGCATGTCGTCCTCGGCCTAGTGAAAATGTGCGTGTATAATTTCACTGAAATTGCACGTTGCGTTTGTGATTTGTGGCATTTTGTTCGAAACGGACCAATCATGCGAGCTGGAATATGGGAAATGGTGCAGATCCGTGTTGATCACTTGACTATGGAGATAGTGTATACCGAATTGCTTGATGTTTGGATAAAATGTGTAATGAGTAATCTACCGAAATGTGTTTTGCCAAAAGTGGCCTCTTGTTGGAGCTATAACAGGCCGTTGTGGAATATTTGGGGGAGAGGTTTGTCGTTGGCATCCAGGGAGTGTCTGTGCACAGTTTGGCATGAATGGGGCCAACAGTGCTGGAGATTAGCTGGTAACGGATGGACGGACACACACATGGACGGACGGAGTGCAAAACATACTCTCTCCCTAGCTCTGGTCCATAGCCAATGCTTCTATGATTCTGCCCTGCATTGGCTATGCTACTTTCGCTCAGACCAGCCTTTCCTCTTTAGCGTAAATAAAAAACAATGTTTTGCTACTCACCAAAACAAAGGCGGGTTGTGTCATTAGAAAGCCTACTTTCCTTAGTGGACGCACTCTGAGCCCCCCACCACACGTAAACGGTACTTTTTGGCCAAAAGGGATTTTGTTTCCACCGGAAAAAAAATACTTTTAGTTACTCCAATGCGCCCTCTACCGATATTGCCCAGAGAAATGCCTCATAGAGAATATTTTTCCTCTGATGAAAAAAAATCCCTTTCTGGCCAAAATGTACTGTTTATACGTGTGGTGGGGGGCTCCGAGTGCGTCCACTAAGGAAAGTAGGCTTTCTAATGACACAACCTGCCATTGTTTTGGTGAGTAGCAAAAATATTCTTTTTATTTACGCTAAAGAGGAGAGGCTGGTCTGAGTTCCATGTGAGAGTTAAAAGCGAAAGTAGCATAGCCAATGCAGGGCAGAATCATGGAGACAATGACGAGCAATATTCTAGTAAGGAGTTTTATTACTAATGGTGAGGTACTCTAGATAAAAATGGAGAAATGTATGTGAGTTGCATCATACACCACGGAATTAGTGGTTAGATGTTGCAAAGATTAGCTTCAAGTCTTATCAATATTTCATTGTAAAGAAACCATTGTTGGACTATGACTGTACTTTGAGTCCAAGCGTCCCTACCCATTGGCAGTGTAAAGAACGTTTTAATGTCCTTAACACTGTGCAGGGTCACAGTTGAACAAACCCAGATGACCAGGGAATGCTCTGGGCCCTCCAAAGTAAACCGGACACGGCCTATACTCTTCCCGTACTTTGGCAGGTCTTAATTTGATACTTGGAGCCAATGGAAAAGAAAGCCAAGAGACGTCTTGACTCTTTATACTTTGCACAGTTCAGCTAGTCTCGATTTTCCATCACCTTTTTCTAAATTAAAATTTCAGGCAGTATTGTTGGCGTTGAAGATTAGTCCCACAGTGTACCATGTACTGTACGAGCTGTTAACTACGTAATGTGTGTCTCATCAGACTCTACGAATTAAAGTGCTTTTCTTACACCTACATTTATTATGTAGGTGTATTAGGCTGACTGCAAAAAAAAGGCAAGCCATCAACAATATATACAATATTACTGATATTGCGTAAACCAAGACATTTTGTTCATGCTAACTCACGGTTTACCGGTGTTACGTGAGATAAAACATTACAATATCAATATGCTTCCACAGCAGGGCACGCTGGCGCTGTCGCCTCACAGCTAGAAGGTCCCAGGTTCGATTCCCGCCAGAGACACTGTACACTGTACATCACCCTGGTCGGCGACCCGGTTGACCATGCACTATGTCCTACCGGTGAACCCCCCCATCCCCCTGTCAGGTCATGAGAAGCAGCCTGCTCACTCCTCATGCATTGAAGGAAGCATGGGCTCTGTTCGGTGCTCTCCCAGGTTGGCAGAGGGAAGGTACATTAGCACCCAATATTACAGCTTAGGCAATCAGGACCGGGTGAAAAATTGGTTACAAAATCGTGGGATAAAAATTATATTAAAATGCTTCCGCAGTTTTTATACATGAAAATTTGTGCTGAGCATTGTTCTTTCTGAGGCATAATGTGACTATTAGAAAGTGCACCACAATGCCGGGCTGTGTGCGACCAGCTAAGTCCTGGTTTATCAGACGGCTTATGGCTAGAATGCCTGCTAATACTTAATATGTTCATAACCCCATACTGATAGCTCTGTCTGACTCATGGACATACACGCATGCGCGTGCACGCACGCACGCACACGGCACTCCTGCAATACTGCAGTATAAAAAGCCATGTAGCTACACCTACATAATGCAGAAGTGTAGGGTATGTGTATTTTAAAATGCATAGCACACATATCTAATCCTTTGCTATGTGAATATGTGAAAGACCTCTTGTTTCCCAAACGATTACTTTTATCCTCGCCAACCCACATTCCTCCATGGACCAGTTTAATATTGCATATTTTACCCAAGTGAAGCAGCGGCGGGATCTGGCAGGAAATCCTTTTGAAGTGTGTGAAATATTGGAGTTGGAGCTGTAATCTAGGGCTCTGTGTAACAGTCATGTACAAGACATGTATTTTGCCTGCCAGCCTTACTGTGGCAGAGTGTCTGCAACATCACTAGTGTCTAATGGAATAAATACATCGATTTATTTTCCCCAGTGTTGGAAATAACTACTCAAGTAAAAGTACTGTAAGAATACTTTTGAAAAGTAAAAGTACTGTCCAAAAGTATAGGAGGAAACCTTGTCCAAAGTCCAAAACTGTTATTTTTCTGAAAATAGACAAAGAGCCTGTGTAATGGATCCTATGTAGTTATTATTTAGTCACAAGCTCTTGTTAATACTTTTCATTGGTTCAATATTTATAAAACCTACATAAACACTTTTACTTTCAACATCTTGCAAAAATATCAGATCGGCTATTTTTGTTACCATTGTGTGACACTAGTATGACGAAGTAGAGCATTAAATCATGTAAGATTTACATAAATTGTTGAAATATGAATCCCGGCAGCAGCCATCTCTTTACATCCTGAGTATAAAGCCTGATTTATACCTGGTTGCTGAAAACACGCTGAAAACAGCAGATCCACAAGCTCACAATGTGTGTTGTGAGCTGCTATTATTTGAACTGTATGTAGACCTGCTATTTGTGGATCAATTAAGTTATAACCATTTCGATGTGAAAACACCCTGACAAACAAGATAGATTGATCGTTCTGGGGAAATTCAGTCACCAGTGGCGGCACAGCAGTTCAATTACAGATACAGAATAAGAAAAGGAACCGTAAGATACAGAAAGGGTAGCAATACAGAAGGACCATGGGGTCAGGGGAAGAATGTCATCACAAAAAGCACCAATGAACAAGATTATATAGCTATACACCTATAGAATAGACTGCACTATGCACAACACAAAATCACAGTCTGTCGTCACAGTATTATGCCCAAAAGCACAATCAAATGCATAAACAAAACGGTATACACACAATATT
This sequence comes from Protomyctophum bolini, assembly GCF_963924005.1. Taxonomy (NCBI): domain Eukaryota; kingdom Metazoa; phylum Chordata; class Actinopteri; order Myctophiformes; family Myctophidae; genus Protomyctophum; species Protomyctophum bolini. The sequence continues at coordinate 25,474,490 of NC_137874.1, read as the reverse complement.
CCCCAATATAAATAGTTCACTGCAGAACAAAACAAACACAAAACAAACGATTACATTTCTTCAAAGTGATGAGCATGTTTTCTTTATAAGAAAGCCTTCTCAGAGATGAAGAGCTTCAAAGTAAACTTCAGTGGAATCTCCTCCTGATTGTGACGTGACGGCACAACTGTAGATTACTTCTAAAAGTAGATTTTAGAACGCATTCGCATTCCTTAATCACTTCTAGTTTCACTCACTTGTCATAGACGGCGGTATAAAAGAAGGCATCTGGATCTCTGTCACTGTGAGAGAGGGATCTGGATCTCTGTCACTGAGAGAGGGAATTCTGAAAGTCCTTAGTTACTCAGGGCGATGTAGAGGAATGTGCATGGTGTGCCAGAGCAGCCTTTCCCTATGACCCCTGACCCCTCCGTAAGACTAATACAAAACCTCAGTCGTAAAGCCATCCATAAAATAAAGAGGAGAAAAAACGTAGAAAAGAAAACAATGTGCCCATTGAGAGTAAATGGAGGAGAGTTAGCGAGAAATTGTGGCTAGCCCGAGGCCAGGATGGGCACCTGACCACAGACCATATATTCATCCATCTGCCCGGCTCACTGTTTTCCTAGAGGCCTTGTGGAAACACGGCACGGGCTAAAAAAAAAGATTCCTCAGTAAAATACCGCACTACTTTTTATTCCAAATAATAAAATGACTGTGATCAGACTCTGGCTAAAATTAAAATGTTTTAATGGTTATATTTGGCAGCGTCATTTGAAAGGCACATTACAACTAGGGCAAAGCTTGTTATATTTATTGAGGAACACTTTGCTCCATTAATACATCTTTCCATCTGCACTAGTAGTAGTATAGGCCATGTGAACTGGGCTCAGGCTACCCTGCCATTCACTCCAGTCACCCGTCACACATCCTGTGCCCGTGGCTAACTGGGTTCCAATTGCCATTCAGACCACGAACGTTTGCGGCTACACTCAAGAACAAACTCCATGTGTTTCAAATTTTAAAATACAAAGTGCAGTATTAGCATATTCTCCTAATTCTTCCCCAAGTAGAGCTGTGATAGATGGAGGTGGCTCAACATGGAGGATTGATGAAGGCCGTGCATGCCAGCAATGCTAACAGGACGTTGACCTCAGTGTTGTGACTCCACCAACAGGGTCAGTCTGGGCGTTGGGTTACATTACTTAATAACATGGCTCTGATGTCACTGTGGCCAGGGAGTGAGACATTAGCCCCTGGGGGGCCAGACCAGCCCTCGAGGATGGTGGCTCTTCCCATAGGTGTCACTGTAGCATGCTTGCAGCACCCTCATTGATCCAGGCCTTATAACCTCAGTATGAAACTGCTGTCATCAAGCGGGACACATGAATCTCCCCCACCAGCCACCATCAGTCCTTCCTCCCAACTAGGATTGGGGTCAACGGGGAATAAAATTGGTCTCTTGTCACTGGTGGTCTCCCTACCTACCATTCATCCCACACAGCCTTTCCCGTAATTATGTAAATCTGTTGACTGTATATGGCGGCTATACGATACTCAATAAGGTGTAACAACAAGTAATGCAAAGGAAGAGCCTGGTTTGAATTAAGACTGCTTTTGGCTTTGGCTCAAGCACACTGGTGAATCAAACACACCTGTGTTGCATTATCACAGGAGGGGGGGGGGGGGGGGGTGCAGGACAGAGAAATTCAGAAAAGAAGTGAAGCTCAAGGGTAGTAAATGGAGCGCTAGAACTTGGACTTTGCTATACCAAGAACAGTTTTATCATATGCTTGTTTAACATGGTAACAGGGACAGGAAGTACAAAGAATATTAGATTTCCCTCTTTTTTTTGTCAGAGCCATGCTTAGAGATACAGTACAGTTTGTACAGTTATCCTAAGTCAATGGCTAGTTTAGTGTGAGGTTTGCTTCGGTTTTCAAACTCGGTACAGTGATAAAGCCATGTCCAAAGTCAATGACGTCTTTTAGTCAAACACCATAATCCTTAACATGCTCTGCCATTATCTAATATCTAATCTTTTAGAGGTGTGGATATGTTTATGGAAGTGAAAGGGTCACTGACGTTTGCACACTGTGCAACATGATGGGGTGGAGTCTGAAAAATGAAATGCTTTTACCCCATACTATAGTCCAAAACCTAGAAATAACACCTGGAACCTGATACATTTCATACTTATCTACCAATGTGTTGACTGGAATTAGTGTTTTGTTAATAAAATGTGGACATAAAATAAAATACCACTTGACACATAGAAAGCACCAGACCCAGCATGTGTGAGCATGCATGCGTACGTGCGCGTGTGTGTGTTATTGTAACTCCCACGTTCCATTCGGGTCAGTGCGGTACAGTTTAATTATTAATAATTGTGGCGCAATTATGATGCGTGTCATTGACGCTCGCATCACTGATGCTCGCAACACTGACGTTTTAAATCTATCAGCGCCTTGACATGGATAATGAATTTACAGTATGTACTTGCAATTGTATTTGAAGAAATGGGAGTTATGATATAACTAACAAGTGGCCTCACATGACTCTTGTCATTGACGTTCGCATCACTGACACTGTGTCACTGATGTCAGAGCCTTGATATGTATATCTTCTTATGCAATTGTATTTGAATCAATGGGAGTTATAATTGAACTACTACTCGACTAATGCCTACAGTAACGAGGGAAAACTATATGCAGCATGCTTTAACGTATAGACATGAATACAGAAATTGGAGAAGATAATTACAACGCTCATATAATCATTTAAGCTATAATATAGCTTACAAATATTATTTGTTATTTGTTAGCGACAGTGTAGACTCTTAACACTCCAAAAATGGGGAAAGATATCTTCTATGGTAAACAAACGCTTGTGGTGTTTATGAGTCCTGCTTCTCGGTTTGGCTTTGGGACATGATGGTAATGACTGTGGCATTTTATCCAAGGCCAAAAAGGCCCAAAGTTTGAACGGACTGTATTTTATTTCTGTATTGGACAAATTAGATGACACTAGCCAAACTGGAAGAGCATTTCAGTTGTTCTCTGTATATTTTGTGAGACACATGAAAGGCTGCAGTGATTAATCAAGTTGGATTTCATATCCCACGCTACACCACATGATTGTTGAGGGTCTGAGGCTTGATTGCGCTCTAAAATTGTTAGTTTTGACCTATTGTTTCCCCCCACACAAAGTTGTTGATGGAAAATATAAAGGCCATACAAATACAATACACAACTTGAATAACTAGAAATTACAGAAACATATCATACAGCCCCTCAGCTGTTATTTATTATGTTGAACGTATTGCTTCCAACTTATCTAGAAGGAGGGGGCACACGTTAGTCCGATGTCCCGTTAGTCTGACATACGTGGCGGGTTAAGACTCACCCGTGGCTTCCGTGTGTGCTTAGGGTTAGGATAGGGTTAGTACTGTCGGATTATTGGGACGTCGGACTAACGCTATGCACCCATCTAGAAGTTGTTCGAGATGACTCCTTTTCTTTACCCCCAAATTGCTCATTCATACAAGCAAACTCAATTAATTATACTTAAATTAAGTTTAGTATTAAGTATTTTATTTGTCTGGCAAAATTGCCAACTCAAACTTTTCTTTATTTCTAAATGTCAAGCTTGTTTTATTGTAAGAATTCATGATTAATTTTAGCTGTGAAAAATATTAGTTTGGTTCTGGCAGCTTTGCCAGAAACTGACACGTCTCTGTGGAACAACTAAACCATTTATTCAAACATCAAAGCAGTAGATGAAAAAGAAAGCACAATGTACAGTATTGTATATAAAATAGGAGTTCTAAAGCACTGATTCCATCGCTGCATGTTTAAGTTATTTACTCCATTAACAGTCTACTTATATTTCTCGTAGGATAGGTCTGCAAGTGAAAAGACTTGGGTCTATGGAGTCACCATTACTCCTCTAGAGTCTAGTAGAGACCACCTGGTGTCTGTAAAATGTGTAAAAATTATAGTGAAGAGAATGAGAAACGTCTTGATACTCAGATATCCATACTACTGTATGTAAAACATAGTAGTAATATTTAGAGGCTAATGTTTTTGTTACATCAGTGTTTAAACAGGTAGTGACAGCAAAACTTGGTGACACTACTACAGTAAGTACTGTATATTCAAGTACATCACAACTTTATTTTACAACGAGTAAAAGAGTGGGGGAAATTATGTTCTGTAGCCCACAAGCTGATTTTGGTAAACTATGACGAAAAATGTCCGTCGACTACCTTTTTTCACCAAGGAAAACTAAATGAAAACTAAATAGAAACTAAGCTATGATGACTAAAACTAAGACTAAATAAATATATTCACAATTGAATCAACAAATAAAAACTAGACAAAAATGTTAGGGATGGACTAGTGGAGAAGAGATCCAGTAGAAATAAAAGACAAGTCGCTGCAACGCATTGTGAGCTTGTAGATCTGCTATTTTCAGCATGCAACCATGTTTAAAATCAGCCATTATAATGCCATGCCATCAAGGCCCGCCAAAATATATTTTAGTCAACTAAATCAACTATAGATTTAGTCTACTAAAATCTTACATTTAGTCAACTAAAACTAGCCTAAAATGTGACTAAAACTAAATGAAAATGTATTCAAAAGACTGACAAAATCAACATTTACTGTCAAAAACAACACTGCATAGTAGAGATAAAAGGTCAGGATGACCAATAACAAAACAACTATTTCAAATACACAGTACATACTGTACAGTAAGGTGTGTGCTTAATAAATAAATTCATGAAATAAAATGGAACTAAAGGCAGAGCTCAGTCCCCTTTGAAAGTAGCAGCAGATATCAAATACGTTTGAAGTGGGTGGTCCTAAGGTCTCAAACTGGTAATCTTAATGAACTGTGGGATGTGGCCACAGAGAAACTAATTTTAACACTTACTGTAAACTTTGCAAATAAATCACAAAAAAATCGAATAGGACTGTGGCACTGCCACTGCCACTAACGGCCACTAAAAATGGCTTCAACATGGCTCCCACTGCGACCTTTATGAAAATAAAGAAAGTAAAGAAATGCGAGAGAGCATGCATAAACAAACGCATATACTAACATATGCTTAGACATTTCTCACCGCTGTGGTGAGGCTCAATGCGCATGAACCACTTCCTTTGCAAGGGACCAGTGAAGAGGAAAGCTTGAATATCATTCTACCTGGCATGAAGAATCACATAGGCAGGCAAAGTTGACTATGGCTGTGTTGGCTACTCAAACTTAATCATGTTACTGTCTGTTGAGTGCTGCAGACTATTATAGGAATGTGTTCTTAAGACCTTCGTGTGGTACAGCTGATGCATGTGTTTTGAAAGCACCAGCCAGACAGACACTGCCAAAGGACACTAGAGAATGCCCATAATCTGTGTGCACCGGGTGAGAAGCTGTGGCCAAATCTGCGTTTAATTGCATATTTTTCACTTGATATAGAATCTCACGGCATATGAAGAAAGAGATAAATGTGATGAAAATCCAAGAGTCATGATATGGGGATTTTGGAATGAAGTGAAACCACCCTTTTCCCACGTTCTGTGGGAACAATGACTTTTCTTTGTAAACTCCTTTTTTGTTCGCTTTTGCTCAGTGCATCAAACTTTGGTCTCAGCGATCACCAATTGAGCATTATTTTATATAATTATATTCATATTTAACCACATTATTCCTATTGTCCCTATTCTGGTGAATGGGCATGTCATAATAGGTGAACATCTACAAGGCAAGCTTAATGTAGAGGGAAAAAAGGAGGGTGTGGGTGCCCGGTCCCTGGGGGACCCCGTTCAATGAAGTGCAAGTGGTTAATATTTCATTTGTTTTCATGAGAGGGCATGATAAACGAGATGAGCTGTCTTCTGCCAGACTGTAATGTGTTAACCTACAGTAGCCTATACTGTGGTTACGTGCTCTTGTTTTGTCTGGGCATAATTATTTTGTTCAGTGATGAATTGCTACATGATGGTGTGTTTTTGACCAGAATCGGGTTTTAAAATAGCATGTTATTCATCTTTATTGTTTTTATTGCCATGGACATGCTTTTCATTGTCCATTTGTAATAGATGTCATTTTGAAGAGACATGCATTTGCATTATTGCCAGTGGCAGGTTTGTTTCAAGAGCTAGAGGGCCTCTAGTTATCTGTATAGAGGTGCACATGATCTCTCCTGGATTCTCTAGAGCCTGTATCAGCCAGAGGGATAGTGGAAGGAGACACAGCTGGATAGACCCCTCCGAAACAAGTTGACATAAGACCTAATGAACCCCCTGATTGCCCACCCTAGGGACTTGGTAAGAACTATGTACGCTGCGATTTACAATTTTAGTTTTTTTCCCTTGTGGGTAAAGACACTCTGATTGTAAATCACTGGGTAATTGTCAGTGATGCAGGTCTGACATATAGAGGACACTCACAGAGTTTGATTTGAGGAGGATTGACCCTTTGACATTATGTGAAGTAACCACTCCTGATGACAAATATCCAGCTTCCCTGATTTCCTCGGCTGACCATCTCCGGTGAGCGTGGCGGAACCCCTCTTCGTCAGACGACGCTAATAACCTCCATCAACAGAACTCTTGTGACTGTGGCGCTGACAGGCGGCCTGACCAATGGTCTCATGGCTAAGGAGGGGGGAGTCACAATTCCCGGGCCACCCTCCTATAGCGTGTCACCACCAATCAGCCTCAAGACACCCAGGGGCCCGCCCACATTTGTGGTCTCATCTGACGATGATTGGTAGTGACAAATACAGAGAAACAGTAATACATGGCATAAGCCAAGTTGTGTTTGTTTAGCAGTGCTAAAGAACGCGGCAAAAAACAAACAGGTTTTGCCAAATGATGGGTGGCATGTACTGTAAACTGACTGCTTCCCACTGGTTGAAGTCAGCTGTAGTGTGTTTATATATATGTGGTCTGACCTCCAGTGGATCGGCGAGGCATGGCTGTACCCACTGCATTCCTCTGGCTCTCGCTATATCTTTATGATAGATGAGGATGCTTCTTTGGACGTTACGTTTGCAGTTATGACGAGTTGATTGCGTACATCCTGTTGCTCAAACATACACTTATGCCCGGCCCTGTAGCCATATAAACAGATCACTCTGTTCCACAAATAGTCTTAAAACCCTCCAAATGCTGGTGTACTTTTTTTTCCTCTCTCAAATAGGTAAACAGGGTAGGGAGTGGCTAGACACAAAGGTGCGCAAAGTGACGAAGGGCCCTAGCTGGATCTATTTCAACGTGTCATCATGTGAAAGAACGCCAGTGGGCATGCCCTCCCCTCCTCTGACTAAGCCCTCTCGCCTTACAGCCACACTCAATGGGCTCTGGGAATTTCTCACCACGATCTGGTTAGCTCCATCACAAAGAGCCCCGTGGCCAGGCTGAAAAGAGGACTCTAGATGGAGTATGCAAGCTCTGAGAGGATGCCATGAACACTTGATACGGGGGAAACATAACATGACATGCTGTTTCTGATCAACGGATTGACAGTGATTTGTATGATTTGATCTCGGGTCGTTTACAGAGAAACCTAGGTCGTTGTTGGCAGCATATTTTCGAAGAATCCTATACAGAATCCTACAGTATATCCTATTTAACAACATGTTCAGAAATCATAAGCCGATTGTGGACTATTCTTATTGTGTGCAAATGAACCCAGTGTGCGTGTTCCCTCATCCTGTTCCCAAACAACTGATTACATTTAAGAGCCATATAGCCTGGAGACTCCCAGCGAGCTGTTTATTTCCCTCTTGCCGTCAAGGCTTCCTTGTTGCCTGTAATTGGAACGGACATCCAGCTTCATGTCCCACACATTTCATACTCTTTACAGCCTTCCAGAGTGTTTTTTGTGGAGTGGTTGCAGCCAGTACAGTGATGTTTTCTGTTTGTCTCTCACAAGCAGGGAAGGAAGGAGGGAAAGGGGTTTAGGGTTTGCTTACTCAACAACCAAGGACCATGTTATATGCCTGCCCAGGTCTGAGGCCATGCTCAGTACACCTACACATGCTATGAGGCACGCACACACACACACACACACACACACACACACACACACACACACACAAACACACACTATGCTCTGAGGAACAACTTAATGTTGCTTTCACCAGGGAGGTCAGACCAATCCATGAATATTGATAGAGTCTGGCTGGCCGAGAGCTGGGTCAGCTGTGGGCCTGCAGCTTGCATGTCCCCCAAACAGTCTGGATGCGTTTAACACACCTCATTATAAAGACGGCATGAACGAGCAGCATTCTTAATTGCCCAGTCACGTCGGTGACAGTTGTCTGCTGCCAGCCAGACACTTATCTCAAGTGTTGTTGGTGCCCACTGGCAGAGGTTTGGCAACAGAAGAAGCCTGGAGGGTCCAGATGTGCAGGTCTTTATATATTTTCTTTTCAGGACAGAGGGGAAAGAACAAAGGGCCATTTTCTTTCGTTTCAGCGCTGCTTTTTTGGAGATGTTCGTGCTAGGGCAGTCGTAGTCCTGCAAGCATGTCTTTGGAATTCACACGTGTGCCTCGGTGGAACGAGCTGTACAACAATGGAGCGCTCTCAGAGCAACACAGTGATGTCACCATGCACTTGATGGTGTCTTCACCCCTATCCAGTTTCTATATGGTGCATGCTTGGCGCAGTTCCAACACATACTGCATAGCTGTAGGGAAAACAAGAGATAATACACACATAATGGCATGCACCGGTTTGCTCTGTCTCTCTTACACACACTTCTGTTTCACACGCACAAACAGTGCTACGCATTCTTGAGTGTAACATGTTACATGTCAGAGGGCTCCCCTCACACGAGCGATGTGGTCATCACACGCACTTGCAGAGCTCAGCCCCACTCGCTAACAAAGGCACAGGGTTACAGCGTTATAGTGTTTTGTTAAGCCTCACAACTGTGCTTTGAGCATCACACAAAGCATACAGTATCCAGCGAACTCGGTTTGGCTTTTAGCTTGAAGACATAATATTTGCTCTGTGGTTATATCTGGTTCGTATTGATACATATCTAGAGCATAACCTGTTGATATTTCCTTGAGATTTTTTTTCTCTCTCCCTGTGCACAGAACATTCAAGGCCCCCTGCCCCATCGTTGCTATATTCTTTCTGTTGCTAAACTAGGGGCGTTATTGATCTTGGCCCGCTCTTTAAAACCCTATTCCGTTAAGCAGGCTCTGTGGACAACACTACACCATCATTTGGTCAGACCCAGAGGTTTACTCTTGGCCATGAATGGATCCCTGTGTTGTTGTTCGAGGGGTTTGGATAATTTCATCACCAGCGGCGATGTGAGGCGATACCCCGTTCCGATTCTCCATCTGTGCTGCTTTTGGTAAAGCAGCTTCGCAACTGTGATAACTGTTGTAAGCGTTTGCTCTGGCTCCCTAGCGGGGACTGGTAGGGACCTTTTGGAGCCAGAACACAGGAGTGCGTGCTCAGTGCTCACACAAACATATCGGAACATATAAAATTCTAATCCACACACATGTTCAGCTCCAGTACATGTCACACGCTGCACGGTACAAACACTATTCTGGCAGCTGTTCTGCGGACCTAAAGACTAAATCCATTTTGGTACAATATACCGTGCAGCAGAGAGATCTAAGAGTCTCGTGTACACACACACACACACACACACACACACACACACACACACACACACACACACACACACACAGACACAGACACAGACACAGACACACACACACACACACGCATGCATGCACATAGTATGTACACATGTGTCCTGTCTGGAGTCTGGACTCCGGGTGGTGGCTGGACGGCCCCTTTGTGTTAACGCTTATGCCACTCCTGGTGCCATTAATCAAGCTTTACAAGGACCTCTATATACTGTGCTGCAGCCCGTGACAGAATATTACAGTGCATGGCATGAGAAAACGGCCAGGATGGATGTGTTATGCTAAATACTTAACACCCCCTATACACCCCAAAAAAATCATTCATCTCCCCTTAAACTGTAAACACAAACTAGGAAGTGTGACCTTTAGCCTCTGAGGCTCAAACACTTAATTGTCCATAATTCCTCTGTTCGTCTGCCTTTCTTTCTCATTCCATCTTCAGTGAGACTTACTGTAGCAGCATGTTATGCTGGGTGAGAGATTTAGCAGCATGTTATGCTGGGTGAGAGACTTAGCAGCATGTTATGCGGGGTGAGAGACTTAGTAGCATGTTATGCTGGGTGAGAGACTTAGCAGCATGTTATGCTGGGTGAGAGACTTAGCAGCATGTTATGCTGGGTGAGAGACTTAGCAGCATGTTATGCTGGGTGAGAGCAGTTCTACAGGGAGTGCTGTGTTCCTCTTCATCACAATCACATTCACTTCATTTGAATATTGAAACGCGAGGGCACGTGTATGGTCAGTGGTCACTGTGGTGCACCAGGGGATGTGGTGTGTGTGTGTGTGTGTGTGTGTGTGTGTGTGTGTGTGTGTGTGTGTGTGTGTGTGTGTGTGTGTGTGTGTGTGTGTGTGTGTGTGTGTGTGTGTGTGTGTGTGTGTGTGTGTGTGTGTGTGTGTGTGTGTGTGTGTGTGTGTGTGTGTGTGTGTGTGTGTGCGTGAGAGGCTGGGGTATATACACTGGACGTGAGGCGTGATGCTCCTCTGCTGTTCAGTTAAATCAGGTTAAATAAACTCTGTGGGACATGAGGCGGCGTGATGATATACCACTCAGCTGAGGCAGAGATAGCTTTGGCTCTGGTGCTGGAGCTTCGTGGTGGCCCTGGCGTTTTCCTCCCATGGTTTTGATTCTATGATGTTGGTACAGTATAAAGCGCTCCAGTGTGATAGAGGGAGAATTGCAGTAGAGGCTAGATTTGGAAGTGGATTGATTAAGAAGAGAGAGAGAGAGGGGGAGACCACCGGTAGTGTTCACTTATTTTGCCCCATTTCCTCCAGATGTGTTTGCAATGAGCTGCTTTATCGTGTCCACTGTAATCTCACGTTGCCAGACGATCAGAGACCTCTGCCCAGTAGGATTTGCAATTTTGCATCCATGCAGTTCCTAAACTATTCAGAGATTTCAATAAGAATTGCATTGCAGAACCAATCCCAAATCATTGTGATAGTTTGCAGAGCAGTAGGTAAAGGTTTGTCTGCAGCCTTTCCCTGGCTGTTGTAGCAAATACATTGGATTTAGATTCCACCAGGTGTATTGGTCGGCGGCGATCGTATAGTCCGGTAACGCGAGACTATGCCACCCATGTCTAGTCTCCACATCTCGCCTGCACACACCTTACACACGTCAACACACCTGCCAGTTGTTAGGAGAACATGTCCATTCTTGTGTGTCCCAGTGAAGAATAGTCTGATTAGTAATGATTTTACTGTCCTTCTATCCATACTGTAAGTCGTGGATTTACAATTTAAATGTAACAGTGCAGTAAAGTGTGCATTATTTATCATAATATGATGGAGCACTGATGACAATGTTTGTGTTTCCTTAATCTTCCAGTTGAGATACCAGCATGGATTGTCCACCCCAGACCTGCGGCAGACATTACCCAACCTCAAGAACTTCCTAGAACACGGCCTGCTGGTTCGCTGGTAAGTCTGTTCCAGACAGAGAGTAGTGGCAATAACAAATACAGCTGCAAGAAGCTATACAATGGGCCCAAAAAGAAAAAAAGCTATAAGCAATATACTACACAATGAGCTATATAAACATTGATGAAATTCACTGCTCGACTTTATGGCGTTGGTAGACTGGAGATGGCGGCTTTTTTTGTTACGCTGATTGGTTGAAGGGGTTGTCTGTCAGCGCTGTAGTCCCGTAACCAGGGTCCAGACTCCACTCTGATTGGTTGAAGGGGTTGTCTGTCAGCGCTGTAGTCCCGTAACCAGGGTCCAGACTCCACTCTGATTGGTTGAAGGGGTTGTCTGTCAGCGCTGTAGTCCCGTAACCAGGGTCCAGACTCCACTCGCATGAATGGAAAGGGGAGCGGTAACCAAGGACACAAAATTCTTTGACGTGGCGGAAAAAAGGCAGAAAAAGTGGTTCGAGCAAGTCATAAAATGTACTCATTGGGAGATCTAAATTTCAGAGGTCTTTTGAAGAATGACTGTGAACTTCTGTTCCTGAGGGATTCTCACGGCCCTCTACCATATTGCCGAATTTTGTGAAGAATGATAGCACAGAACTGCCAAAACTGCTAAAATGGAGGAATTCTTACGGAAACAATTGTGGATTGTTTAGCCATTTTAAGAAGAAAGAAGAAAAAGAAGGGTTTAATTACTTTTCCATTCCATTTAGCTATTTTCACAATTGGTGTATCGAAAAATGTTCTCTGTTTATGTCAAGGCGTGGGTTTGTCCATTTGTGTTCTAATACAATGTCCATCTATTTGCCAGAGAATCACTGTTTACAAATGTATATCCATAATAGTACATCTTTCCCTTAAAAAACCTGCACTATCCACAAGTTACACACCTATTTAATGTATTTGCTAAATAGTTAATGTATCGATTTCAATTTTCATTGAATCATATGGTATCGCCTAATGAATCGTGGTATCGCCTAATGAATCGTCCATGTATCGTATCGTCAACCATGTATCGTGATACTGTACGTATCGTATCACTGTTAAAATGTATCGTTACACCCCTAATCATACGTATTATAGTGTAAGATAGTATATTATAATGATATAGTATAACGATACTGTTAGTACATAGTGGTATAATAAGAATGTTAAGATAATATACAGTGTAGTGGTGTAGTATAATATAGTAGCAATCCACAGCCGTGATCCATTACTTGGAGAGGGCCCGGTCTGCAATCACACTCTTGATCTGCAGCTGGGGGTCCTGGAGGCTCTGACACTCCACTACATATGAAGTCATGTCCTATTTTGCTAAACAAAAAAACCTAAAAAATAAAAAAGGAAATCCTTCCACCAAAGGAATATTGCCCGTGTCTAATAATCACAACTTCGTACATCATTTAGACTTTCCATTTTATCCGTATGCATAATCATCCCTGTTCTCGGGATCATTCAGACCACTGCTATTCTTGTCCACAGTGTTTATGCTCCGCCGTATGACAGTGTAGATACAGATAGCTATCTCTGCCACGTGACTCCGTCCTAAGACAAAGTATAAATAGAGCATAAAACGGTTTTGTCTCATCGTGAATCATTGGTCTGAACTAAGCTTAATGGTGTTGGATAATGAGGTATTCAGTCACCAGGGTCACATTTTTAGATCTTTCCCCTGTAGTCTGATGGCCTGTAAGTAACGTTAACCCTACCTTAAAACGGGGAGTCAGTCTGAGCCAGACTACTGCTCCACCGTCCTATAAAAGCGAAGCTGTCTTTGATCTCCACTCCTCTCCCAGGGTCGGCAGAGGGGAAAACGTGTATTACACACGTTAATTGAATAATCTTTTGTTTTGAAAGGAAAGAAGCCATGAAAAGCCATCAAATCGGCCCCTCATACCCCCCCTCCCCTCCCCCTCAATGGGAAGTGTAAAGGCCCGAAGATAAATGAGATGAAAGCATTGGGCCCACTAACCCTGAGGGCTTATGCTCATGGTGTGTGTGTGTATGTATGTGCATACGCAATCGCAGGAAAGTTGAAAAGTGGAGATGGAAGTGCAACGATTCCACGGCTGCTTGCCGCAGCCACGCTCCTGGTGGACAACGAGCCCGCAGGGACGAGAACAAAAGGCCCTCTGTGTTGACTCAAGAGTCGTCGGTGGAGGGTCGTGAAACTGCCCGCTTCCTTCCACCGAGCCGACTGCACTGAATTAGATCCACAAATACTGTACTACGCAGTCAAGGCCTTACCCTTACTGGTCCATTTTTACACTCTCTAGACTGTACATTTACACTCAAGATTTTACTGTGTTGTACATGTGTCGTGCGGGCATGTGTAGTATGCATAACATATGTCCGTCCGTCTATGCACGTGGTCATGTTTTGGCTAGCTGACAGGTGACGTAGTTGCTCCCCTACTGTACAGTTGAGCATTCACCATCACTGTTGTCAGCCTCTTGACAATGCGCCTGCATGACTCCTTGGAGACCAACTCAACAAGGCCGTTGACAGTGGTGTTCCCCTCATGAACCAATCGAGGAGGCAACACCTTTTTATTTTTATTTCTCCTAATTTGGTTGTTTGGCCCATTCCAGATTTCCAGGATATTCTTGTCACTACACATCACTTTTAATTCCTACGATTGGTCCTAGGAAGAGCACAGACAATGACGTCTCCTTCAGTATGCTTGAAGTCGAGGCTACTGCTTTTCACCTGAAGCCTTGATTTATACTTCATCCGGAGTATTCATCACAACACTGACATACTCTATCTCCCTTTATTAACCTTAAAAATGATGTCCTGAGAGGACGGCACGGCTCAGTGGATCTCAGCAGGTACAAAGACAAGGACAAATTAACACATACTGTATGCATGCATGCACACTTTTGTTTATTCCTTTTGTTGGCCTTTATTTTTATTTTATTCTTTCACCACATAAATGTCATTCTTCTAGCCCCCCAAACCCTGAACCCCCACCCACCTCCTGGCCTAACTTTGAAAAAAGCCTAAATTCAGATACAATTTCCAACACGGGGGCCAAGCGTATGAAATATGGATACATAAAAATGCTGCATTGCAGCTGCAGGGAGTTAACCTGCAGACTGTGAGAGTTGGGGCCGATGTTCACTTCCTCGCTTCCCCTCCTTGACGCCTCTCTTCGCCTTCCATTGATGCAGACAGGAATGGTGTGTTGCTATAGCCAGGGGAACCCGAATCCATAAATGTTCTGGAAACGCTTCCTCCATCCATGTAGAATTAATGCAGCATGCATTCAATCTGCATGGAAGGCCTGTCCCGAACGTATTTCTTACAGTATATGGTCCCGAAGCAAGACTGTGAGGCGTGGGAACACAATAAGTTCATCTTGGGCAGAGGGGGTGGAAAGGAACTATACACAGTACAATATAGCCTACACAAATAATAATTAAACACACACACACACACACACACACACACACACACACACACACACACACACACACATTGAGTAAGCCTATATATACTTTAAAGTTCATAAGGTGTGTGTAGACTGTAGAGTGGGCCATATGGCTGGTTGACTGGCTGACGCCTGATCATATCTTTGCAGTTCTCCAAACAGCTCTGTCTCACGGACTCGTCGCCATAACGTATACAGGCACCATTGACAAATAGTCAGGATTTTCCTTGGCTACCTTGCTGAGAGACAAGGCACAGAGAGAGACGGTTAATCTATTACCAAGGGAGAGCTGGAGAGTCAGTACTAGAAACCTGTGCTTTGTAAACGGAAGAGCACTGCTGAGATCAAAACAAACGCATTCGACATGCTCTCATTCGCGGCTCCTCATCCACGGAGAGCCTGGCACAGGTTCAGAGGCTCCCTGTCCCGGTGCACTGAAGCAGGAGTACCTGGGTGAGAGAGACACCCGGTGCACTGAAGCAGGAGTACCTGGGTGAGAGAGACACCCGGTGCACTGAAGCAGGAGTACCTGGGTGAGAGAGACACCCGGTGCACTGAAGCAGGAGTACCTGGGTGAGAGAGACGCATAGGGCACCTTGCCTGACTATGTGATTCCACGTAGCAATGTTGTTGATGCATCACACTGCCTCTAGGGGTTGTAAACTCCTTCCCAAAACACATAAGATACATGAGTCTTCGTGTGCATGTGTATCTTCCTTTGTCATTGTGTGCTGCAGGGCCTGTGCTGTTTAGACAGCTGTGGTGTAATCAGTGACTAGCCGAAGAACTCTGAAGCACTGAAGTACCTTATGTTATCCACGCTTGTTATCCATTCTCAAGGCATGTTGATTCTAGTAGGTATTAGTAGTATAGACCAATCAATAACTACAACGTATTTCCTAAAACAAGGATAATTGGAAAGAATGATTAAATGTTAAATTCTTCTTTCTTTCATTTGTCATTCAGTAGTTGGTTGACGGTTTAAAATGTCTGTCCAGTTACAGCTACCTGAGGTTCGGACCGATCTAGAATTCTGGCCTAACACCGCACTGCCGAGTGGGGGCACACGTTGCATCAACAATGCATTGTGGACTTTTAAATCAGCTCGCCTTTATATTATATTCGAATATTGCTTTGAATTTGGAATATTTGTTTGCAGCCCTACTGTAGGTGAGACATGACAGAGCAGGGAGACAGAACACATCCACCCCAATCGTATAAGTTATATTATACTAGTCCATACCCATTCGGGGATATGACATACGCAATCATGAAAAATGGTAATTGTTCGAGCCGGGCCGGCCCAGTAAGTTCATTTTCAGGCCCTGTGTGTGTGTGTGTGTGTGTGTGTGTGTGTGTGTGTGTGTGTGTGTGTGTGTGTGTGTGTGTGTGTGTGTGTGTGTGTGTGTGTGTGTGTGTGTGTGTGTGTGTGTGTGTGTGAATGAAAGCATGTGTAGTTCACATGTTTGTGTGTTGATATCTTTGTTCACGTGTGTATGCACATGTTGATGTCTTTGTGTGTGTGTGTGTGTGTGTGTGTGCACGTACGTGCGTGCACGCATGCTTGTCCGTGCGTGTGGTGATACATTCTTCTTTTCCCTAAAGGGAGAGTGTGTTGGCTCCTACACACACTTGGAGCTTCTAGTATCAATAAATCATACTATCCTGCACATAGTGCCATGGTGTTCCATCACTTCTGCTCACCTCCATTTGTATTACAGATAGTCACAGTATAAACATGCACAAATAACCACATTTTACACACTCACAATTTACAGTTTCATATTACCTCTGTGCCCAAAAAGGAACAAAAAACACTTCCGACAACCTTGGAAATGTGCCTGTGGTTGCATCTCCAGCTTGTTGAATGTTTTAAACATGCTGTGCTGGCGTGTGATGGTTTTGATATGACAGGAATAGTCGTAGTCCCTATCTTCAAAGGCCAAGCAGTCGGGGAACCTTGCCCTATTTCAGCAGAAAGAAAACTCAGCCTTGTAATGCATATCACAATATTAGTAATATTTGCTTTAGCAGCTCCATAGGGATTCTTTTTACCACATCAAAAGACCAAATCTTATCTGCCATTATTTGTTTTGGCTTCCAATCCCAGCATTTTAGCAGCATTGGATATGAACAGAGGCGTATCCTGAGCCTGTCTGTGGATTAGACAGTGGAAAGCTTCGGCTTACTTGATTCCGGGGGCCCATCTGAAATATGCTGGAGTTTGATGCTGCGAAAAGACACGAGAGTGAGAAAGAGCTGTGAATCGGAGTTTGATACTGGCTGTGGAAAAGACATGAGGGCGACAAAGAGCTATGAACCCATTCACAGCACAGCACGTCAAGTCCTCTGTCTAATGATTTAGGCAGAGACGTCGCAGTTGGCATTTATGTGGTGAAATCATTTACAGGGAAACCCACCAGGGATTAGGGTCCAGTAAAATGTAATGACTTATAAAAAACACCCTAAAGTGGAGGGGGTACCCCCATCCCCCCCCATCCCCGCCCCTGCCCCCCGGAGTATGACGTAAGAACAAAACGCCCACCGTGTGAATATGGTCAAATGTTGATAACTGGTGTTTTTTCTGCTCTTCACAGAAGGCATATATCAGCAGCTCTTCTGCACTGTTGATATATCATATTTTTTTTCTTCTTTCTATGGGGTGGTTTTGTACACCATCACTGCTTTTAAGAACAGACCTGGCAACTAAATACTCTCATCCATTGAGCGGCGGAGCACTTTCAATATAATGTCCAGAGTGCTACACAACTTGTACACATGCACTGAGTAATCGCTGCTGTCGCTCAATGCTTGTGTCGTTCCAAGTTATAGTGACTTCCAACCCTCTGCACACTAGAGACATTCATGAGAGGAACTCATGTTTTAAACAAAAGTTTAAGTTTTTCTACTCAAGATTTGAATGAAAAGTTGGTCCGATCAGCTGCTCTCCAACAAAGTTCAATAATATAATAGAAATATGGAGTACGTCATCAATGTCACCAATATGGGCCATATGCCTGGCACGGAACTCCTGGGCATAAAAGGGCAATTTTTTGGGGATGACTACTGTACGTTCTGAAAATGACATCATGCAGTCCCAGATGAAATCTTGTGTCATCATATTACAATATCGATTTAATATCCAGGACCATTCAATTTATATCTCCCAGAACCACATGGGGGGGTGGGGGTCAATATAAAAAACGAAATACTATTCCAAAACAGGATGTCATACAAAAATAAAGAGAAACAGGATAAACTAAATATCAGAGGGAAAGGCATCTTCTTGACACAGAAAAGCTGTGCAGTATTTATTTATCAGTGGGATTGAATGTTGTGAAATATCTGCATGTTTTCCAGAGCTATAGCTATTATCCAATTATAGATGCTGAAACAGATTACGTGCGGCAACAGTTCTGAGAGAGTGTCGGGAACTGTATAGGCCATGGAACTGAAAATAGATGAAACAAAGACAAGGCTGATATTAATTCAAATCAGAGCTATCTAATCAGCCTCAGAACTATAGCCATGAGGATATCATTCAGTCTAGCAAAAAACATACTAGTTACACTTTAGCTTTTTATACATTTTGCATGGAAACTTTAAACCTGTTTTTTTTTCTCCTCTTATTTTTTACTCCATATAAATCATCTCTGGTTTCCAAACCTGTCTTGCGTTCCGGAGAGCCTGGACCACAGTTTCCAGTCATTTATATGATAATTGAATTCTCATGAAATCTCTCTTTATTCTCCTCTGCAGAATTAGGTTTTTGTTAGAGTTTTTGGATCGCACTCAAAATGTTCTGCAAGGATTTAGTTTTGTAAAATGTCTTTAATCGTAATCCATTAATTTTTCTTTATATAAGCCATTTTATTTTATATTTTTTCCCGAGACAATTGAGTGTTGGAGGATCATATTCTTTCTGTTTAGTCTCAGCTACAGTGCTAGCGTGTGTGGTTACTAGGGGCAATTGCTGAAGTCACTTTCATTACTTGGTTTATTTCGATGAACACACACTGCTAAATAGTCAGTCTTGACTCTAGTCTTCTCCCTTAAAGAGGAGCACTCTATGACTCTCAACATCAGGTCATTCACCAGATTTTCCTGTGACTATTTAGCTTTCCAACATACAGTATTCAACTACATTCCTGTGATCATCTTCACTGATAGCTGTACTGTAGGTGCTTCAACTTTTACATGCAGCACCTTAAACCCATATGCCATTTATCTATGTATCATAAGACACTTTGAAGCCTTTGTCTAGCTTCTACGATATGGCCTGGAGAATGTCTTGTCCGGCCTCTGAACTCTGTGTTACAACCATGTTTCGGGCTCCAGGAAGAGTTACAGACATGCCCTGCTTTATAGGCTATAAATGTTGACATTCTCCACCAAACAGCGATTAAGTTTTCAGTGGATGTCACCCAGCTCTGTTCCCCTATCACAAGCATAACTCACTGGAGTCTACAGATAGTTGGTTATCTATCTACAGTATGGTGACTGCACCTCTGATTCAGAGATTTCTCCCCCTGAATCTAGTTTTTATCTAGTTTTTCACCAGTCAAATGTGTACCTCTGGAGAGGTCAGGGGTCCCAACCACACCCATGACCCTGGTGATCCAATGCTTTGACTCCTCAAAGGTTTGACTGGCCAGGTTAAACATACCACTAAGTAGTCTGCTGACGTGTATGTGGTTGCGGATATCAGAAGAGACCGTGCCCCCCATCCCCCTCCATTTAAAGTTAATTTATGACTTAAATCCGGACTGGTGGAGCAAGCTGTCCCACGTTGCCAGTCTGTTATCGGTTATTCGGGGGGGTACGTCTTGCATACCTTGGTTTGAACGCCTGCTGCGCACTTCCACGACGGCAAGTACGGAACATGTAGTCGCACAGACTGCACAAATGTTTTTTGAATGTTGTAACGCGGAGTGATTTGCAGAGAGCTGCAGCTGTCTCCGTTCTGGATCAGGAGCAAAGAGGGAGGGGGGGGCAGGGGTCCAGGGAGGAGGCGGGGGGCAGATGAGATCAAGGCAGAAGCTGGTCCAATTGGATCTCAGGTCTCTCACTCCCTTCCCTCCCTCTATCTCTTATGCTGGTCACAGTCTGTGGTGCAGGATTAATCTAGTCTCCATGAAAAAAACCCGTTATATTCTTATTTTTTTAATGTAAATCTCCATTGGATATTTTATGTTGATAGTCTCACATTAGTACGGTAGTTTAATATCCCATAATCTGAATATTTTCAAAGTATAAATCATAAACTTAAAACTAAGGGGGACAGAGCATTTGCAGTGGTTGCTCCCACTTTGTGGAATGCTGACGGTTTTAAGAACTTGTTAAAAACGTACTTATTTCGTAAACATTTTATCTTATGTGTTTTTACTTGATATATTTGCACTTCATTGTTTTGCTTTTCGATTGATGTTTTTGTTTTGTTTTTGCCCATGTTTTATTATGATTGTTTTACCTTGTTGACCACTGTACAGCACTTTGTAACATTGTTTTGAAATTGGCTCTATAAATAAAATGTACTTACTTACTTACTACTATGCAATATATAGCTTTCCTAACCTGTTCCCTTTATTGGATTTTTCTTTACATTTACATTTCTTTACGTTCTTTTATTTTCTTTTATACATTTTTTAATGGTACGAGATACCAGGGTTGAGCGGGAAAAATATTTTTTTTTAAATGTTTTTTCTTTTCTTCCTTTTTTTAAATGTTAAAGAAACTTTGAACTGATTTTTCTTTCTTTCCTTGCTTTTTATGTCTTCTCTGATTGCTTTTTTCTTTCTCCCGAACAGCGACCGGCACCATACCTCCAGCTCCATACCAGTGCCGACCAAGACCCAGCACAGTGTTTCGGCCGTCTCTGAGATGGGCTTCCCCTGCCACACCAGCTCCCCAGAGCGGGGCGTAAGGAAACGGGCCAGCTCAGAAGCTGATAAGCTCAAGTACAGGGTCACCCCTCCTCCTACCTTCAATGCCGGTCCAGCTGAACAGCAGCCCCCTGCTGGCCTGGCACCTCCTTCGCCCTCTCCCAAACACCTGTCCTCTTCTCTGGATGCTGGCATGGCATCACTCAGCCTAGCCAAGACTGTCAAGACCAATGATCATGGAGAGAGTGATGAAGAGGAGCATGATGAAACTGGTGAGATGGTGGTGGTGACGGAAATGGGGAGTGAGCTGGGGAAAACAGACGGAGAGGCTGAGGAAGAAGGAGAACTGGAACTGCAGCAGCCTACCAGCACGGTGGGCTTTGAGCCCCCTGCTCCAGAGCTGGACACCGGTGTGGAAGCATTGCCCCCCAGCCAGCATACGGAAGCCATGAATGGCTCCCTGGTACCAGCAGATGGACTATCGGGGCCTAGCGGCCTAGTCCCGGAGCTTCACTGCTCAGTGGAGCAGGCAGAGGAGATTATGGGTACGGAAGCCACAGGCCTGGGCTTGAGCCTGGGCTTGAGCCTGGGGTTAGGATTGGGGCTTGGACTGGGCGATGCGGCCCGTCTGGAGGACTACCCCTGCATCCCTGTGGACCACGCCGTAGCTGTGGAGTGTGACGAGCAGGTTCTGGGCGACGAGCTAGACGAGGCTGGCTTTGAAGAGTTCTCCAGACGCATCTATGCACTTAATGAGAACATGTCTAGCTTCCGCCGACCACGCAAGAACTCCGACAAGTGAGTCACAGGGCATGAGAGGAGAGATGGATTTGTAAGTTGGACAAACATAAGTCAGGGACATGAATCAAGACGAGAGGCGCTGGGGTCAACAAGCATCCAGTAGCTCCCTCTCCCATGAATCATAGAATAAAAAACAACACAGAAGCTAGTCTGGAATAATGACCAATTTGCACTTCTTGTAAACATTTCTATACTAATCCTTAAAATGTAATAGTTCAAAGCAATCGGATTGGGACAGTGAACTTAAGTTGCTTGTATTTGTTTCTTGAGAGGAAAATTAACACATTTTATTGATGTGTTGTTTTTATTACGTATGTTGACATTACTGGTTGATCCAGTAAGCAAGTCTTACTCTTATGGCAGAAGGTAAATGTCACTCATCATAATATTTTTTCAAGGTCGTCTCCTCTGTCTGAAATCATCATTGCATCAAGGAGACAATAATGGATTATACCCTCCAAAATATCAACTCTTCTTTAAAGTTCTATGAGAAATGAGGCTAGTAGCACCCTGCTCGTTGGTAACATGATGTATGTAAGCTGTACAGTTTCAGTATTTGCACTGGTCTTAACTGAAATATAATGAATGATGTCTGTAAAAGGTTTTAAAGGGGAATACCACTCATTTTCAACATTTTACTATGCCATTAATATACCTTGGAGCTGTTGTGTGGAAATAATAAAGTCCCCCCCATTCTGTTGCAAAGTACATCTTGATGACATCAATATATACTCATCTAAGGTATATTAATGACATAGTAAAATGTAGAAAATTTGTGGAATTCCCCTTTTAAGTTATTCGTCTAAAACTACATTCACTAAACTGATACAACTTAAGTTCACTGGCTCAGGGCTTTTTGCGCGTGCGTGTGTGTGTGTGTGTGTGTGTGTGTGTGTGTGAGCATGCCCTGTGTGGGCCCTCATTCAGGGTGTGGGTGTGTGTGGGTGTGTGTGTGTGTGTGTGCGTGCGCCCTGTGTGGGTGCGTGTGTCGTATAACTTGCCTCAACATAAACCAGAACTGGAGGGCATGTGCTTTGCATATGACCAATGGCAGTCACACTAGTAATCCCACCAATGATCTTTTGATCAATGTCACCAAATAGACATGGCAGCTTGCTAGCACAAAGTGAGGTGGTGAGCTACGACCAATAGTCCAATCAGATGCTCCCTCAATGTTACGCCCTGCAACATTAGGCCCTTCCCATTCGATGGGTCAACACTCTGCCTTTCTCTACAGGGGAGGCCTCTACAAGATTTAGAAGATGATGGAATGGGGACGAAGGGGGGAGCATATGGCACACAGCAGGGTCACCATGCAATTGTTTTCCTATCTCCCATCGCCTCGTTTCTCTTTTGTAATGTACTCTGTCAATACTATTCTCAATGTCAATATTACATCCAATAATTGTCATACTCTGTAGACCAAAAAACTGGACTGATGTCTGTATACTGTTCAAATGTCTCGCTCAGGCTCCCTATCCACGTTTTAAATCTCCATCTCTCTCATCTGTGATTTAGCTTTTGTCCCCCAATGTCTCCCTATTTTGAAGAATTATTTGCTATCTTGCACTGGTGTTCTTTGGCAATGACTTGCATTATTTATGTATAAATGAATAATTTGTCTAGAAGGACTTCAGAAGGACTTTTGTTTCAACCCAAATAGGAGGTCACTCAATGATATTGTTAAAAATATAAGGAACTGTGTGTCGGTTGTGAATGAACCACAAAACTCCATCATGGATGGAAACTTACATGGTCAGCTGCTTTGCATTGCCTGCCGTAACAAATGAACTATGTCTGTGGTCACTGTGGCCATTGAAATGTAATGTATTTAAGATGAACGATGAACCATAATACATCCTTTCCATAAACTGCTCTACAGTACAGTATGTATGTGACCATGTACATATATTTTGTATGGAGGTTGTTTTGTTATTAAAGACTTGCAGTGGCATGGATATAATATGTAGCCTCCAGGGAGGTCTGCCTGCTTTTATATTGGTGTTTGTTGGTACAGTATGTTTTTGGTTGGACATGTGGGTGGTTGGGTGTGGCAGAATTGACAATATTTACACGTTGGACATTTTTGTCCTAAATCATACTTGAGGTGGGGTTTCCCACTCCGGGTGGAGCAAAATGGCTTCTGTGTGAATATGGTCAATAGTCTAAATTACAGCCCTTGTAATACTGGTGGGGGACACATATTGTAATACTGGTGGGGGACACATATTCTCAAACATTTATTAGAGAAGACATTTCTTAAAGAATGATTTCGGCTCACTTTGTGTTTAGATATTATTTGACTTTGAGAAGGACACATCAGTGGACAACAAAGCAGTATTATGTGTCTACTGGGCTTAACATAACGTTAAATAAAATCAAGTTGTAAAGGTTGTTGATCTGATACAGTACATGCAGGGTGAGTCATTTCTCTTGGCTGTCGTTTAGACTTCTCAAACAGTCTTGTGAGAAATTGGTTCAGTGCTGTCCTGTTACCACTGCATAATGAGTTGTCTGTTGCAATTTCCATTTGTTTCCCCCTAATTTGCTTAGGGTTAGGGTTGCTTGCTGTATTTGGTGTTTTTAGATAGCAAAGACCAACACTCTGCTCTTTCCTGTTTATAACCTCCCAGGTAATAATTACCTTTCATATAATAAGCCGTCTGAGACTCCTAGTGGAGCCTCAGTAGTAGTATGACCATATGAGTTTAAGTAAAATCCAAAAACATTTTGGTTTGGCGGAGGTGTGAAATAGGAGATTGTCATTATGATATTCCTTGTTAAGATAAACTTCCCCCCACAGGAATAATAACCTTCACGTTGAGATACAGCGGTTTTGTCTGTGTTTTAAAGCCTACTGTATGTTATTACTGAAAGTTGTAGATCAACATCAGACAGCCAAATGTTCCACAGGCTTCTCCTCCTAAAGCTCATATCTGTTGACCTTGGAACAGTTCTCCAAGAATTGATAATGTATTCCTTACATGCTGTACAAAGGTTGAAGAATACACATTCCATAACCTGTAATATTTGTTTATATATTTTTATATACACATTTTTATATTTGACTTTGGCCCAAATAACTAAAACTTAGTTTTATCCTTCAAAATGTTCTGAGAACATTGCTGCGCACATACTGTAGCTAAAACTATGTTATGCATCCCATAATTTGAGTCAACACTAGAAATATATTTCACAGTCATGGATTTGCAGTATGGAGATTAATCTGTGAAATAACTTATTTTGCCAACGGTTTCCTGATCAAGGGGCCTCCATTGTTTGGCCAATTAGAGCAATGTCAGCATTGGCGTTATTATACTATAATATATTATATATATATATTATATTCTATTTTATTTGAATGATGAAACCCAGCTGCCATTAATAGTTGGAAATGGAAATGGAAATTGCGGAAATTGCGGAAATGGAAATTGCGGAAATTGTAATTGCGGAAATTGCGGAAATGGTGGAAATGGAAATTGCGGAAATGCGGAAATGGAAATTGCGGAAATTGCGGAAATGGTAATTGCGGAAATGGTGGAAATGGAAATTGCGGAAATTGCGGAAATGGAAATTGAGGAAATTGCGGAAATGGAAATTGCGGAAATAGCTCTTCACTTATAGCTATCTATTTTCAGGTAGATTGTTTTATTTTACTCAGTCAGCCATATCACTACTCATTTTTTTTCATGAAAAAGGTCATAGCTGGGTAATCTATTTTCAGGCAAATTGTGTTTATTGTATTTTATTTTACTCAGCCATAACAATTTATTTTCTGTTAACCAACTTGCTGGCTGGCAGGCAGGCAGACAGCTACTCATAGACAGGCAGACAGACAGACAGCTACTCATGGAGAATTGGACAGGCAGGCAGTCAGACAGCTACTCATAGACAGGCAGACAGACAGCTACTCATGGAGAATTGGACAGGCAGGCAGACAGCTACTCATGGACAATTGGACAGGCAGGAAGGCAGACAGCTACTCATGGACAATTGGACAGGCAGGAAGGCAGACAGCTACTCATAGACAGACAGACAGCTACTCATAGACAGACAGACAGCTACTCATGGACAATTGGACAGGCAGGAAGGCAGACAGCTACTCATAGACAGGCAGACAGACAGCTACTCATGGACAATTAGGCAGGCAGGCAGACAGCTACTCATAGACAGGCAGACAGACAGCTACTCATGGACAATTAGGCAGGCAGGCAGACAGCTACTCAGACAGGCAGACAGACAGCTACTCATGGACAATTGGACAGGCAGGCAGACAGACAGCTACTCATAGACAGGCAGGCAGACAGCTACTCATAGACAGGCAGACAGTAAGACAGCTACTCATTGACAGACAGACAAATAACTACTCATGGACAGACAGACAGACAGACAGACAGACAGACAGACAGACAGACAGACAGACAGACAGACAGACAGACAGACAGACAGGCAGGCAGGCAGGCAGGCAGGCAAAGAGCTACTCATGTTATGTTATTATGTTATTATAACAGCTACTCATGTTATGTGCAATAATTTGTGCAGTTATGGAAACAGCTCTTTGTGTTTATGCAAGAAAATGTAACACATTTATTTATTTACATATTGTGTGCATGCACATTGTACTTTGATACATTTTGCGAAAATAAAGCAATTGAAAGAGAGAAGTTATCAAGTATCATTAATGTCGTAATTTTATCTACTGGCCCCTGGCCCCTTGCCATTTTTGTAATGTGGCCCACAGGTAAATCTATTTGAGTATCCCTGCTTTAAGCCCTGAGTATCACCTAAGGCCTGAGAGAATCTCACTTTGTTCACATTAAGCACAAATGCAACAAACAGCATTTCGAGTGAACGACATGCATGTAATTCACACACGTCCCTCCAGAGTTCCAGCAAGCTTGTGGTTTGCTCAGTGTGAGTGTTTTGCTTAGTTAAAGTGCTACCATAAATCTTTGTTGTGGCAAATTAAGTCGACTTGATGCAACTTTTCACCATTACAGTGTTCTCACTAATGCACATGCTATATGCGATTCTACCCCTTATTATATGTCCAGCTCCACATAAAGCAGCTTCCTCTTCCTCTGTCCTCTAAGCTCCTCGTCAGTCTGCGGCGCAGCTCTGTGCACTCACAGCTAAGCTCCTGCAGGTGTCTGGAAGCTTTGCCATCAAGCACACACAGACGCCAGGCCTCCTGGGAGTGACACTTCAGCCAATCAGAGAGGGGACATTAGTACTGCTCTCACGGAAACCATACTTGGTCAGAGTACAGTATGGACTCTCTGCGAGGGTATTAAGTGTATTATGTCATTGATTGAAATAGCTTGATAGCATGCGCGTATGCGCGTGATTGATGTGGTACCACGTGATTGTTATACTGCATGCAAACCAAATCTCTTTGGAGTAATTGTGACACATAAAGCCTTATTTCCTTGTGCGTGAAGCCATTGTCATATTTGTTAAGTTGTGTGTACTGTTTTAGGAGAGTTCAGCACTACCACAGTGTCAGGCCTACTGCACTGTACACTATCACAGGCACCTCACAAAATACACATGCCAAATCAACGCCACTGAATTTGTAAGCCATGGCCCCCTGGTTTATAGCATTGTATGTGTAGAAGTGTGTGTGGGTGCGTGACTACAGATTATGCCCTAAATTCTTTCTATACTCCTGGGGCAGAGGCTACGCTAATGATGGTAACTTCATGTTCAAACTTTTGGCAGCCGTGTCATTATTGTCAGCATGTGTGAGTGCTCCGTTCCAACTCTGATGTTCTTGTGATCTTTTGAGGTCAAAGTGGCTTAGCGTGATCAGGGATGGAATTAACAGGGTTCACTGGGAAGAAAATAGCTTCAGTCCATCAGCAGTAACATTTACATCCAAAAAGTCATTCCATGGTCTCAATGACACTCCGTGTCCTTGTTGTCACAGCAGTACTTGGCCCGTCACTATACAGCACTAGTATACACCCTTACACAGAAAAGTCCAGTCAATTTAACTTGTGTGTGATATCGTAGCTGATGTTTCTTTTTCACAGATGAATGCCCTGCTTTGCCGTATAAGAGTGTCACACAAAAATGAAATAGCAGATCTACAAGTTAACTCATCGTGAATGTTGTAAACTATAGCTATTTTCACTATATTAAAAATAAAATGGTGAAAAAGGAACGGTTTTGGGCTTCCAAGCTTCCTGCCTGACAGCAACGATATGGACCCAAATAGATCTTGTGGGTCCATGTGCATCCATTTTTACGAGCTAAGAGCTAAATTATCAATAACTATTTTACTATGTAGATTTTAGACATACAGTATACAGTGCATGTTTATTTTTGGAATGAAGATTAACTACATCAGGGGACACTATTCTGATAGTATAGAGTAGCAATGACCTGACCTCCATCATTGTCATATTCCTTCTTCCAGCCGTGAGTAAATTTAGTCTGCTAAAATTAAAATGAAGAAAGAAGAAGAAAATCATACCACTGCAATATGAAAGATGTGTGTTTAACTAAAACCTTCTTTGTCCTGATGTGGATGTTCTGCGTTCAAGACTTGTCAAACGGGACAAGGAGAGGGCAAGAGTCAGAAATGAGGCCTGGCCAGCATCCAGTTTTGTGTCTTAAATCAACATGCAGACACAGAGTACTCTCTCATTCATTAGTGAGCTGAGACCTCATACTGTGACCATAACTCTTTATAGCTGGATTATAGTCATAATACAGGGACTTTGGGACCAAATTACAAGTACGAAGGGAGATTGAGCGGCTCTGGTGTCACGTCTGTGAGCATAATAGACCAGGCCCTGGTGTATCCGGTCAGCTGCAGTCTGGACAGTTTGATATTGTCTCGGCCATATTGTTCTGCAACCTCCTCAGCTGTTTCAACCATCTCTAAGGCAAGCCTGCTTGGAAGAAAGCCCATTGACCTATAGCAATATCTCCGCAGTAAAACACTGTTCCTAAGAATAAATCCCAATGTTTTCCTTTTTAAAAGACAAATCCACAGCTTTCCCAGACATTCTGCAAACCTCTGACTTTTATAGGGTTAACTTACTCTGTCCACATGGCCCACTTGCAGAGCCTCATGAAATGCATTTGTACAGAACTGATTTCATTGGACCAGTATCAATATTGGGATTGGACCGCTGTCAGTGGAATATACTGAGGAAGAATAAAAGCACAATGACGATGACAGAAATGTCTTGGACTTTCTGAAATGAAAGACTGATGTCACTAAGTTCCTGCCTAGCACTTTGTGTAAAATGCGTGCTTGCAAACCTCGCGGCTTTCTATAATTACCTTTACAAGCTATGAATGACGTAATTGACACCTGACATATAGACGACGAGAGGAATACTCCCCAAGTTCACAATGGCTCTTACAACAAGCCATAAACAATAGGCAACAATGGTGCAAAAAAAAGGGTATCACAACACCAGAGGAAAGATTAGATTTTTTCCGGATGATCATCTTGCTTTTAGAACCATTTTGCATGGTACTGTATTATGGTGTACACGTTTTGCTTTCATGGACAATACTTCTTCTCTCTTCTCTTATTTCTGGGATTAATTCCCTAGCTGTCTCAGTATGCCTTTGAGGTACAGGCATGCGTTGATTCATGATGTTGATCTCATGACTAAGACTGGCTAAGCATCATCCTTCCAAAACAACAATGGCATCTTGCTGACCTACTACTAGGGATTACGTAGTCTTCTGCAGCCCTGCTAGTAGAGAACTAGCAGTAGTAAGAGGTGCATCATAGTCTGCCATGAATAATAACATGCTGAAAGCTGTGTTGACAGACACATTCAACTGTGGATTGGCAGATGCAGTTGGTAAAGCATCTGTCAGCAGCACGGCCCTGTTCCTCCACTGTGGAGCTCGGGATAATGTAGACATAATACTGTAGGCCTACTGTAGTCTGCAGATTCTGAATCACTTTTTATTGCATTTGCCTGGATGGAATGAATCTTATTTATTAGGTTATCTTTACCATTAAAACCACAATCTGCACAACAACATTATTTGTCAACTTCTGAAGTGACGTTTTCATTCTCACTGTGACCGCTGCTGTGTCCAATCCAGCATCATGTGGATCTTGTCAACAGATCACAGACACTAGACCTGTCCCATAATGACAGGAACCTGGATATTGTCTTTCTTTGATAATCGTTTATGGGGAAGTCTTCAGTTGTTATGTGTATTACATGTATGTAAGTTATGTATGCAATGGTCTCATCAGGTGCACGCCTGCCTTCAGATCTCAGAGACTCTAGCCAAATAATACGCACATCTGATGTTGATTGTCTCACAGCAAGAGAATGAGACCTGTTACATGAGCAGCTGTGAGGTTAGCAAGAGGAAGACAGGGAGAGTGAAAGGAGAGGGGAGAGAGATGAAAGGTGAGCGCATACTTGTGCGTGTGAGTTTGAAGGGGACTTAATTGTATGAGAGCTGAGTTGTGGAGGTGAGACTTCCAAGAGGAACAGAAATCCTTTCTATACATCCACCAAGAGCATTATTGGACAGAATGGACACTCTTGCAAAACCATTTTCCAAATCCTGTCTGCATTATCAGGGCATGAACGCTTTCCCCTGTGAGCAGAATAATAAAATAATCTCTTCCTGGCTCCATCCACAGACTTTGATATGCACTGGACATCATGACTGAATCAACCAACAGGAGTGAATAATCTCTCTTTCCCTTTTTCTCTCTCTGCCTTCTAAATAAAAAACAAAAAAATAAGAAATCTGACCAGACTTCGTAGCCTCTAAGACCTCAATTCCTTGATTTGACATTCTGTAGTGTGCACACATACAATGTTTGACCTCCCTAGCAGTGCAAAGCTTAAAGTTGGTTTTAGATATGTATCTGGTGGTTATATTTTCAGCGAAACCATTCATCAATGTGTCAAGTTAATTTCTACAAGTGTCTCTGTTCTTCTTCTCCAACCTGCCAAACTTTTTGTGGAAACACAGTTCAGTGCCTAAGTCGTTCTGGGATAGCGCCCTGGGTTTCCCCGCAGGACCGGCGAAACCCTTGTAATTTGGGGAAAACCACGAATATGAAGACCTATTGATGATGAAGTCTTGTCAACAGTGCTTAATGCTTAAATCTCCAACAATGGCCTGAACGTCTGACAGGCATGATCTATGAATTGAATTGATTTAAGGCATTAATCTTTCCCCTGACCATAAAAAAGTGGCTAAGACTCACATTAAATGTGAATACCACTTTATTGTTTTTACAGTTCACAGGCTAGGGACAGATTTGCTTATTTCTGTGTTGGGAGACAGTAGAAGGCTGTACTATATGGCAGAGGAAAACATTTTGGCATACCATGATTGATCTACCAGTTCACAACGCATCGTAACATGTTGCATTGTGAGAATATATTCGCTATATTCAAAGAAGAGGTTTGATGTAGAGGGAAAGATACTCGTCTGAAGTGGGGCGCTCTTATCATCCTACATCATCATACATCACATTCCGTGCTCAGCCAATCAAATCATCACAAATGTAATTCTGGCCAATCACTTTTGGGGTCTTCACTTTCTACCCTCACTTTTATCTTCAATACTGTATGTACTTTGCTCAGCCAATCAAATCATCGCTATGGGGTGATCAGCCAATCATCAGCCAATGTTTGTGTTCACACAAACACACAAAGCTGGGCATAGGTGGGGCTAGTGCCCCTCAAAAAGGCAGGGGACAGGTATAGAATCCGGGGGACCACCGTTAACAAAGTATATAATATAATCTGTCTTCAACAGCTGTGGCCTAAATAGAGTTCACTGTGATCTGTTTCTACTTTCTACTATTGATCTTGTGATATAACTGTGAATGATCTGAAAGCTGAAACAGGCTCAAAGAGGTGCAACATCAACCCCAATGACCTGGAGTCAGCCGCAGCAAATCGGCCACTCTGGCGTTCTTTATGCCACGATGGGGTCACACACCTCGAGGAGAAACGTACCCAACAAAGGGCGGTGCAGCGCCAGCAAAGACACCTTCATGCTGATCCAGTACCATCTCAGCCTCCTGATCTAGGCCTCACATGTCCTCACTGTGGCAGGATATGTTGTTCCAGAATAGGACTTCATAGTCATCTACAGTGGCATCGTCGTCAGCGAAGATGACCACTGCAAAACTAATCACAGCAATTACAATTTACAATTTAGGCATTTAGCAGACGCTCTTAATCCAGAGCGACTTACATTAAGCAAGAACAAAAAGCATAACAGCAAGCATGTTACGTCATCTTCATTATTGATGGACTGCCAGAAGGAAGTACATAAAAGTAGGCTACTGTACATAAGGTACATAAAGATTATTGTATTCACTTTTCATTCAATAAAAAATTACTTGTCACAGGCAATCTATTTCAGATGTGGGAGGAAACAATACAAATACAGCATCACATTTTACATAAAAATGACATAAAGCATTTGTTTATGCCCACACAAAAAACAATTATACAACACGAACAGACTCTGACAGGATTTGATAGTTACGTACACGTACATGGAAAGAATACTAAAGAGTTTAGTAAGCTGTGTCCCGTCTGGTTATAGGGGCTTTATTTGTTAGATAACTGAAAATGTTGGCCTAAGCATGGGAGCATGTTGGTGCACAGTGAATCCCATGCTTTATCACATTGCTGGGTAACCACAGAATCATTTTGGGCAATGTTAGGGATAGTTGTGTTAATCCAAGTGAATGTGGCTGACTTCAGACTGAGCCACTTTGTACACTGTAGCATGAGTTGGAGTTAAGCTGGTTGCCCTCAACTTTGCTTTGGCTCACAATTCTGGCAACAAAAAGTAATATCTTCAAAGAACATACCAATGGTCAGTCAACCTATCCAGCATTGCAATTTAGGCAGCATGCAACAACAGTATGATTTGGTGTCTTGGCTGCTGTCAGCTGGGTTGGTTTTACTGAGGTGTTTTTACAGCTCAGCTCTTGTACAATTTCAATCCTTTTGGAATCACAATTACAAAGCGAAGCGTAGTCTGAAACTAAATCATGACCCCTTTGTTAACAAAGGGTTGTGAAACCATGGTGCTTTTTGGGATAATCTTTGACACTCAGGGAATATCAAGGCTTGGCTGAGAAATGCAAGTCAGTCTTGCTAAACTCTAAATAAAGGCTCAGAGCCAAGCTGCTTTGTTTAGAGTGAAAGGCCTGACCAGCGTTACAGCATAGCCTTTGACAGCTTTTTGTGGGATACACAGTGGCAACAAACATATTGACAAGCAGTCTGGTGAATCTCAAAAATAAAATGACAATTATTGTAAGTTGGGGACCCTGAGGTTGGAACTTCTCTGGGATAAAACGTGGAAAAAAAATAACAATGTCAAGACCGCAAATCTGGGCAACTGTTAACATTACTACAAGCTGCTGACTGGATGATCTCAGACTGGACAGACAACCTCAGGGTGGAAAACATTACACTATGTAAATATGAAATAAAGCACTTTTGGGCGTTATAGTATAATATGCCTATTTTTTGATGACATTCAACAACAACAGTATAAGGAAATTATATACTGTATACAGTATATCATTTTTGGCCAGAGGCCATGTAGTATAGGCTACAGTGTAGCCTACTACATGGCCTCATGCGCCCATTTGTACTCCTACAGAGCGGAACTTTGACAGGAAAAGACTCGCTCACCGTATAGAAAAATAAGTAAAACTCCTTAGACTGAGACTTAGAAAAATATATTTTCTTTTATTTTATCATGCTGTGCTCATGGTGCTCTGTGCTCATGGTGCAATTAAAAAGCAAACGTTTCGGTCCTCAGACCTTCGTCAGTGCTATGGTTTTTCACAGACAAAGAACTTACTCTTAAACAACTCCAAAACAATACAGCTCAGGTGCTGATAATTACTAATTGGTGACATCACCTGATTGTGGGCGTGGACATTACAGAAAGGATAATTATACAAAATCACAGTTATATAGGAAACAAGAATATTGCATACTGTACATCACATGTTGACAGACTTATACAATCACTTTTTGAATATAACTTTTTACTTTATACGTAGCACTGGAGGGAGAGATCTTCATTCAAGCCACCTGGATTGACAGACAAATCCATATAGATTCAGTTTGGAGGAGTTTAGTGTCTAAATCACCCCCTCTTCTAGATTTCTTAATTTGATCAATAACTGTGTAAGACAGATCTGCTATGGAGTGACCGGCTTCCATGAAGTGTCTGGCGACATTAGAGGAACTACAATTTACAAATTGTCTGATAGTGTATTGTTTGTTGGTAACTGCACTAGTAAATGTGTTAGTTTCACCCCAGAAAATGGCTCGACTCTGCTTTAACTAAATTGAATAATCCTAACCAGGTTGCAAAGACCAAAAAGAAACATTCATGTGCCTGCATCACTACTTATAATCCTTTGAGCAATGATATACGTAGCATCATAGAGAAACACTGGCATGTTTTGTCAGCTGACCTTGAAGGTGCTAAAGTGTTTACTGACCCTCCTCTTTTCTCTCATTATAGATCTCAAAGCATCAGAGACTATATGGTGAAAGCAGACTGCTACATACCCCCCCAGCAACACACGGGGCGGTTGGATGGAGTCACCGGCTTCTACCCTTGTCTACATTGCGTGGCCTGTAAAAACTCCAAGAAAACTAACACATTTACTAGTGCAGTTACCAACAAACAATACAATTTGTAAATTGTAGTTCCTCTAATGTAGTCTACATGATCACATGTAAATGTAATCTTCAGTACGTAGGCAAAACATCTAGGGCAGTCCGCACACGCATCATACGTAGAACACATGAGTGCCATCAGACGCAAGGACATCAAATCTCCTGTCTCCAGACACTTCATGGAAGCCGGTGATTTAGACACTAAACTCCTCCAAACTGAATCTAGATGGATTCTTTATTTAAAGTCTGTCAATCCAGGTGGCTTGAATGAAGATCTCTCCCTCCAGTGCTACCTATAAAGTAAAAAGTTATATTCAAAAAGTGATTGTATAAGTCTGTCAACATGTGATGTATAGTATGCAATAATCTTGTTTCCTATATAACTGTGATTTTGTATAATTATCCTTTCTGTAATGTCCACGCCCACAATCAGGTGATGTCACCAATTAGTAATTATCAGCACCTGAGCTGTATTGTTTTGGAGTTGTTTAAGAGTAAGTTCTTTGTCTGTGAAAAATCATAGCACTGACGAAGGTCTGAGGACCGAAACGTTTGCTTTTTAATTGCACCATGAGCACAGAGCACCATGAGCACAGCATGATAAAATAAAATAAAATATAGGTCTAAGTAAATATATAAGTCTCAGTCTAAGGAGTTTTACTTATTTTTATATAAGGTGAGCGAGTCTTTTCCTGTCAAAGTTTCCCTTATGTTTTTGAGACCACCGCTATCGTAGTCAAGTTTGAAGAAAAAAAGGACGAAGAAAATGCGCGAAAGTTTTCTCAGTACTCCTACAGAGCCCCACCACAAAAATCACACAACGATAGGCAAAAACAAGATGGGGTCTAGTAATGGCGTGGCTTTTATGTGGATCTTGGACGTCATGTGGTGAGTATGTGATGTCAGTCATCTATGATATCAATACTGTGACATCAGCGAGTCACTACATTCGGGCAAAGTTTTCAGCCCAATCTGACATTTTGACTTCCAGTATAAAATTCTAAAGTTCCATTTGTTTGTTTATAGACAGTCCAGCTTTGAGGAGCCATGCCGTAAAAAGTCATGCTACATTGCATTGGCAAAAAGTAATAGGCCTACTACTAATATGAAAAGCCCATGCAAGCATATAGCAGATGTTCACAATATGGTTTCAGTTCAGTTGTTGAATATGATGAAGAAGCATAACTGTCAGAAAGTCTAGATGAAAAGCTTGCTAACAGTAGGTGAAATGTAAAATGTAACTCCCTTCTCTTTAATGTTTTTGTATTGTATGATAAGTGAATCACTCTCAGGGATCCTCAGCTGTGGAACCACTTGTATGAGCATTTCAAGCTAGCTACACGTAAGACAGTATTATCTTTTATGATCCATTTCTTATTACTCCTTTTGTTAACTCTGCCAACAGAGTTGTACAGAGGCTATATTTTCCCATTCTGTTAGAAAAATAACTAAGAATGGACGATTGGATTTTCATGAAATGTGATGGGAATATTCAGTACACTGCCGCAAGGAGAAGATGCATTTTTGGGACAAAAGGGTTCTTTTGTTGAAGGGCTCTTCCCACATTTTATCTGTTATTTATTTACATATTTACATATTGCTGCTTATGTGGGGGTTTCTTTGACTCTTTGGGTGCTTTAAATATAAAGTGTATTATTTTCAGTCATCTTCAGATCGCATGCTGGAAACAGTGTACCTGCTCCACCATTGTGCGGTATAACGAGAAGTGAATTCTATTCCAGAAGGCCACATGGTGTAGTTTTCCAACAGGGAAAAAAGAACATAGCCGGGATCTATTTGAAGACTAGTTCAGAAATGTGTTTCCCCACTGCACTCACATTTACAAACACCCCTTATTTTTCATGCTATGATCCCCTTTGATTCTTTACCAACTGTGTCTGGAGAAGACCCCAAACAAATTGTTGTTATTTGATGCCGCCTTAAAAATCCAGCCTTACACAAACTGGGTTTATCGATTTTTGTCTCAATAAAGGACAAGGCATAAAGGAGATCTGAAATTGTCTACCGGTATGCAGACACAGTATGTTAATATATTTCATTTCTTGGCTGGTTGAAACTGGTCAAAACTCTTTGGACTTCATTCTTATAATTCAGTCCAGCACCAAGATGATTCCCACATTTCAGGCAGTCAGCTAGCTTGCCAAGACATTTGTGAATTGTAAACATTGCATTTAATGGGCCATGTATTACAGTATCATTATTAAGTAAATGGTATACAAAAAAAGTATACGAAAGGCCCAGGCCAGCCTAGCGGTCCGGCACCTAGGCTGCTAATCCAGCTTTACAGCTTTACAGTTCGCGGGTTCAACCTTTGCTGCGTGTCACCCCATTTCTCTCTCCGCATTTCCCGTCAACTTACTGTATAGTACACTGTCAAAAAGCCCCAAAAATATCTTTAAAAATCACACCCGTGTGAAGTGAGGGGCACTCTTATCATTATACATCACCATAGATCATCTCATGAACAACTGAATGTATGTGATTGATAAGCCGATTTGCTCGTCTACATATGACGTACATTTTATCTTCATTGTCAATGGCATTTAATGTTTGTGTTGACACAAATTTACATAATATTTGACGGACATATGACCTAATTTCTCCTTTCATTGTCAATGGCAAATATGAGACGTGTGGGGACAAAAACTGTATATAGGAGGGGCTAGCGCCCCTCAAATAGAGGATACAAAAGTTTTACATTTGCATATCCTATTAACAAAACCCCAAACAAGCTCTTTTCCCCCAGTATGGATATAATTGTTGCGAATGTAGGTCGCAGATTACTATGAAAACCTACAAAACCTCTCTACATACAACCAACTCTACAATTTGATTACATCATAGGTCAGCTGAGCTGACCTGTTCTGACATTTCATATGTTGATCTGACCTCATAAAACCCTCTACACTCAAGACATATGGCCAGTACAGAATTCATTCCATATGTTGATCTGATACTGTACTGTACTGTACTGTACTGTACTGTACTGTACTGTACTGTACTGTACTGTACTGTACTGTACTGTAGTGCAGCAGTGGTCTGTAGTGTGTGTGTGTGTGTGTGTGTGTGTGTGTGTGTGTGTGTGTGTGCGTGTAGTGAAAAGGGGAGGGGTCGGTGATTGTGGAAATTGTGATGCAATTTGCATCACAGCAAAATGTTGCGCAATATAACAGTATGCCATACAAAAGCAGTAGCCTATTTGTACAGTAAATATAATCAAGTGCAGTAGAATTCCTGTGACATGCAGATTTTTTGTGCATGGAGAGATGTGTGCTTACGGAGTGGTGTGGTATAGGAGAGGCCGAACAGATAAACAGTGGTTGTGTACCCCCTTTCTATTAGGGTAGAAGGATATAATGAACAAAATAGTGCAGTGTTTTGAGGAGTTCTGGGAAATTCTTGTTATCCTCCGTCACTGTGAGTTCTTTAAAAATAGGCCTCACTTGTTTTCAGATGAACCACAGACAGTCAACTAGGCCTACAAAACAAATGTGTTCATCTTTGCTCCTTTGTAATGACTAGATATATCTTGATCCGGATTATTTTGAATTCACTTATTTAACAAAAGTGTTTTTTTATTTTCCACAGCCACAAAGACCACAACCTTTAGTGTAGCTATTGTTATTTCTGTCTCATGGTTGTAAAATGAGAAGGTGGAACATTCCAGAGCTTCCCCTGTCACACCAGTAGGCCATTAGCGACCCTTGAAATTGATAGCCATCCTCTATCACAAAATTGTAGCATTATGCTGTTATTATGGGGTAACACTGAAATCAGACACAGTATCAAAGTCTGTTGGAATGTGAAGATTGATATATTAACCACATGAATCCTAGAGTCCCCATTCTGGTTATGTCACAGGCAAATTAACAAACAGCGAAAATAGCAGATACAAGTTCACAACACGCCACGATGCAAGTGCAATGTGTTGCTTGTAGCAAAGAGATTTGATTTAGAATTAGAGGGACAAAAAGAGGGCACCCCCTGGAGGACCCTTGTCAACTGAAGAATAGGGTTTAAGTTGTTACCAATAATATATATATATATTTTTTTATAATAATGGTATATTATACCATTATTATAAAAAAATTAATTAGTTTTTGGCATTTATTTAACATTAATAATATTGTTCTTTTTGTGGTCATCGAATTCTGGAAATGTACTTCTGGGACACATCACTTTGATAACAGGGCTTTGATGCAACGTTTGCCTTTATAAATGCAGTGTAATTAATTATAGTGCAAACAAATCACATTATAATAACTCACCATGACAAAAATTCTATGATCTACTTCATGCTTTCATGTGGTCAAATATTCAAGCTCAATAGCAGCAAAATGTGCTTTCATTAGTTGGTAGAATCAAATGCAGATCAAATCTAACAGGGAGTGGAAAGAGTGAGATATACATATACAGGAAAAGCTCACAGAAGCTAAAATATAGTGCCATAAGTCATTGAATGCCCATGTTCAGGCCAGATGTTAGGTCAGGAATACATTATGCAAGTTTTTAATATCTTTTGAGATCAAAGTAGAACTGACCTGCCAAAAACAAACACCTGTCACTGTCTGTCTGAAACTCCAACATAACCTTGTCCAAATGGATGGTCTGGATCACTTAAGCACTTCCCTAGCATCCCTATTTTGGGCAGGTCATAATAAAGATTAAGCAAAAATAGCATTGCGATGCACTATGCCCTTGTAAATTTGCTATTTAAAATTTGACATGCCCAAAATAGGGAAGCCCGGTTGAACGTGCGGTTAATGAACTCGCCAGTTACCAGTTACTGCATTTAACTGTTATACAACTTATACCACTATAAAAACTACAGTATTCACTCTCTAACTGTGTCAAGTTTTGAAATAAGCACTTACTGTAGCTGGCACTAAAATTGGTATCCTGGTATGCATTTTGTGTTTGCTATAGAGTTGGAGAGACAAGGGAGACCCCTGTTACCGAACACACACTCTATAACAACGATTACAATCAGAATATAGAGCTTTTTAACACTTATTTTAACAAGGAAAAATTACTTACCCTACCTTTAAGGCCCTAATAATTCATTGTTCAAGAGTTTCACGAACATTTAAAATAGCTGATATAGCTTGTAGCAGCAAAAAAAATATTTTAAGTGATTATGAAGTGTTTAAGTAAGTGTGGGCTTTTATAAACATTCAACCAATGAAAAGTATTAACAAGAGCTTGGATAATACCTACATTGGATCCATTGGAAAACAATTTATTTTTTCCATTTCCTGAAATGTACGTTTTGGACATGCCCGTTTTCTGCCTGACATGTCAACATTCAGCATCATGAGGGCCTTTTCTGCTAAGTGGGATAAACATCACTTTAATTTGTACCAGCAGTGGTCTTGGTTTTATAATATCTCTCTCTCTCTCTCTCTCTCTCTCTCTCTCTCTCTCTCTCTCTCTCTTTCCCCATCCATCTCTCTATACCGGTGTGGAGAGACAGACAGACAGACAGACAGAGAGAGAGAGAGAGAGGGAGGGAGTATACAGTATGCTCCACTCCACATATGGCCTTATAGTGATTGATGTTTTTAATCAAATGTTCCCTTGGCCTTTGCATCTCCAGGGATTTTGCAATGGTTATCATAACAATATTGTCTAATAATGTTAGCCAGGGTAGAGACAGAGCGCAAGAAGG
The DNA here is from genome assembly GCF_963924005.1 of Protomyctophum bolini. Classification (NCBI taxonomy): domain Eukaryota; kingdom Metazoa; phylum Chordata; class Actinopteri; order Myctophiformes; family Myctophidae; genus Protomyctophum; species Protomyctophum bolini. Next base: position 25,434,420 of record NC_137874.1, on the reverse strand, counting down.
AAATAATTTCAGTCTATCAAGAGCACATATAAAGTAGACCCTAAGTAGACTACAGTGATTAAGTCACTAGTCACACATTATACAACCTGCTTGAGCCATACCTCAATTAGATCCCAAGTTGTTTGGATGTCTTTTACTTAGTCAACATTGTTTTTTTCTTCTTCTTCTTCTTCTTTTTATTTGCATTGCACGCTGCCACAGCTTGAGATCATCAACTAAACCGTATCATTGGTAGGCAACTTGCATTATATGTCCTATGTATACTTACTTAAAGATGGAGTGCCACAATTTTTGTATTTTTCCAGATTTCCATGTGTCTATGAGGTGACAGTACTTCATTAGACACCCTGGAGTCGTTTTTATGTGCAATGGTGTATTAACTTTGTATTTAGGGTTTCTTCCTGGAGGCTGAACCCTTGACAGTAAAACGGGCCAATGAAATAAACAGTAATATAGTGACATCACACTATCAGCCCCTCCCGCTTCAGTTCAGGTGGATCACCACCCATCACCACCCAACAGGCAAAAGGCATACTTAATGAACTGGTGGGCGTGTCCACTTAAAAGCATGTTTTTAACAAATACTGTACACTTTTTGGAAAACGTTCTTCCTCCTTATATTATAATAATACCTGATGATTATGTTTTAGGGTGGAAAAAAATCCTGTCACTCCATCTTTAATTAATTTACAGATTTGAATCTAAGACATTTTGATAAACCCAACACCCACATGTTCAGCTGCTTGAAAAGCTAGTAGTATTACAAACGACAACTATGATCTAAGCGCCAAACTGTGCAGTGTGTTTGTGTTACATTTCTGCTGCGAGGTACATGACGACATGTACTCCTGGTTCTGTATGCTCTGCTAACAATGACAACCTGCCCGAGGAGCTTAGGTTTAGGCCTATACATCTTTTACATTATTTTGTTTTGAAACACACTTTTGCAGACTGGAATTTAGAATTTGTGTGCACACCTAACTGTGATTATTTGATTTGTATTGACAGTGAAGCACTTTAAAGGATGCTTTTGCTGTAGTACTGTAGCTCTTATTATGATGACGATGATGATGATGATGATGAGTAGGCCTATTACCTGTAGTAACGCTAGCAAAAGTAGTAAACGTTATGTTAGTAGTATTAGTATAGTTTGCTTTTCGTTCATGCCACGAGAAATCTTAAAACTACCATGTCAGGTTTCGTTGTGCGTCATCCATCCGCTGAAATGAAATTATTTGTTGGATTGGTAGAATGGATTAGGCTTGGTTATTAAAGAATAAAGCTGTTATGTGCATTCCTTAGTTGGCAGCTGGGCTAGGAGAGGTGCTCTAGCAGAATTGGTACTGTAGAGGATTGAAATGACACTGGATCTAACTGTGGAGTGCATGCAGAGTTGGGGGGAATTGGTGAGGGTGGGGTAGGGTGGTGAAGTCCAGACCTGAATGCCCAGGGGGTGAGTGGACAGATCTAGATATGTCTCCTTCAAAGGCCTCATATCATCATTCTGAATCTTATTGACTTGCCAGATCTAATGGCCTGTTCGTCTTTGCAGCATCAACTTTGACCCCTATTTCCCGCCATTTGAGATTGGAGTCATGTGTGGATACATTATCAGAATTGGTTGTCCTTCCTCATAGGAAGCGATACAGCTGCTTTGGTTGTATTCCTTGCCGGTTCAAGGCTAACCAAATTAGCATAAAAATACACATGACTTTGTTCAGGTTGAACTTCAAATGGGTTGGATATTAAGCTAGACAAAACATGTGTTACATCTGTTGATATAGATACTGTTGAAATCTTTAATCATACCATCAGTGAGGCAAAAGTGCCCAGATAGGTCATTATATAGACATCAAGGGTCTCATTTTGACTCTTGATAACCAAATGTATTTATACAGCTATTTTCAAAAGCTAAATATTATGCAGCTTAAAAAGTGTTATAAATCAAACTTTATTTACTGTATAGCACATTTTGGACATTGAAATACAATACAATGTGCTTTACATGAAGTGAAAGTGCCCAGATGAAGAGTACGTAATGATACAACAATAAAACAGAATAAAAAGAAATAACGATTTCACAATTTACTAACAGTAGTTTACAGTATATAAACTAAGACACACAGTAGTCTCCAAAAGGACTATGTTTTCTAAAACTTTTTCTTTATTGTATTTTTAACAAAGAGAAAAGGACAAGACAGAACTAACTACATCAACATAAACCATGACTAATTCCACCACACGGTCCATGTATCACACCGCCTAGTATAATACAGTCCCATCAAGTGCCCTCAGAGTCACTCCACCGACCCTACGGGGAATACAAGTCTGTGAGTGTACAAATGTAATGGTTTCCAAATGTATTTCGTACAAGACAGCCTGGATTTCGTTTTCCTGGCAGATTACATGCATGCCCCCCCCCCCCCCCTCTACACAGTTTGTTCCGGCTCTGATATTGTACAGCACCGTTGGTGGGCTTTAGACACTGAAGTGCTATTTAGACAATCTATGGTGCACAGTGCATTACGCAGGGTGAGATTGCGTTGGGGGCATTTCCCCTCCAATTTTTGCCACATTATCTTGGCGAAAAAGTGGTTGTAAAGCCTCTGGATTAGTTATGGGTGTTTTGAGCATCACATAAATTAGACCAATCAGCAGAGCAGGACAAAAGTTAGTATTAAAGAAAATGAAGCGATAAAAAAAAAGTGAGTCTAGGCCAAAATAACAAACAAACTCTATATCAAAATAAATAACAGCCAACTCTAGCCAAACAGCCAAATAAAAAGACAGTCTACGCCTAATATTATACTATAACAAAAACAAGAGAAATGAGTTTCCAAAATGTGACAGCTCAACCCATGGCTTCCTGGCAAACAAAAAGAGGGAAAAGATTTCACATTTAAAAACATTCACTATTTTGAGGGTTTCAAACAACAAAGGTCTGAAAACCCAAGCAGCAAAGTGGGCCTAAACTGTGGTGAAGCCGGGTCTCTGATCTCAGAGTCAACACAAAAGGCTGCTCCAAGTCATGTCTGAATATTTACAACTGCCCGGCAGGAGAGACAATACATTTCCAAATCCACAACTATTCCTAGAAGACTACAGTCACTTTACTGTGTAGACACTCAATTGCATGTCATCACATGGTTGACTATAGTATAGGCTATTCAGGTAAATAAATAGCTCAGGTTCAAATCATTTTGTGTAAAGCACAGATGTAGATTGACACTCAGCAAATCACCTCAATTTCAATAAATTTTTTCAGTAAATTTGTTTTTGTAATATGTTACTATTTCAGTCCATTTGTCATATGAAAAGACATGGGCCATTTTGATCCAAATTACACTAATGCTTCTAACCTTACAAAATACTGGTAGGCTATTTGAGATATATTTTACATATTTTGAAAATACATTTTTATAAAAGCTGTTGCAATGATTAGTCAATTCATAGATTGAATGAGAAGTCTCATCCTACCTGCCATTACTTCACACTATGGTGTGTGTGTGTGTGTGTGTGTGTGTGTGTGTGTGTGTGTGTGTGTGTGTGTGTGTGTGTGTGTGTGTGTGTGTGTGTGTGTGTGTGTGTGTGTGTGTGTGTGTGTGTGTGTGTGTGTGTGTGTGTGTGTGTGTACTTGGATACGGATTATTGCAATATGAAAGCATTGAATACAGTTGAATGAAGTGTACTCGGGTGCGGAAGAATCAAGGCCAATGTGAATCATGGCCAGCGGGGACCACGCAATCATATTCGGGAACAGTTTGAATCAGACAGACTTAGTGTGAATCTGCCCTAAGTTGTATGGCCATGAACTTTCTGTCGTATCATGACAGTGATGTCATTGTAGTTCCAGGTCCACTGCTAATGGTAACTATTCACACATTCACACATCTCCATCTAGTATAGTGGAGTGGAATGATTATTGATTATTGGCAAGTCTAACTGGTGGAAGCAGAAGTCGGGCAGATTCACACTGTGTCCGTTTGATGCAAACTGTTATACGAATACGATTGCCTGGTCCCCGGTGGCCATGATTCACATTGGCCTTGATTCTCCCGCACCCGAGTACACTTCATTCAATTGTTGCGAATGCAGTGAGCACTTACTATGCGACCTAGCAGATCATGTCTGTGTGTGTGTCTGTCTGTCTGTCCGTGTGTCTGTCCCGCTATCCAAATATGGAGTGTGTTGCATCAGCAATCACTCAGCTCCATATATGGGCACAAAAGGGGCCAGGTCCACTCAGCTCCATATATGGGCACAAAAGGGGCCAGTGATTTGTTTTTGTGGACCTGGCCCCTTTTGTGCCCATATATGGAGCTGAGTGCGTTCGCTTCCCGCGTTTGCGCGTCTTACTCGTATTCAATGCTTTCACATTGCAGCGATCCGTATCCGAGTACACTTCAATCGGTCCCGAGACTACCTCCATGTGGTCCCGGGACCGGTTGTGTGATCTGCTCCCGGGAACGGTGAGCAGCATTCATATTACCACAACATCTGTCAAGTGGTCCCCAGTGCGCACCCGGGACCATACTGGGAATCTTTTTTTTTTTTAAGATTTATTTATTGATAATGCAGATATCATTTACAACAATGAATTACAGAATGATGATGATTTTTTTTTTTTTTTAAACAAGACAAGACAAACTCAAAAAGGAAAAGACAAAAAACACCATACTGGGAATCTGCCCTTAGTTTGTGAGCAGAGCAGGACTAGCTGACATTGGTCAGTGGGAGAACACTCCTCAGAAAATAAAGAGCTGGAAATCATTAACTTACACGTATGCAATATCCCACTCCTACCCTTAAAAGCCAACATAATGATATTGTTTGATACACAATTACCAACAAAAACGTAAAGTTGTGTTATATCCACGAAACAAATGCATCAATGGTCTGTTCATTAACCACTTAAAAACTCTTAAAGAAATGTCTTGATGAATGTCTAGACCTGAGGCCGATTTTAATGCCCTTTTTAAAGTTTTCTGAAAAACTCATGTTGCTACATAAAAAAATCTAAAATGACACAGATCGACAGATGCTTGAAGGGTATCTATAGTCTAAAGGGGTTAATCTATAATGACATCACCAAAGTAGGGATGCCAGAGTGAAAGTGGTTAAACAACAGCTTAACAACATGTAAGTCTATCCTTGTGAACATTGCGTGTAAGGACGTATTGTTTTGTGTGACTCTTGCACTACAGTTGTCCTGCGGGGAAGGATGCTAGATGCTGTAACATCCATAATAGACAACATGTCACCATAATCCCAGCTACAATAGAGCTAAGAATAGAAACCAAGTGGATACTGGAGATGCAGATGAACAAAGCTTAGGAGCATAAAAATACACCTTCAATAATGCAGACAATGGCTTTTTGAGACTTGACAAGGTTCATTGTTGCCCCTTGCTCCTAACCTTAATGGCTCTTACAGATTTGCCTCAAGTCAGACATGGGGGTTCTGCTGAGATCAAATGACAGCTATCTGATGACTGCACAGTGGTTAATTGCCTACCTGGTTTCAGCATTTCAGTTGTTGTTGGTGTAGCTCCCAGCCAAGACCCAGTCGGCAACAGCCCTGCCAATTGGGCTCAACCCTATTGGCATGACAGGTTGCACGTTGGTCTGGAGAGTGGGAGGCCCGGGTTCAATTCCTGCTTCCTGCACAATGCTACAATCTGTCCTAGTCGGCAGGACGTGGAGCGTGATATACTCACGTGAGGGACATGAGAGACATTGTGTGTGGCGGTCCGCGGTGTGAAGTGAGAAGCACGAGGACGCGCTTCAAAGACTGGGTGGTTGATTGTAGCCCCCAGCCAAGATGTGTGTGTCTATGTGTGTGTATGCATGTCAGGGTAAGAATGGTGGTCCCTTATTGGCTGTTGATGGTGACATAACATCAAGGTTGGTATAAGGTCAATAACGTGTCTAAAATATTTAAATCAGCAGTTGTAATAGACATTAGTTAGTAGCAGTACTTGTGCGCTCTACTTGCGCAGCAGGAAGGCCATACTACTTGTGTGCAAGGCGCAAGTTGGCACCTCGACAGAGTGCATTTCTAGTTGGTGTTTGTGTTGTGCATTATGCTCCGGTCCTTAATCATCAACACAGAGAACCGTTATAGCTCAACATGGTGGACAACCAAGCCAATATGACTGGTTGATAGTAAAATAAATATTTTGGACCCCTTTGGACCCCTTTGGACCCTCAACAAATTGCTCCCACGGTATTACCGGCAGCAGTCATATCCGATATGCTGCTCAGTCCATGAGAGACACATGTGCTACAACTTAAGTGAGAGGAATAAATCATCCTGTATGAGGGGAATGAGGAGGATTTCACATTAACCCCCGAATGCCTCATGCTCACATGGGATCTCCCTCTGGCTACAGGGATAAATAACAAGGAGGGAGCCCTATAAAGTCTTACACGGCAGAGGATTTATTCCTCTTGAATTGCGCTCACTCAATGGTAACAAGATCAGCTGCAGTTTGCAGGGCATGAAGTGGGTATGAATGTCGACTGACGTCAGTGTGAGCCGACGACAATGCAGAGCGCCAAGTATCTTAGAGTGGGAGCGTGGTGTATCCTCGCCCTACCTGCAGTTACTCCACATCCTCGGACAGGCAGGCCTCCCTCTCTCCCTCCCTTGTACCTATACTGTATTGAGGGAAACAAATCCCCTGTCAGTGTGTGACAATGACAGCTCTGAGGTGTTGAATGGTTGAAGTAGGGGGGGGTGGGCTAGAAAGACAAATGAAGGAAGGAAACGAGTGAGAGTGAGTGAGCGTCGATGCATGTGACGGAAGGAAAATGTAACCAAAATTCAGCTATAGGAAAGACCCAGGTGCAATGTGGATAAGCTATGAGCATCCATTTCCTGGTTGCCCGGGATGTGTTTGAGCAGAAGATATATGTGTCCCTCCACTTTTTATACCTTGCCATATATATGTGCTGCTACAGCTCAAGAGCAGGGGGCATGTGAAGCGGCTATGAATGGCTCTCTGTAATGCTTTTCCATCTGCTGCTGTAACTTTAACTGTGTCCCATCAACCACAGAGCTCAGCAGCCTGTCACTACAGAGTCAGAAGCCTTTAAGAGCTGTCAGTGTGTACACATACAGCATACCCATAACTATAGAACCGCTTTTTCTCACTGTCTGCCTGTCACTAAATCAGACAGGTAGGCTATGCACAGACTGGCAAAAGTGAGATAAACATTTTGGCGGAGACTACAGGCGCTGAGAAAGGACAGGGGAGGCACGAAAGGAGGAACGCTTTCTTTTCAATTAATGAATGCCTCTTTTAGTGTGTGTATGGCTAGGCCTGTCTTCGGATGTTTAATTACCATCACCTCCCATTCAAATGAAAACATGCCGCATCAGCCTGACTCAAGTGCTTCCTTTTTCTAATATATTAGGTTTAGGCCAGTGCCCTTTGGGCAGCAGCTTACTCGGTGGCTATGCAGGTCGGGAACAATGCAAGTCGGGAGCTCATTGTACCCAGAGAGTGTGTCCTCGACTCCTCCGCAGACCTGCAGGTAGACAGATATAGACATTCGTGTTTTTTTCCCGGAAGCCGTTGGTCTGACCGATTTGCCTCTCGGCACCGCACAGACAGACTGACTGACTGACTGACTGACTGACTGACTGACTGACAGGTTTTGTTAAAGATGGAGTGCCATGATTTTTTTCCACCCTGAAACATGATCATCAGGTCTTATTGTTAGGTATAATTTTTTCAAAAAAGTGTACAGTATTTGTTAAAATGTTGTTTTTATGTGGGCACGCCCACCAGTTCATTAAGTATGCCTGGTTTGCCTGGTGGGTGGTGATGGGTGGTGATCCACCTGAACTGAAGCCACACCCAGGGCCACAGCTGTAGTTGTATGATAAAGGGGGAGGGGCTGATAGTGTGATGTCACTATATTACTGTTTATTTCATTGGCCCGTTTGACTGTCAAGGGTTCAGCCTCCAGGAAGAAACCCTAAATACAAAGTTAATACACCATTGCACATAAAAACGACTCCAGGGTGTCTAATGAAGTACTGTCACCTCATAGACACGTGGAAAACTGGAAAAATACAAAAATTGTGGCACTCCCTCTTTAATTAATATGTATCATTCTGCCCGGTCGGCTAACTCTAGGTGGTGATAATGAGAACACGCAGGTATAATTTAAAACACAGCAAGAAAAGAACACTAGAAAATGTCAACCCATTGCAGTTTATTGACATGAAGTTGCTCATACATGACAAAGGTTAAGCCAAGCTGAACCATGTGCAATATTGGTGATCCAAATACAGTCAGATAGGACAGTATATCTCATGAATTGGGCAGTCTGTGGAGGTAATTGTGAGTGACTTAAGGTCACATCACAATACACTAGACGAATACAATACAAAGTCGCTTGCGGCTACAGTACATTCTCCATCGCTGGAGCTTGTAGAGGGGCTGAACACTGACCGCTCACACTAACAGCTTCTGGCATCTCCAGACAGGAATTCATTTTTGCCTCTCTGATCGCAGCAGGCTGGGATTTCAACACGGAGGTAGTTATTATTATTCAGAGACACAGAGCTTGGCTCCTCCCCTGCCTACATTTCACTGTATAGTACGGTAAATGTCTTGAATTCTTGGCTTGTGGATTTTTGTCTGAAGTCATAAAGTCATAGTTAAACACAAACAAATATCAGGAAGAAGAGGAGAATCGTGTGGAAGGGCCCTCACATGTCGGAGCAGGGGGTGTGGCACATTTCATAGAATATATTACTGGTACATATACTGTAGTATGGATGCTGTTACTCTCACAGAGCATAATCCACGACTGCACAATCTAACTTTGTGAGTGTAAATATGGACCCCATACTTACTACTGAAGTTCTGAGATGTATTTGGCCGCCTGACTCCCATTCACACCCAACTCAGATATCATTGGTTCCTCAGCCTGGAAGGTGACCATGAGCTAATCACAGCATATTCCTCTTTCTTCACCCCCACTTACACATACACACTCACACACACTCATCCCAGGTGGGTCACAGCTGTTGAGTGAGACACTCTTAGTTTGCTCTAAAAATAACAGCGTTGACATAGGGAGAAAAACAAAAAAGCAAATTAATGAAGCCCTCACTGTTTTGATTTAGTGCTGCCGACCTCTGCTGAGTTTTCTGTCCGGTGAGGTTTTTGTTCAGCAAATATCCCACATTCTTTATATCCTCTCAGAGAAGCACTTCTCAGCCAACACTGTTGTGAGCAATGAGACCCTCTAGCCCAGGCAGTGGCACCTCTCATTCATAGCGCATATAGGAGAGGAATGCTACCCATAGAGCTGCTATCTCACCGTCCGTAGTTCATACTGTTTTTATTTTATGATTGTCAGGAGTGGGAGTGTGTATGAATGCAAGACAAGGCGAGGGTGGAATTAATGGTTTTTGGGGCCCTGCCTTGGAGGAAAACAGGGCAGGATTTTCCATTGTGGGAACACATGGTGGGCTTAGCTGAAATACAGTGTAATGAGATCTGAGAGGGACCCTGAGTGCGAAGGGGCTGTCCACACTGTAGGCAGGCTTTATGGACTGCAAGAAAGACGAGAGCAACCTGGCACTATGGGTCAACAAGTAAAAGGCCTCTGTGTGTGTGTGTGTGTGTGTGTGTGTGTGTGTGTGTGTGTGTGTGTGTGTGTGTGTGTGTGTGTGTGTGTGTGTGTGTGTGTGTGTGTGTGTGTTCTCGTATAACTTACCTTCTTAGGACCAAAAGTCCTAAAAGGAGCTTCCATATTAGGACCGTTGGACAAGTTAGGACCAAAATCATGGTCCTTATAAGGATTACCACTGCAACAGATACAGGGTGCCATTTTAGCATGCCTGGTGTTGAAATTGGGATGGTCCTAAAAAGTTGTCATTTTTACATTTGAGATCGCCCCCCTCTGACCAACCCATGTAATTACAGGTGTGTGTGTGTGTGTGTGTGTTTGTGTTCTCGTATTTGCTACCTACTTAGGACCTTTATGAGTAAAAAGAGCTTAGGCACTCAGGGAGGCACTGGGGAGGCACTGGGGAGACACTGGGGAGGCACTGGGGAGAAACTGCAGCCATTGGGGAGACACTGGGGAGACACTGGGGAGGCACTCAGGGGGAAACTGGGGAGGAACTCAGGGGGACACTGGGAGGCACTGGGGAGGCACTCAGGGGACACTCAGGGGGACACTGGGGAGACACTAGGGAGGCACTGGGCAGACACTGGGGAGAAACTGCAGCCACTGGGGAGACATTGGGGAGGCACTGGGGAGACACTGGGAGGAACTCAGGGGGACACTGGGGAGGCACTCAGGGGGACACTGGGGAGCCACTGGGCAGACACTGCAGGGCAGACACTGGGGTGGCACTTGGGGAGGCACTGGGGAGGTACTGGACATTTCATATCACCCTTTTTTGGCAGCTTGGCATGGCATATATGATATGGGCATACAAGGTTTCTGCCCGACAGCAGCAATATGTTACACTCCGTTTAAATGTTTTTTTACTGCTCAGCAGAACAGATGACTTCAAATGGACGACGCTTAAAAGGCAAAATGTACACAAAATACAAACACATTGTTTTTATACAAATACAGTATGCTGCTGCCCTATATGCTCCTACATGAATAAGTCATGCACAAATAGTACATATACAGACTTATTGGATTCCATGTCAAATTGGTTTGTGTTGCTTTGATGCATTCTGGATCTGTTCATAGCCTCTGCAAATGGGATACCCAGGTCATCACTTCCTGTGTTCAAAAGTGTTCGAGAGAGTGAATTTGTCCTACTGAAAATGCCTCTAGATAACCTCCTAGATATTCACCCCCAACTTACTGAACAATATAAATATCAGATCCTACTAGAGACCATCTTCAACACTCAAATTGGCCAGATTCAGCATGCAAGACCATATTCCACTGCTTGTGACCAACTTTTTATTTAATTTGTCTTTTAAAAGCTTTTCAGGGGAGGAGACATTACATTATTTATCTGAGCATGTACATACGAAATCACAATAACTTACAGGAGTAAATGTTTTTTTATTTTTAGAACACAAATTGTCCTTATGTGATTGTTTATGTACCCGCATGGTTTGCCTACTGGCAACATTTTTTGTCTCTTCCTCCGATAGTGGCGGTTCTGTGGTTGCTAAGCAACCCAGTCCGCTTCTTAACCCCCCCACCTTACCCCCAGGATCGCACAGACTTTTTTGGAAAAGGGAAAAGGGAGACACATGATGTACATATGCATATTACACACTTATTTTTATCCATATTCCACTGCTCTCTGAGCACTTCAAGAACGATATGGCCTGCCAAGGCTGCTATTTCAGAGTGAAATTGTCACATTATTGAATTCCCCTATTATTCGCATTAGAATGTTAAGGCCTTGGATGATTTTTTCCCTTATCCATGTTCTGGTGGGAATGTTGCTGTGCTTAGAGGGCCCTAATGGCAAAAACATGTTGTAATGAGGATATCCTTAACTCTGTCCATAGTTCTTATGTTGATAATTGCCTTTAAAATTCCCCTTCATCTCACAAAGCCAAGTCCCTAATTGACAAAAATGAGACCCCTACTTGCTGATGGTGGGTTTGACATCAGATAATGAGCTAGCAATGACACAGCTGCAATAAACCATCTCTCACCAGATCCTAAAAGTGAACCGTGGCTATCAGAGAATGGAGGAGACCCCAAGGAGCTAACATTAGGCCTCGAACGGAACTGCTCTACTGACATACTGAGTTATAAGAACAAGTACATTATTTACCATCAGCCTACAATGAGGAACATTTAAAAAAAATAGTGTCAAGCCATTATGATCCTCTGGGCTGTATGACTCCTTTCACATCTCGTGCAAAAATCATAGTGCAGGATCTATGGAACCAGGAAAGAGGATGGGATAACTTCATTAAAACGTATAGCTTTAACTTTAAAACCTCACACTGCATATGTAACTCAGAGTGCACAAATAGGCCCTCCTCATTCCTACAATAGCAACATATAACAAATGCAGGTAAATGCAAGGTTATCAATTCTCCTGTATAATATACTGTATAGGTACATGACACTCAGACTGGTGTCCTGTGATCTGTCACAGGCCCCTGTTGCTAAATAATTAGCACTGTTTGGCTGGAGCCAAGTAGCTTCCAAAAATCACATTCCTACCTTTTGATACGTTCTTTCAGGGGTAGCATATAATGTGATCCTTTATAGTCAACCATAATAACGTCGTTGTGTTGAGGAATGCAGACTTGTTTATTTATTTTACTCACTCATTGACACAGAGAAATGTGTTTCCTGCCACTAAATGAATGAAGTGGAACCTTACTGTCTTAGTGTATCACTCCGCCAGCTTTTTTTATTTAATTTTTTTTATTCGATGCAATTGTGAACAATAGCCAAGTAATACATAGTAAGATACATATCCATTGGCCAATCAAATGGTTCACTGCAGCTCAACAGTCAGTGTGAGGGGTGGTGATTGTTTACCCACAGGGCCGAGTCCCTGAGGGTGGCCTGGTCGCAACGAGATTCCCCCTGTCCGAAACGGACCAGAGACGGCTGAGATACGCCGGGGACCCCCGCGGACCCCCACCCGGGCACGAGACCCACGAGGCCGAGTCCCCGAGGGCGGCCCGGTCGCAACGAGATGCCCCCCAGCCAAAACGGACCAGAGACGGCTGAGATACGCTGGGGACCCCCGCGGACCCCCGCGGACCCCCACCCGGGCACGAGACCCACTGGGCCGAGTCCCCGAGGGCGGCCCGGTCGCAACGAGATGCCCCCTGTCCAAAACGGACCAGAGACGGCTGAGATACGCTGGGGACCCCCGCGGACCCCCGCGGACCCCCACCCGGGCACGAGACCCACTGGGCCGAGTCCCCGAGGGCGGCCCGGTCGCAACGAGATGCCCCCTGTCCAAAACGGACCAGAGACGGCTGAGATACGCTGGGGACCCCCGCGGACCCCCGCGGACCCCCGCCCGGGCACGAGACCCACGGGGCAGAGTCCCCGAGGGCGGCCCGGTCGCAACGAGATGCCCCCCGTCAAAAACGGACCAGAGACGGCCGAGATATCCATTATTTATGGAGCGCCAATAACCATTTGAAAATATATTTAAATTTCAATAGCTGTCTCAGTAGAAATTTGTAAATGGCTTTTGGGAGGAACTGGTTGCTGGTCCTAAGAAGACCCATGGGGGAGGGTAACACATCACACACACACACTCGGTCCTAAGAAGAACCATGGGATTTTTTTTTATTTTTTTTTTTTTAAGGGGGCTAGTGAATCATGGGGTGTGTGTGATATGAAATGTCCAGTACCTCCCCAGTGCCTCCCCAAGTGCCACCCCAGTGTCTGCCCTGCAGTGTCTGCCCAGTGCCTCCCCAGTGTCTGCCCAGTGCCTCCCCAGTGTCTCCCCAATGTCTCCCCAATGTCTCCCCAGTGCCTCCCCAGTGCCTCCCCAGTGTCTGCCCAGTGTCCCCCCGAGTGCCTCCCCAGTATCCCCCTGAGTGCCTCCCCAGTGTCTCCCCAGTGCCTCCTAGTGTCCCCCCAGTGCCTCCCTGAGTGCCTCCCCAGTGTCTCCCCAGTGCCTCCTAGTGTCCCCCCAGTGCCTCCCTGAGTGCCTCCCCAGTGCCTCCCCAGTGTCCCCTCAGTGCCTTCCCAGTGCCTCCCCAGTGTCCCCCCAGGGACTCCCCAGTGCCTCCCCAGTGCCTCCCCAGTGTCTCCCCAGTGCCTCCCCAGTTTCCCCTCAGTGCCTTCCCAGTGCCTCCCCAGTGCCTCCCCAGTGTCCCCTCAGTGCCTTCCCAGTGCCTCCCCAGTGTCCCCCCAGTGACTCCCCAGTGCCTCCCCAGTGCCTCCCCAGTGTCTCCCCAGTGCCTCCCCAGTGTCCCCACAGTGCCTTCCCAGTGCCTCCCCAGTGTCCCCCCAGTTCCTCACCAGTGTCCCCCTGAGGGCCTCCCCAGTGTCTCCCCAGTGCCTCCCCAGTGTCTCCCCAGTGTGCCCCTGAGTGCCTCCCCAGTGTCTCCCCAGTGCCTCCCCAGTGTGCCCCTGAGTGCCTCCCCAGTGCCTGCCCAGCGACTCCCCAGTGCCTGCCCAGTGTCCCCCAGTGTCCCCCCAGTGTCTCCAATAGCAATACAAGAGCAATAATACAAATTAATCTTAATTTATTAATGTTATTTAATGAATTAATCAAATTAATTAATGAATCAAAAGTTGATTGAAGTTATTATATACTTAAAGCAGCATTAGTATGTAACTTTCCTCTTCTACCCTGGATTTGAACCCGCTTTCCTGCGTGCTGAAAACTTTAGCATTGAGCTAATCGAGCCGAACTGCTTGCTCGGGGGATACATTTAATCTTGACCATAAGGTCCAAATTCGAGTCAGATCCTGTGTCTAGGTGAGACATGACCTTTGACACGATCTAAATGTCTCAACAGAAGAGCAGGGAGACAAAATACAACCAGCCCAATTGTATAAGTTATATTGTATTAACATACTCTACCATACAGATTGGACAAAATGTAATTGTATTCATTAAAAAAAGAGTTACATTTTCCACCACTGCAAAACTACTGCCATTTGAGGCATTGATTTCTCATTTCTGCATTAATGGTTTTACTCCTAGGTTTAGTTTAGTTTATTTAGGATCCCCATTAGCTGTTACACCTGGCAACAGCTATTCTTCCTGGGGTCCTCACAGAATAATATACATACACAAATTTAAATAAAAACAACATTACAGATATCATAAAATAAATACATTAAAGCATAACAACCACGGTTAGTGCATTCACTCTAGATTACATTAACTGGTATATTGACAGGGTAAAATGCCTTTTACCCTTAATTTCTGTGATGCATACTGGTAGAGAGTTCCAGAAAGTCATTGCCCTGTACATGACTGTATTCTTCATTGCATCAGTTCTTGGCTTAGGCACTGTAAATCGACCCATTGCAACATGTCTGGTATTACAGTATGTACATGTCTATCACTGGTATAATGAATATTTTTATATAAGCATTTTGTTTTTTTATTTGAACAAATGTTCCTAAAAAATCCAGCCAGACTGGCAGCTAATCTCTGCTCCACCAACAGCCATGACAGCTTCTGATGATTTAACAGTACTAGATCTAGTATTGCAGTTCAGGGCAAGGCGAGCTACCTTATTCTGGGCTATTTGTAATTATGCAGGTCCTTTTTAGGACCACACAACTGGACAATAGTCAAGGTGGGATATCACTAGTGCCTGGATGACTTGGACAGCAGATGTTGGAGTTAAAAACTCATCTCCTAATCATGGACAAACCCCCTCCCATTTCTTAGTTATGTTTTGAATACGAGTAGACCATGTTAGATGACTGTCTAATATAACCCCAATAAGTTTTGTTTCATCTACCTGCTCAACTGCTAGATTGCTCAGATTCAGATTCAATTTGGGTTTTGACTTGAGCATATGCTGTGATCCAAATACAATGGATTTAGTCTTTGAGATGTCCAGGACCATCCTATTGTTCACCACCCACTCTGATATGTTCTGTAGTTCCTTGTTAAGAGCTACAGACAGATCTTCCACATTAGTGGCAGACATATACAAAGTAGTGTCGTCAGAATACATGGCTATATTGGCCCCGACCAGTGGCATGTCATTTGTAAATATAGTGAACAACAAAGGACCTAAGCAACTTCCTTGTGGAATTCCACAGTGAATATGTTTAGTATCTGAGAGACTCCCATTATAGTATACTCTCTGTGATCTGCTGGATGAATAGCTTTTTATCCACCTTAGTGCAGATAAGGTAAAACCATAACATGAAAGTTTGTCAAGCAATAGATTGTGATCAATAATGTCAAACGCGGCACTAAAATCTAACGGTACAGACCCCACTATAGTCTCTTAGAATCCACATTCATTAGACAGTCATCTATTAACTGTGTCAGTGCTGTACATGTAGAAAGCCCATCTCTATAGGCGTGTTGAAAGTCAGTATTCAATACATTCTCAGAGAAATATGATTGAATTTGGTTAAATACATATTTTTCCATTAATTTAGCAAGAACTGGCAGAATGCTAATAGGGCGGCTGTTAACTCCTGTGATGTTTGTTTTAGAATCTTTTGGTATTGGAATAACTTTAGCTTCCTTCCATATTTGTGGATTTTTGCCTTTCTCGTAAAAGCTACTATGTTGTGGTCAGTGCATCCAAATTCAACAGAAATCACCTTTGAGCATAGATCAGCTGCATTTGTAAAGATATGATCAATACAGGTGGAGGAGATGCCATTTATTATTTGTGTTCTTGTTGGCTTGTTTGCTAACTGTGTTAAATTGTATGTATCTGCAATAGCATGGAGGGTTTTCTTAAGTGAGCATGTTGGAGAGAACCAGTTAATATTCATATCTGCAGGTATATACAATTCCCTATTACTGTCTGATGCTCTGTCCACCATCAATTTACAATTTACAATTTAGGCATTTAGCAGACGCTCTTAATCCAGAGCGATTTACATTAAGCAAGAACAAAAGCACCATCTCACATACACTGCTGACTACTACTGAGAATTGGAATCCGGTAGTCTGTAACAGCAACACAGCAATATAGGTTTAATATTAGGCAAGTGGACTTGTAGCCATAGAGCTTCAATGTCACTAATTATAAGGTCATCTCTCCTCTTTACTGGAATATCATTTAAAATATAAAAAGCCACACCCCCACCATGAATATTTCTGTCTCTCCTGTAGATATTATACCCATGTACCATAAATTCCTTATCACATGTTTCATCTAAATGTGTCAGATATGGCAAGTATTCTATATCAGGGGTGCCCAAACTTTTTTCACTGAGGGCCACATACAGAAAAATATAGGAAGGGCTGGGCCACTCACTAGAGATGAGATATATCACCTCACCTGTCGTGTATTAAAGCAGGGTTTACTGCACAATGTTGTTGGCATGGCGCTGCGCCATGCTTGAAATAAATCGTGCCATGCCAAGCTGCCCAAAAAAAAGGAAGAAAAAAAAAGAAAAAAGGGGGGCTATTGAATCATGGTGTGTGTGTGATATGAAATGTCCAGTACCTCCCCCAGTGCCACCCCAGTGTCTGCCCAGTGGCTCCCCAGTACCTCCCCAGTACCTCCCCAGTGTCCCCTGAGTGTCTCCCCAGTGTCCCCTGAGTACCTCCCCAGTGTCCCCTGAGTACCTCCCCAGTGTCCCCCTGAGTACCTCCCCAGTGTCCCCTGAGTGCCTCCCCAGTGTGCCCCTGAGTGCCTCCCCAGTGTCCCCTGAGTACCTCCCCAGTGTCCCCCTGAGTACCTCCCCAGTGTCCCCTGAGTGCCTCCCCAGTGTGCCCCTGAGTGCCTCCCCAGTGGCTGCAGTTTCTCCCCAGTGTTTCCCCAGTGCCTCCCCAGTGTGCCCCCAGTGCCTCCCCATTGTCTCCCCAGTGCCTCCCCAGAGGCTCCCCAGTGCCCCCCCAGTGTGCCCCTGAGTGCCTCCCCAGTGCATATAGATGATTAAACTCATAAGAGCCAATGCAGTGAAGTTACTGACCAAAAGGTTTTAGCTTTCTTTTGTTTGGAGACGGTCCTAACAAGTAGGGTAAAAATGTGGTAATTTATAGTTTGCCCTTCTTTAAATCTGATGTGATTGTATTAAAATAGATTTTTTTCCACATTCAGGAGTGTAGTTTATATGTTTCTACTATGTCTAGAAAGTGTGGTCCTAACGAGGTAAGCAATAACCTGAAAAAAAAGTGTGGTCCTAAGTAGGTAAGTTATACGAGTGTGTGTGTGTGTGTGTGTGTGTGTGCGTGTGTGTGTGTGCGTGCGTGCGTGCGAACCATCAGCATGTAAAACCTCTACGTTATAAGGCTGCTTCATTAGTATTTACAACAGGGCAGAGTGGAAAAGAGGTTCAACCTTTTCCCACCTGTGAACAAAATTAGGCTATGATTTAGTGATTAAGAAGGGGCACACACACACACACACACACACACACACACACACACACACACACACACACACACACACACACACACACACACACACACGCATATTAACAAGGACATCCTATGTCCTGGAGCTCAGTGATAATTTTAAGTAATTTTAGCGACAGCTGGCATAATAGGCATAGGGCATATTCCACAGGCTGAAGGCATCACATAAAACAGTAATTTGTTCTTTGATTCTCTTTGATATATATATATATATATATATATATATATATATATATATATATATATATATAAATATTTGGCTTCTAGGATGCTTATACAGTTAATCCCAGATCATAAAATATAATAATCATATGCCAGCAAGTATGACGAGTATGATGATAAGGTTGTAACACATTATGGGGAGTATAATAAACTACAGTCTTGTTCTGAGTGGTGGCTATAAAATGTGGATGCCTTTCTAATAGGTCATACACTGGCACCATATTTTATTTCATTTTTCCTGTTCCACATTCTCACAGCCGATTCCAATCTCATGGTATCAATCCTGCAATAAACCTTCATTTAAAGGTGAGAAAAAAGAGCATTTGGGCTTTGTAAAGCATCGACGTAATTTCCTTGAGCGGTACTTCTGACGAAATTCCGCAACTTCCGCCCCAAAAAATTATACCGTCTACAGCGTAAGTCTTGCCCAGCGTGAGGTCTGATTCAATCATCATTCAACTCCGCCTCTCACCACTGATTGGGCCTCCAATTATCGTTCCACCAATCGGCAAACACCTATAGTATATAAGTCAGAGTGTGCAGCCATTTTTCACAAACTCCCATGCCATGTCTCCACAGAGGTTCTGAGACAGACCTACTGCACTTTTGTCCCTTAAACCCCTATAGGTATAGGGACACACTGTAACAACCCCAAGTGTAGTCCATTAAATAAAGTAAAACAAATCCACTCATCCACTTTGGACAAAATTGCTTTATTTTGTTTCTCAACTGATTCTGACAGGAAATTATAAAAAGTATCTACCCTAATTTGCTCACTAGTACTAGTAGGCCTACCCCAAATTCACCCTAATCCAAGATGGCCACCACTGCAGGTACTGAATGCCACCAATGTGCATATCTTCCAAACTATTAGGGCTATAAATGCAAACAAAGAGTCTAATCCTATGTGTTTCAGGTCAAGGAGTTAATTTATTATGGTATAATTTGACTATAAGTGACCTATTTCCAGATAATTGCAATATATTCTGTGCAAAAGACTCATTATTATAGTCCAGTAATTAAATGGCAGAGGTTGGACAAAATTGTAGTTATTCCAACTGATTCTGACATTAGGTACTAGCCAGGATAAAAAATTATCTACCCTGATCTGCCCTAAATTTGCCTTAATCCAAGATGGTCGCCATTGTGGGTATCTTCCAAACTATTTATATCATATCATTTTAAATAAGATTGAGGTGGTTTGGGTTTTTTTTGCCATTTTTATTTACAGGTGAAATCACAAAACAGGAAGTAAAAAAATCAAGAAAATAAAAGGCACAATTAAAGGAACAGATGTTTTTAAAGACTGTGAAAAGACACATGTAAATTATATATGTAGAACTTAATCTAACATCCCGAGAGCATAGTCATCCAGAGACTCTGCTTTCTATTCCCTTGCACTGACCACAAGCCAGGGTGCACAGCAGTTCATTCCTGCGACAGGAACAGGTGTTTTTATCGCACTTGCCATGGCAGTAGCATCTGACTAGCTTCAGCAAGGATGCTGGAGCAGCATCCCTCTGCATCCTCACTGGCTTGAGATTCTCCACATGCCGGCCTTTGTGGAGCTGGTTGCCCCACTGGATCAAGAATATTGCCTAGCCAGGTATGTACCTGGTGGTACACTCTGGTGGTAGTACAGTATGTAACTATGGTACATGGCTGCATCGCAAGTAAAGTAGGTGGGAGAGATTCAGGTGGCATATAGATCAACATGGACGCCACTTTGCTACTGAACCTGGCTGCTCTGTCAAAGTCAAGGCTATTTCTTGTAAAGGATCCGGATGTTGAGGTCTTGAGGATCTTGCTGGCTGTCTGTAGGCAGATGACATGATGCCTACGACTGAGATGGTGCAGCAGCAGGACCAGCAGGTCGGTGTCGTCCCTAACCACTGCCACTGATCTCTCGGCCATAGTACATGCTGTTGACACAATGTTGTAGTCGGCATCACTAGCACAGTTGAACTCCAGCTTTCTCCAGCTCACTGCCAATGAACAGGAACTTCTGCTTATTCCTGGGGTTTGCGAGGCATGCCTTCTTCCTCATGGTCAGCTGCATTTCTGGCTTGAAGTCAACTTCAGCTCTGATGTTTGAGCTGGAACATCTCTCGTGTGCTTCATCCTTGGTAGAGGAACCACTTCCATAACCATCAATTATGACAGCAGCATGCCTGTAGTGGCGATGTACATACTGCACATACAAACTGGAGAGATTGGCATATGTCATCTGGTTGGGCCATGGCAAGGACGTACACGACGTCATCTGGACATTTACTTACTCCACAGATTGGTACCTTCTTCACAAGGCCTTTCTGGAGACTGGCCTTGTCTGGCAGACGCATCAGGAGACTGATGTCAAACAGAGCTGTGGGGTAAGCTGACATCTCGTGTGTGAAGAAGGTTTTTGTGATAACAGTTCCTGTTCCTGCCAGAACAAGGCGCTGGAACAACTGTTTCGGGTCGAAGGTGTTCTCCTTCAATGGCAATGTAAGTTGAGGCAGCAAGTGTGGTGACCTGATCTCTCTTGCGGAACGTATGCTCTGCTACCGATTTGCCCTGTATAGTTTTCAGTATGGCATGACCAACTGACTCTGCTCTTTCTACATTCACATTTGTCCTAGACTCCAGATGACAGACAGATGACAGACAGTTCCCTCGAATCCTGGGAGAAGGGTTTTCGTTCAGAGAAGTTCAGGATCAGCTGCACATCCTTGGCATCTCTGGTCATCCTAGCAGCTGTCCTTATGGACCACTGCATCCTTGATGTCTTCTCTCACAGCCCTGTTGACTTCTCCATATGCTGGGGTGGACAGCAACCAATAGACTTGTCGACTTTTCAAACCTCTTGTAGGACCACCAACCACCTTAATGTTCCTCATGAGAACTTGTTCAATATACAGGTCACTGTTGCAGTGAGAAGAAGCGAGAACTACTGGGCAGGTATATAGAGTGTATATGCACCTGCCCAGTAGTTCTCGCGTCTTCTCAGGACAAAGTAACCTGACTCCGCAAGATGGTGGCAGTAGAGAGTACACAGGTTCCCTCCGAGGAGGGAACCCCTGTGTATATACCTGTGTATATACAGTTTGGACACAATCAAACATGGTTCACATCAAACTAACCCAGTCCACTAACAAGAGGTATAGCCATCTGTGCTGTTGTCTGTCAGGGTCTCAGTCAGAAAGGCACAGGCAATCAAAGTCCTGTATACCTCTCCCTTATTTTCAGTAACTTCATTTCCAGCTGTCAAGCGTACAGTACATGTGTAAAACTGTCTCTGAAAAAAGAAGCTCTGATGGGGCCCTCCAATATCTATCAATAACTAATGAAATGAAACACTTCCTGTTTTTATTGTATCCAAACATGTACAGGTTCAGGGACTGGATTTGGAATTAACTCTGACGTGCCACAATGAGAAGGTGGTGCAATAAATTGAAGGGTGGCGTGTCACTGTTAAACATCATGAAAAGAAAGCACCAATGTCAAGCAAGCATGATGAGCGCAGACTTGGTTATTGTCTGGAAAAGTCCAGAGACAATGTCATCTGATATACGTTCCTCTCTCCTCAGAAGTCACCAGGGGTTGCAGGAGGAACTCCCCACACTTCTTTCCCTGTGCGTTAGCCTATACAGCAGATCTGGTCTATCTCAGCCACTGCTGTAGGTCACAGCCAGACGTGCATGTGACCCCATGCAACCACCCCACCCTCCCCTTTCCTGTTGCCAGTCCTACGAACGCCATGTCAGGTGTTAGTTGATACCTTTCTGCTGAGGAGGAAAATAAAAAAGCGAGTGAACAGCTTCAGTGGGACTATATTAAAAAATCAGGGATGCATTAGGGTAGAAAATAAGTCTGGTTCTGAGGTAAGCTGGTGGTGTTTTTTTTCTTTCTTTTTTTTACAGACCATAAAGAGTGCTGAGCCCTTGACCTTGTTTTTTCCCATTTCTACAAGTGAGTTAATTATTCTCAGGTGTGAATAATTGAGTGACTATACAAAAATATCATAACGGTATCTAATTATCAGGACTGGAGGTGGGACAAAGGGGTAAGGGACATGACTGTGCAGGACAGTGAGGACACTGATGGGATGTGCATAATTGTCAGTTGGAGCCTCATGGCAATGAAAGCTCTCATCACAGCCTCTTCATTTGGTACCTATTATGAAACAACTCACAGTGGGCGCTTGCTGCTCGGGTAAAGTAGGTTTGTTGGTGCGAATCCACTGTGGTGCATCTGGATTTGTCGAGTGTCAGACAATGTTCTCTAGGGAGGGTGTCTGCATGTATTCCGTTTCCGATGGGGTGGGGTACGTGGCACCTGTCAGCAAGTGTGTTGTGCGGGAGGAGTAGGATGAAGGCTCTATATGTCCTTCAGGGGGAGGCTCTTCACTGGCATGTGTGTCAGTAAAACACAGAAATATGTGTGGGAAAAAAAAATAATAATAAAAAAAACGATGGGTTATAGCCCATGTTTTTTGAAATTTTGAAAAAAAAAAGTTATCCTCGTTTCTCATCATTTTGGACCATGGGCTATAGCCCATATCGTACGGCATACTATAGCACGCCGTTTTTCATCATTTTTGAGGATTTTAAAAAAATGAAAAAAACGATGGGTTATAGCCCATGTTTTTTGAAATTTTGAAAAACAAAGTTATCCTCGTTATATATATATGATATACCGGTATGTCGTTTTTCAGGGTCAATGTCAGATTTTGGCACGTCAAAAAAACACTTTCACCTAGAAACTCCAATCTAATTCTCATCCTCAGTTGTTTTCCTTGTTCTATAAGTGAAATGTTTCATAGTTTTAGAAATATAATGCTTTGAAATTTGAGAAATTCAGAATGGGGGTTCTATGGCAGATGTTGGCAGGTCAAAAACTCACTTTCACCTAGAAACTCCATTCACACTTTTTCATATGCAGGTTTAATGTTTGTGTTTGTTTTAAAAACGCCCATTGACGATGAAGGGAAAATGTACGTCATCTTGTCCCTAACACAAACATGAAATGCCATTAACAATAAAGAGAATTTCGCTCCTATGCCACCAAAATATGGAATGCCCTACCAACAGTCATTAAGACATGCGAATCCCGAATCCCTTGACTCCTTCAAAACTGCTCTCAAAGGGCACCTACGAACGGCTGCAATTTGAAACTGGCCCCCGTAAAATCTGAATCCCCCCCACCCATTTCCCCCCTCACTGTAGGCTATATGTTTATTTTCCCTTTTTTACCTCTATGATAATACGTTTTTGTATTGAGTTGTACTTGCAATGTATTGTATTTCTGCAAACTGTTAATACATAAATCAATTAAACAATCAATTGTTTTGACAGCGTTTGTTTTACATCACACCCAATCAACATGAGTTAGACTTTAATATATTAGCGCCCCTCACTTCACACAGATGTGATTTTTATAATTGAGCTTACTGTGGGCACACATGCTGGAACCTTTTACTTTAAAATGTTTATTGTTTCTGAATTATTTAACTTTAACGCCCAATGCAAAAACCTATATTTAGGTTCATCTTACGGTATGCCTGAAAAGGAATCTTTGAAATGTTTCATAGTTTTAGAAATATAGTGCTTTCAAATTTGAGAACTTTATAATCAGGCTCAATGGCAGATATTGACATTTAGGCTACTATACTTTACAACAGAGTAGGCTATATTTATATATCTCTTCTTTCAGGGTTCTTTAATCAATAAACCGTTTATAATTTATTCATGATATTAATTGAATTTAATATAAAACGTTTTTGATTGCATGCAGGCCTACTTCCACTCGCCTGTGTGTGTCTGTGTGTGTGTGTGTGTGTGTGTGTGTGTGTGTGTGTGCGCGCGCGCGTGTGTGCGTGCGTGCGGTCCACACACAGCTGCAGCCGATGAGATGATCCCTTCACTCTGACGGAACCTCAACCAACCAATGACCGACGGACTTTCCATTGACGTGGTTCAACAGACCCGGATACTGTAGGGTTTAAAATGGAGACGCATGCGATGCAGTGGCAGTGTTTG
Source organism: Protomyctophum bolini (assembly GCF_963924005.1). Lineage (NCBI taxonomy): Eukaryota > Metazoa > Chordata > Actinopteri > Myctophiformes > Myctophidae > Protomyctophum > Protomyctophum bolini. The sequence goes on along the minus strand of NC_137874.1, from coordinate 25,410,160 downwards.
GGGCGTAGCTGCTGCAAGGTAAGGTTTTTATCCACCAATACGTCGCTATTGTTTAAACATTAGAGTTGTTAAAAGGACTGTTGGTTGTTTATTGTGACACTAAATGGACAACACTATGAGGAATTAGTTGGTCCTTTGAGAAGCAAACAAGCTCACCTAAACCGGTGGGAGTTAATCACTACATTTACTGAAGTAGGCCTACTGTGGAAAATATATTGTACTTTTATACTACACTACAATTATTTGGAAAAGTTTAATTGCTAGTTACTTTATCGATTTGGATTATTATTAAAATAAACAGCCTAGCTACATTGCAGTTATTTACCACTATTCTACAACCACATTTTGGCCATTTGAAAGTAGCTGATCTACAAGCTCACAATGCATTGCTATGCAACGCATTGTGAGCTTGTAGATCTGCTATATTCAGTTTTTTGTTTTTTTTAATGGGACATTCTGCATAATGAGTACATTTGGTCATTTGAAGTATGCCAGTACCCTTTTACTCAAATGCATAGGTAATGGTAACACAAGTTGTAACTGTGGCAGTTGCATTCATAAGATTCATATAAAATAAATGTCCATCTCTGCTGGGTGGAAAACTCAAATGTACAAACATACATTTAGTAAAGTAGATCTACAAGCTCAAAATGTGTTTCTTTGTGTTTGGATTAAAGTCTGGGTGCCACACTTTAAAACTAAATGAATCCACAGCACTCTCTAGTTTGTATTGTTGAGCCATTTCTGCCATACAGAGCAACTTGATTTCAACTTTTAAAGGGCCACTTCAACCCTTTTGCAACCAGATCTTATGTTCATGATGTTTGGGAGACAAACATTTTCCTGGGGCTTTTGTGTGTTTTTTAGATATTTTATTATTTCAAAGTGTCCATCATGGGCTCCATGATGTCCATGGACACTGGGCTCACTTCCTTCCTCGACTACAATTCCCATAATGCTTTGGTGCACTGCTCCTCCTTGTGGATAGGGGGAGGGCTGTCTTACTGAGACAACATGTAGTCCAGGAAGGAAGTGAATCCAGTGTCCATGACATCATGGAGTCCATGGACACTGAAATATCTAAACACAACTTATTACCCCATTAAAAACCCCATGGGAAAGTGTTTCTTGTCTCCCAAACATCATCATTGCAAAAGGGCTGAACAAAATAATTGTCCCATGTCACTGACAGGTTAAATGGCCTGTCAGTGACATGGGACTATTTTTTTCATTTTGTGGATTAAATGTTTTTTTTGTATCAGTTGCCCACACACACCCACACCACTACAACCAAATGACAAACTACAGCTTTAAGTTAACAAACTAAACCTGTGAGGGAAATATAATGTAGATGTTTCTACAATGTATACAATCTGGATATAGTGTAATGTTGGCGTATGTTTGTGTCTTACAGGTTGATCATAGGACCTTGGTGTCATGCGATGACCTTGGATGCAGTCTTCAGGAGATGGCTGGTATTGGTAATAGAGTGTCTACTCGGCTGAGCTGAAACGTATAACGGTGTCAACGAACGCTCTTCCTGAGATTACGAGGCGAACGGTGACGATCGGGACGTATTGTGCCATACAACCTTCGCGGCTCTATTAATACCGGCTATCTTCAACCGAGCGACGGAAGCCCCACCACGGTACGTACCGGGATTGTATGTGGCTGTAGTAGAAACTAGGGCTGTGTCACATTACATGTTATGTATGACAAGGAATGGTCAACATATGATTGTGATTAACACATGAATATAAAGTTTCTTTATGGCTTTTAGGTTTCATAAAAAAAAGTTACACGAGGCAGATGTCACTAATTATATGCATTTTATTACGTTTATACTTTTCCAAAAAATACACTTCACCCCTTTTGCAACCAAATCTTATTTTAATATTTTGGGAGTGTTTTACTCATTGCTGGCTGTCTGAATAAAATAAAAATCATTATAATTTACATTATTGCTTATAGCTGCTTTAATCACACTTTTGTGACTGTTAATACAGTAAAATATTGTTGACACAGCCCTGTCGGTGACTGTTGTTAATACAGTAAAATAATGGTGACACAGCCCTGTCAGTGACTGTTATGAATTCCAAAATGTCATCCTGTAGGCCGACAACTAATGTTTCCTATTTTCCCTGTCATTTCAGAACGTGAAGCTGACAAGGCGACGTCTGTATTGAAGGTACGAACTCTATGCTGTTGCCGCTGCTGGGTGCTGTTAGCAGTGGAGGTTGGTAATGAACCTTTTGATTCCTGCTGCTTGTGTAAGTGGGCTACATGCTACCATAGGCTACCGTAGGTTGTCATTTGCACCGTGTATCGTTTCACATCATTTGTGTATAATGCCACTCTACATCACATGCCACTATGGGCTACGTATGTGATGTTTGTGTAGGCATGTGATTTATTTATCGTTTAACATAATTTACGGGTAAAGCTTTCACGTCACATCACATATGTATGTTCTGTTCTAGTGTCTCCTTTCTCTTCTTTGCTTTTAATAAAGTTATTTATTTTGGTCGTCTCAGAAAAAAAAAACACTTTCTTTCTCCTTGCCTATCTATTGCCCTAGTTCTTCACTAGTGGACTAGTGTACAAATGTGATGTGACTTATGTCCGGTATCATTATGGTAGCATGTAGCCTGCTTAACACTGTTTACAGCCTTCTATGCTGTAGATCTGTCCACACTAACAGGAAGAACATTATGGCAGATTTTCTTCCTTGGTTAGTGTGTTTTGTTTAGTGCTGATATTTAAGGTAAGTGGGCGTAGTTTATTATCTTTGGCTGTCGGGCAGAAACCTTGTATCTCCATAGTTTTGTAATTTATTTACTTGGTCATGCTACAGTGTCACACACTAAAGTAGCAAATAGCTGATCTACAAGCTCAGGATGCAAAGATCATCCATTATTGAATATAACCTATTTTTGTATGTATCGAACCATTTAAGTATAAACAAGAGCTTGTGACTAAACATTGGAACACAGATTATTATATTAATAATAAATGTAATCGTATCACAGGTTTTCTTTTTGTGTCCAGTAACTGTTTTGGACGTGCACGGTTTCTACCCCGACCTTTCATCTCCTCTCCTATTCTTTGCTTTAATAAAGTTGTTGGTTTTTCTGGTCTCAGAGTTTTTAATCGCATTTTGCTTCATATAAAGTAATTTCTTTCTTTCCTGTCGCTAGTTCTTCACTAGTGTATGTGGTGCGTGTGTCGGGTCGTGTCTCGCGTACAGTTTCTAATCATTTGATTGGAGCTGTATGTCGTTTCACGTCATTTGCGTTGAGTCATTTGCCGGTAAAGCGCCATCACGTCAGTTCACATCAGATATGAACACACCCTGTATGTGATGTGCATTTATGTGATTTTTCTTGTGATTCATTTTCACAGTAATTGCGGATAGCTCGTCTGTGTCGTCGCACGCCATACGAATTTTGTTCATTGCTGTTGTGTTCTAATCCGTTGTGTTCTCATGCTGTATTGCTGACAAATACTGGGGTCCAAAGAATGCTTCTGCCATTGCATAATTTGCACCTCGTATAATTTATGTCAATCGTCCACAAATAATAAAATAAATTGTAATTTTTTAAATGTGGGCAATTATTTTGAAAACACTAAATATCAATTTTAAAATAAAAATGTAGAAAACAAGGGACAACTGGCTAAAAAAACTTGCACCACGAAAACCTAAGGCCAACTGCTTGGGCAGAGACTAAGAATCTTTTTGTTTTGTTCATGTTCATAAAGCGCTCCAAGTGCTTTAAGTGAGAAGTCCAGCAGCAAACCTCTAGGTCATAAGACTATTGTTGGTGCTATATCATCAGATCCAATTTGTGAGTAAAGCTTCATCTAAGCCCACATCACATATGAACACAGGCCCGGTATGTGATGTGTGTTTATGTCTCGTATCATTTCACATTTGTGAGTAAGGCTTCATCACGTCATCCCCACATCACATGATTAACTTAGGGTTAGGGCTAGGGTTAGGTATGTGATGTGGATTGATGTGATGTATGTCTTTTATAATGTGCGAGTGAAGCTTAATCGTGTCAGTTTACATCACATTATGTGGTGTGTATTGATGTGATTTATTTATGCTGCCATTTACAGCTAAAACTTCATTCATGCCGGTCAGTAGGCGAGGCATTGATGATGGGCCTATGACCCAAAGGTTTTATGCTGCACTTTTCACTTTTAGCACTTTGGAGCACTTTATGAGCACGGAAAAATAAAGATTTTCTTAGTTTGTCAGGAGTTTTCTTTAAGGCATTTGTGGAGTGAGTCTTCTTCTCGATTTCAATTGTATAAAGACATAATCATGGCTATTTATAGTCTGTTGAATCAAATTGTTATGAATGATTGCTTTTGGACATGTAAATTACAACAAAACCAACTAAAGCACTGGTGTCGGACTTCTGGTTTACCAGAATGGGGTTCAACTCCCTGCGGTGCCCTCAATTTGTTGTATTTACATGGTTCATTTTCTGCTCATTGTGTTTCCTTTGCATAGATGATAACCCCCAGGTTCTTTACTGTGTTTGTACTCTCTACAGTTGGGTTACAAGTCCATTTAGGGACCAAGCCCAAAGGGACTCTTGGTCCCTTATTTTTCTCTTATCCTTCCACCAAAAATGCCAGTTCTGGCTGAACCGTCGTTTTCGCGAAAAAATATGTGACCAAATTTGAGCGAGACTGCCATTGGATTCTTTTTGCTTTTTCATGTCGTATGAAAGCTGTGAATCATAGCTTCAAATTGATGTATCTGTTGTTCATATGGTATTTGGGTTTAGAGTTAAAGTTAGACTAAACCAAATTATAAAAAGGAAACTATCTGACACGTTGGAAAGAAGCAACACAAAAGCAGAGTAAACTAGAATGCTATCTGGCCCTAAACGGAGAATACACAGTGGCAGAATACCTGAGCACCGTGACCGACCCAAAACAAAGAGAAATCGTAACTAGGAACACAGACTATGCACACAAAATGAAGTGGAAACCGAGCTACACTTCCTAACCATCTGTCCATTGCACCAAGACATCAGAGACGCATACATACTTCCCACAGATTACAACCACACAGATTTTGAAAACCTGACCAATGACAAAAAACTCCCATATCTGCTGGGCAAAGCACAACAATGTGCAAATGTAGCAGCAAGATTTCAGTTGCTGTGATAGGAGAAGGATATCAAATGGAACACAACCACCATAAAGATTAATCATTGTGTATATTCCTGCACTATACCTGCACCGAGTGCTCTTGGTACATAGAAATTGATCTATTGAAGATTCTGACTTTCAAATGTACATCATTTTTGTTTTGATTGTATTGCTGTATTCTTTCTGCTTTAGCAATGTAAACGTATGTTTTCTCATGCCAATAGTGTGTGTGGTTAGTAAGCATTAAGACTGAAGAAAATCTAAGCTCTTAAACTGGTACTCCTTTGCATATAAATGAGAGATTAGGCAAAAACTTTATCTTTACTGAACTGCTCAAATACATATGCCTAATTACAATATATTCATAAAGTGAGAATGTAATTTCCACAAAGAAGATTACAAACGAGCCACAAGGTCATGAGGAGCCCTTTTCTAATCTCCGAATGCCATTATGATGTCGCTGCTGATGCTCGGCAGGAGAATGACTCATGGTCACAGGTTGTCTTTTCCAGACCAGATATCAAGCTAGAAGTGACAGGAGAAAGTGATGAGTGACTGAAACACACAGGTGGTGTGAAACTGAACCAAATTAACCCTACTTCCTGGGCATGTGAAAATGGCCAATTTACACACTCACATGCTATACTATGGCAAATAAAACCAAATGCACTATACTACTGTTAAAAATCACACCCGTGTGAACCGAGTGGTGCAACTCTCCTCTCCCTCCCTCCTCTCGCTCCCTCTCCCCCTCCAGTGCCCTATGGTAGATCCGGCCAAGTGTACAGGTTGAGGACAAATCATGTTGCCGTTTGGATTGTTTCACCTTCTCAGACAATTTATTAACATTTGAGTACACACTCAATTATAATGAATATTGAGGTATTGGGAAATTCTATTTTAAAGAAAGTAAATTTAACTTACCTCCTTATATTCCCTTTAAATTTATGTTTTTGTATAATATGGCAAAACCTTATGTTGGCTATAATCTATTTCCACATGACCATAAAATTCTGCAGTGTTAATTTAAATAAACGAACACTAAACGAGGGTTTTAATGTGTACATTCTTAGACAGCTTTCCACAATCTTGTAGAATAGATTCATCATTTTGTGAGCAAAGTCTTCATTGTTTGACAGCCATTGACAAATATCTGGCACTTGATTGACTAGTATAGTACTGACAAAATTAATCATGTATTCTTTATTTATTCATTTTAAGACAGCTGGGCTTTTGCTCATTTTAAATAAGTCAATTTTATTTATATAGCACATAAGTGCTTTCCAGAATAGGTAGACCGTATTCCATCACAGTGCAATAACAAAACATGTAATACAATCGAAAAAACGGGCCAAAATAACAACAAAAACAATGAACAACAATAAACACTAAACTTCACACTGTATTAAAAGCCAGACTAAAAAGGTGTGTTTTCAGGTTGGATTTTAAAATCTCCAGGGGGGGGCTATAGCCTTTATGTGGAGTGGAAGATTATCCCTAAGTGTAGGTCCAGCTACAAAGAAAGCCTGATCACCTTTTGTTTTCAGATTTGAAGGGGGGGCTGCAATGAGTTTGAGAGTAGAGGATCTGAGTGTCCTGGTGGTATTAGGGGAGCTGTTATTAGTTCAGAAATGTAGAAAGGGGCAATGCCGTTTAGGGATTTAAATACAAAGAGTGATTTGAATTGAATGCGGAATTTAACAGGCAACCAGTGTAGTTTTTCCAATGCTGGGGTGATATTATCTCGTTTTGTCGTTCCAGTTATCAGTCTGGCAGCAGCAAATAAGACAACTTTGCAAGTTAGTGAAAGGGAGCTTAGAGCTGCTGATGTCATTAGTATTAGCTTTTACTCTACCTTTAAATGTGAGAATATTTTGGCACAAAGACATGTTTGCTCGCTATGGTTTTACAGTGGTTAATTATGTACTGTATACATGTATTAGCATAGCCACAATACTGTATATATGCTTACAGTGAATGAATGCAGATTTGGGTTAAAGAAGGACCGGCCCACCCTTTGGATCTTTTTATAATCGGCTTAATCGATTAGTCTGAAATAAGCCCTGTAATATACAGTACTTCGTTTTCCAATGGAGAATAGCCAATAAACAACCTCACAATGTAGTGAAGAAAGTAGTCCGCACACAGGCTTTGCTCCAGTACCGTAGTTCATCAGGATCCTGATGAAGGCCGTCGTGTATTTACTAATGGTGTTTTAAATACAATTAAACACTACTGGAGCAAAGCCTGTGTGTGGACTACTTTCTTCACTGTATGCATAGGCCTATCTACCTTAGTCCAGCAACAGCCAGGAACTGCAAGCCACCTGCTTTTTTTAAACCTCACAATGTGTCACATGGTCATTGTGATTTTTTTTTACCTTTTTAGAACTGCTATTTTAAATATTTTCTTTAAAAAAATCGTGAAGGCCCAGGCGGTGGCGTAACCGTCTGGGCACCCGACTGGTAATCCAGTCACAGTGTGCCGCGGGTTCGACTCCCGAGCCCGACACGGCCTTTACTGCATGTCATCCCCCCATCTCTCTCCCGTTTCCTGTCAGCCTACTGTCTGTCCCTTCAAAAACCAAAAAAATCTTTAAAAAAACAAAACAATCGTGATATTGATTTGAAGGCATATCGAGTCGACCAGCCCTACATGGTGTTAAGCTGTATACTAAGGACAGATTGTGTGCAGACCCTCAAATGTTCATGAAGTTAAATCGGTCTGGTATTGCAGTTTATCAGTTTTCCCCCATCTTCTCAAAAGTGTCACTGAAGACACCTCCTCATTCACCTCCTCATTCAATTATTCGCACCGGAATTATGAAAGGCTCTTATTTCTGGTAATGCTTTGACTGCGGCGGTCTGGTGGTGAGGCAGATTTGAATGAGAATCTCTTATCTTAGTCTCGTCTTTCAGGTGTTCAAAAGACTTTTCTGTTAAATAATATAATCCCCAGAACCAGCACAATTACTGCTAATTCGGTCAAAAGGTGAAGGGACGGACGGGGACCATTTCAAATGTCGCTATACAGTATGTGGCTCAAAATGGAATTTTGATTTCAATTATCGTGTTGAGCCTGAAGGCGAAATCTTGATTATAGAGCCCTTTGCCTTCAGAAATTTAATATAATCTAGAATTAGGATTTGAAAAAAATGAAAAAATGAAAAAAAACGATGGGTTATAGCCCATGTTTTTTGAAATTTTGAAAAAAAAAGTTATCCTCGTTTCTCATCATTTTGGACCATGGGCTATAGCCTATATCGTACGGCATACTATAGCGCGCCGTATTTCATCATTTTTGATGATTTGACAAAAATGAAAAAATAAAAAAAACGATAGGTTATAGCCCATGTTTTTTGAAATTTTGAAAAAAAAAGTTATCCTCGTTTCTCATCATTTTGGACCATGGGCTATAGCCTATATCGTACGGCATACTATAGCGCGCCGTTTTTCATCATTTTTGATGATTTGAAAAAATGACGAAATGACAAAAACGATGGGTTATAGCCCATGTTTTTGAAATTTAAAAAAAAAAGGTTAGCCTCGTTTCTCATCATTTTGGACCATGGGCTATAGCCCATATCGTACGGCATACTATAGCGCGCCGTTTTTCATCATTTTTGAGGATTTGAAAAAAATGACGAAATGACAAAAACGATGGGTTATAGCCCATGTTTTTGAAATTTTGAAAAAAAAAGTTAGCCTCGTTTCTCATCATTTTGGACCATGGGCTATAGCCCATATCGTACGGCATACTATAGCGTGCCGTTTTTCATCATTTTTGAGGATTTGAAAAAAATGACAAAAACGATGGGTTATAGCCCATGATTTTTGAATTTTTGAAAAAAAAAGTTAGCCTCGTTTCTCATCATTTTGGACCATGGGCTATAGCCCATATCGTACGGCATACTATAGCGCGCCGTTTTTCATCATTTTTGAGGATTTGAAAAAAATTACGAAATGACAAAAACGATGGGTTATAGCCCATGTTATTTGAAATTTTGAATAAAAAAGTTAGCCTCGTTTCTCATCATTTTGGACCATGGGCTATAGCCCATATCGTACGGCATACTATAGCGCGCCGTTTTTCATCATTTTTGAGGATTTGAAAAAAATGACAAAATGACAAAAACGATGGGTTATAGCCCATGTTTTTTGAAATTTTGAAAAAAAAAGTTAGCCTCGTTTCTCATCATTTTGGACCATGGGCTATAGCCCATATCGTACGGCATACTATAGCGCGCCGTTTTTCATCATTTTTGAGGATTTGAAAAAAATTACGAAATGACAAAAACGATGGGTTATAGCCCATGTTTTTTGAAATTTTGAATAAAAAAGTTAGCTTCGTTTCTCATCATTTTGGACCATGGGCTATAGCCCATATCGTACGGCATACTATAGCGCGCCGTTTTTCATCATTTTTGAGGATTTGAAAAAAATGACGAAATGACAAAAACGATGGGTTATAGCCCATGTTTTTGAAATTTTGGAAAAAAAAGTTAGCCTCGTTTCTCATCATTTTGGACCATGGGCTATAGCCCATATCGTACGGCATACTATAGCGCGCCGTTTTTCATCATGTTTGAGGATTTGAAAAAAATGACGAAATGACAAAAACGATGGGTTATAGCCCAGGTTTTTGAAATTTTGAAAAAAAAAGTTAGCCTCGTTTCTCATTATTTTGGACCATGGGCTATAGCCTATATCGTACGGCATACTATAGCGCGCCGTTTTTCATAATTTTTGATGATTTGAAAAAAATGACGAAATGACAAAAACGATGGGTTATAGCCCATGTTTTTGAAATTTTGAAAAAAAAAGTTAGCCTCGTTTCTCATCATTTTGGACCATGGGCTATAGCCCATATCGTACGGCATACTATAGCGCGCCGTTTTTCATCATTTTTGAGGATTTGAAAAAAATGAAGAAATGACAAAAACGATGGGTTATAGTCCATGTTTTTTGAAATTTTGAATAAAAAAGTTAGCCTCGTTTCTCATCATTTTGGACCATGGGCTATAGCCCATATCGTACGGCATACTATAGCGCGCCGTTTTTCATCATTTTTGAGGATTTGAAAAAAATGACGAAATGACAAAAACGATGGGTTATAGCCCATGTTTTTGAAATTTTGAAAAAAAAAGTTAGCCTCGTTTCTCATCATTTTGGACCATGGGCTATAGCCCATATCGTACGGCATACTATAGCGCGCCGTTTTTCATCATTTTTGAGGATTTGAAAAAAATGACGAAATGACAAAAACGATGGGTTATAGCCCATGTTTTTTGAAATTTTGAAAAAAAAAGTTAGCCTCGTTTCTCATCATTTTGGACCATGGGCTATAGCCCATATCGTACGGCATACTATAGCGCGCCGTTTTTCATCATTTTTGAGGATTTGAAAAAAATGACAAAATGACAAAAACGATGGGTTATAGCCCATGTTTTTGAAATTTCAAAAAAAAAAAGTTAGCCTCGTTTCTCATCATTTTGGACCATGGGCTATAGCCCATATCGTACGGCATAGTATAGCGCGCCGTTTTTCATCATTTTTGAGGATTTGAAAAAAATGACAAAATGACAAAAACGATGGGTTATAGCCCATGTTTTTGAAATTTTGAAAAAAAAAGTTAGCCTCGTTTCTCATCATTTTGGACCATGGGCTATAGCCTATATCGTACGGCATACTATAGCGCGCCGTTTTTCATCATTTTTGATGATTTGAAAAAAATTACGAAATGACAAAAACGATGGGTTATAGCCCATGTTTTTGAAAATTTGAAAAAAAAAGTTAGCCTCGTTTCTCATCATTTTGGACCATGGGCTATAGCCCATATCGTACGGCATACTATGGCGCGCCGTTTTTCATCATTTTTGAGGATTTGAAAAAAATGACAAAATGACAAAAACGATGGGTTATAGCCCATGATTTTTGAATTTTTGAAAAAAAAAGTTAGCCTCGTTTCTCATCATTTTGGACCATGGGCTATAGCCCATATCGTACGGCATACTATAGCGCGCCGTTTTTCATCATTTTTGAGGATTTGAAAAAAATTACGAAATGACAAAAACGATGGGTTATAGCCCATGTTATTTGAAATTTTGAATAAAAAAGTTAGCCTCGTTTCTCATCATTTTGGACCATGGGCTATAGCCCATATCGTACGGCATACTATAGCGCGCCGTTTTTCATCATTTTTGAGGATTTGAAAAAAATGACAAAATGACAAAAACGATGGGTTATAGCCCATGTTTTTTGAAATTTTGAAAAAAAAAGTTAGCCTCGTTTCTCATCATTTTGGACCATGGGCTATAGCCCATATCGTACGGCATACTATAGCGCGCCGTTTTTCATCATTTTTGAGGATTTGAAAAAAATTACGAAATGACAAAAACGATGGGTTATAGCCCATGTTTTTTGAAATTTTGAATAAAAAAGTTAGCTTCGTTTCTCATCATTTTGGACCATGGGCTATAGCCCATATCGTACGGCATACTATAGCGCGCCGTTTTTCATCATTTTTGAGGACTTGAAAAAAATGACGAAATGACAAAAACGATGGGTTATAGCCCATGTTTTTGAAATTTTGGAAAAAAAAGTTAGCCTCGTTTCTCATCATTTTGGACCATGGGCTATAGCCCATATCGTACGGCATACTATAGCGCGCCGTTTTTCATCATTTTTGAGGATTTGAAAAAAATGACGAAATGACAAAAACGATGGGTTATAGCCCAGGTTTTTGAAATTTTGAAAAAAAAAGTTAGCCTCGTTTCTCATTATTTTGGACCATGGGCTATAGCCTATATCGTACGGCATACTATAGCGCGCCGTTTTTCATCATTTTTGATGATTTGAAAAAAATGACGAAATGACAAAAACGATGGGTTATAGCCCATGTTTTTGAAATTTTGAAAAAAAAAGTTAGCCTCGTTTCTCATCATTTTGGACCATGGGCTATAGCCCATATCGTACGGCATACTATAGCGCGCCGTTTTTCATCATTTTTGAGGATTTGAAAAAAATGACGAAATGAACAAAAACGATGGGTTATAGCCCATGTTTTTGAAATTTTGAAAAAAAAAATTAGCCTCGTTTCTCATCATTTTGGACCATGGGCTATAGCCCATATCGTACGGCATACTATAGCGCGCCGTTTTTCATCATTTTTGATGATTTGAAAAAAATGACGAAATGACAAAAACGATGGGTTATAGCCCATGTTTTTGAAATTTTGAAAAAAAAAGTTAGCCTCGTTTCTCATCATTTTGGACCATGGGCTATAGCCCATATCGTACGGCATACTATAGCGCGCCGTTTTTCATCATTTTTGAGGATTTGAAAAAAATTACGAAATGACAAAAACGATGGGTTATAGCCCATGTTTTTTGAAATTTTGAATAAAAAAGTTAGCTTCGTTTCTCATCATTTTGGACCATGGGCTATAGCCCATATCGTACGGCATACTATAGCGCGCCGTTTTTCATCATTTTTGAGGACTTGAAAAAAATGACGAAATGACAAAAACGATGGGTTATAGCCCATGTTTTTGAAATTTTGGAAAAAAAAGTTAGCCTCGTTTCTCATCATTTTGGACCATGGGCTATAGCCCATATCGTACGGCATACTATAGCGCGCCGTTTTTCATCATTTTTGAGGATTTGAAAAAAATGACGAAATGACAAAAACGATGGGTTATAGCCCAGGTTTTTGAAATTTTGAAAAAAAAAGTTAGCCTCGTTTCTCATTATTTTGGACCATGGGCTATAGCCTATATCGTACGGCATACTATAGCGCGCCGTTTTTCATCATTTTTGATGATTTGAAAAAAATGACGAAATGACAAAAACGATGGGTTATAGCCCATGTTTTTGAAATTTTGAAAAAAAAAGTTAGCCTCGTTTCTCATCATTTTGGACCATGGGCTATAGCCCATATCGTACGGCATACTATAGCGCGCCGTTTTTCATCATTTTTGAGGATTTGAAAAAAATGACGAAATGAACAAAAACGATGGGTTATAGCCCATGTTTTTGAAATTTTGAAAAAAAAAATTAGCCTCGTTTCTCATCATTTTGGACCATGGGCTATAGCCCATATCGTACGGCATACTATAGCGCGCCGTTTTTCATCATTTTTGATGATTTGAAAAAAATGACGAAATGACAAAAACGATGGGTTATAGCCCATGTTTTTGAAATTTTGAAAAAAAAAGTTAGCCTCGTTTCTCATCATTTTGGACCATGGGCTATAGCCCATATCGTACGGCATACTATAGCGCGCCGTTTTTCATCATTTTTGAGGATTTGAAAAAAATGACGAAATGACAAAAACGATGGGTTATAGCCCATGTTTTTGAAATTTTGAAAAAAAAAGTTAGCCTCGTTTCTCATCATTTTGGACCATGGGCTATAGCCCATATCGTACGGCATACTATAGCGCGCCGTTTTTCATCATTTTTGAGGATTTGAAAAAAATGACGAAATGACAAAAACGATGGGTTATAGCCCATGTTTTTGAAATTTTGAAAAAAAAAGTTAGCCTCGTTTCTCATCATTTTGGACCATGGGCTATAGCCTATATCGTACGGCATACTATAGCGCGCCGTTTTTCATCATTTTTGATGATTTGAAAAAAATGACGAAATGACAAAAACGATGGGTTATAGCCCATGTTTTTGAAATTTTGAAAAAAAAAGTTAGCCTCGTTTCTCATCATTTTGGACCATGGGCTATAGCCCATATCGTACGGCATACTATAGCGCGCCGTTTTTCATCATTTTTGAGGATTTGAAAAAAATGAAGAAATGACAAAAACGATGGGTTATAGTCCATGTTTTTTGAAATTTTGAATAAAAAAGTTAGCCTCGTTTCTCATCATTTTGGACCATGGGCTATAGCCCATATCGTACGGCATACTATAGCGCGCCGTTTTTCATCATTTTTGAGGATTTGAAAAAAATGACGAAATGACAAAAACGATGGGTTATAGCCCATGTTTTTTGAAATTTTGAAAAAAAAAGTTAGCCTCGTTTCTCATCATTTTGGACCATGGGCTATAGCCCATATCGTACGGCATACTATAGCGCGCCGTTTTTCATCATTTTTGAGGATTTGAAAAAAATGACAAAATGACAAAAACGATGGGTTATAGCCCATGTTTTTTAAATTAAAAAAAAAAAAGTTAGCCTCGTTTCTCATCATTTTGGACCATGGGCTATAGCCCATATCGTACGGCATAGTATAGCGCGCCGTTTTTCATCATTTTTGAGGATTTGAAAAAAATGACAAAATGACAAAAACGATGGGTTATAGCCCATGTTTTTGAAATTTTGAAAAAAAAAGTTAGCCTCGTTTCTCATCATTTTGGACCATGGGCTATAGCCTATATCGTACGGCATACTATAGCGCGCCGTTTTTCATCATTTTTGATGATTTGAAAAAAATTACGAAATGACAAAAACGATGGGTTATAGCCCATGTTTTTGAAAATTTGAAAAAAAAAGTTAGCCTCGTTTCTCATCATTTTGGACCATGGGCTATAGCCCATATCGTACGGCATACTATGGCGCGCCGTTTTTCATCATTTTTGAGGATTTGAAAAAAATGACAAAATGACAAAAACGATGGGTTATAGCCCATGTTTTTTGAAATTTTGAAAAAAAAAGTTAGCCTCGTTTCTCATCATTTTAGACCATGGGCTATAGCCCATATCGTACGGCATACTATAGCGCGCCGTTTTTCATAATTTTTGAGGATTTGAAAAAAATGACGAAATGACAAAAACGATGGGTTATAGCCCATGTTTTTTGAAATTTTGAATAAAAAAGTTAGCCTCGTTTCTCATCATTTTGGACCATGGGCTATAGCCCATATCGTACGGCATACTATAGCGCGCCGTTTTTCATCATTTTTGAGGATTTGAAAAAAATGACGAAATGACAAAAACGATGGGTTATAGCCCATGTTTTTGAAATTTTGGAAAAAAAAGTTAGCCTCGTTTCTCATCATTTTGGACCATGGGCTATAGCCCATATCGTACGGCATACTATAGCGCGCCGTTTTTCATCATTTTTGAGGATTTGAAAAAAATGACGAAATGACAAAAACGATGGGTTATAGCCCATGTTTTTTGAAATTTTGAATAAAAAAGTTAGCCTCGTTTCTCATCATTTTGGACCATGGGCTATAGCCCATATCGTACGGCATACTATAGCGCGCCGTTTTTCATCATTTTTGAGGATTTGAAAAAAATGACGAAATGACAAAAACGATGGGTTATAGCCCATGTTTTTGAAAATTTGAAAAAAAAAGTTAGCCTCGTTTCTCATCATTTTGGACCATGGGCTATAGCCCATATCGTACGGCATACTATGGCGCGCCGTTTTTCATCATTTTTGAGGATTTGAAAAAAATGACAAAATGACAAAAACGATGGGTTATAGCCCATGTTTTTTGAAATTTTGAAAAAAAAAGTTAGCCTCGTTTCTCATCATTTTAGACCATGGGCTATAGCCCATATCGTACGGCATACTATAGCGCGCCGTTTTTCATAATTTTTGAGGATTTGAAAAAAATGACGAAATGACAAAAACGATGGGTTATAGCCCATGTTTTTTGAAATTTTGAATAAAAAAGTTAGCCTCGTTTCTCATCATTTTGGACCATGGGCTATAGCCCATATCGTACGGCATACTATAGCGCGCCGTTTTTCATCATTTTTGAGGATTTGAAAAAAATGACGAAATGACAAAAACGATGGGTTGTATCCCATGTTTTTGAAATTTTGGAAAAAAAAGTTAGCCTCGTTTCTCATCATTTTGGACCATGGGCTATAGCCCATATCGTACGGCATACTATAGCGCGCCGTTTTTCATCATTTTTGAGGATTTGAAAAAAATGACGAAATGACAAAAACGATGGGTTATAGCCCATGTTTTTTGAAATTTTGAATAAAAAAGTTAGCCTCGTTTCTCATCATTTTGGACCATGGGCTATAGCCCATATCGTACGGCATACTATAGCGCGCCGTTTTTCATCATTTTTGAGGATTTGAAAAAAATGACGAAATGACAAAAACGATGGGTTATAGCCCATGTTTTTGAAATTTTGATAAAAAAAGTTAGCCTCGTTTCTCATCATTTTGGACCATGGGCTATAGCCTATATCGTACGGCATACTATAGCGCGCCGTTTTTCATCATTTTTGATGATTTGAAAAAAATGACGAAATGACAAAAACGATGGGTTATAGCCCATGTTTTTGAAATTTTGAAAAAAAAAGTTAGCCTCGTTTCTCATCATTTTGGACCATGGGCTATAGCCCATATCGTACGGCATACTATGGCGCGCCGTTTTTCATCATTTTTGAGGATTTGAAAAAAATGACAAAATGACAAAAACGATGGGTTATAGCCCATGATTTTTGAATTTTTGAAAAAAAAAGTTAACCTCGTTTCTCATCATTTTGGACCATGGGCTATAGCCCATATCGTACGGCATACTATAGCGCGCCATTTTTCATCATTTTTGAGGATTTGAAAAAAATTACGAAATGACAAAAACGATGGGTTATAGCCCATGTTATTTGAAATTTTGAATAAAAAAGTTAGCCTCGTTTCTCATCATTTTGGACCATGGGCTATAGCCCATATCGTACGGCATACTATAGCGCGCCGTTTTTCATCATTTTTGAGGATTTGAAAAAAATGACAAAATGACAAAAACGATGGGTTATAGCCCATGTTTTTTGAAATTTTGAAAAAAAAAGTTAGCCTCGTTTCTCATCATTTTGGACCATGGGCTATAGCCCATATCGTACGGCATACTATAGCGCGCCGTTTTTCATCATTTTTGAGGATTTGAAAAAAATTACGAAATGACAAAAACGATGGGTTATAGCCCATGTTTTTTGAAATTTTGAATAAAAAAGTTAGCTTCGTTTCTCATCATTTTGGACCATGGGCTATAGCCCATATCGTACGGCATACTATAGCGCGCCGTTTTTCATCATTTTTGAGGACTTGAAAAAAATGACGAAATGACAAAAACGATGGGTTATAGCCCATGTTTTTGAAATTTTGAAAAAAAAAGTTAGCCTCGTTTCTCATCATTTTGGACCATGGGCTATAGCCCATATCGTACGGCATACTATAGCGCGCCGTTTTTCATCATTTTTGAGGATTTGAAAAAAATGACGAAATGACAAAAACGATGGGTTATAGCCCATGTTTTTGAAATTTTGAAAAAAAAAGTTAGCCTCGTTTCTCATCATTTTGGACCATGGGCTATAGCCCATATCGTACGGCATACTATAGCGCGCCGTTTTTCATCATTTTTGAGGATTTGAAAAAAATGACGAAATGACAAAAACGATGGGTTATAGCCCATGTTTTTGAAATTTTGAAAAAAAAAGTTAGCCTCGTTTCTCATCATTTTGGACCATGGGCTATAGCCTATATCGTACGGCATACTATAGCGCGCCGTTTTTCATCATTTTTGATGATTTGAAAAAAATGACGAAATGACAAAAACGATGGGTTATAGCCCATGTTTTTGAAATTTTGAAAAAAAAAGTTAGCCTCGTTTCTCATCATTTTGGACCATGGGCTATAGCCCATATCGTACGGCATACTATAGCGCGCCGTTTTTCATCATTTTTGAGGATTTGAAAAAAATGACAAAATGACAAAAACGATGGGTTATAGCCCAGGTTTTTGAAATTTTGAAAAAAAAAGTTAGCCTCGTTTCTCATTATTTTGGACCATGGGCTATAGCCTATATCGTACGGCATACTATAGCGCGCCGTTTTTCATAATTTTTGATGATTTGAAAAAAATGACGAAATGACAAAAACGATGGGTTATAGCCCATGTTTTTGAAATTTTGAAAAAAAAAGTTAGCCTCGTTTCTCATCATTTTGGACCATGGGCTATAGCCCATATCGTACGGCATACTATAGCGCGCCGTTTTTCATCATTTTTGAGGATTTGAAAAAAATGACGAAATGACAAAAACGATGGGTTATAGCCCATGTTTTTGAAATTTTGAAAAAAAAAGTTAGCCTCGTTTCTCATCATTTTGGACCATGGGCTATAGCCCATATCGTACGGCATACTATAGCGCGCCGTTTTTCATCATTTTTGATGATTTGAAAAAAATGACGAAATGACAAAAACGATGTGTTATAGCCCATGTTTTTGAAATTTTGAAAAAAAAAGTTAGCCTCGTTTCTCATCATTTTGGACCATGGGCTATAGCCCATATCGTACGGCATACTATAGCGCGCCGTTTTTCATCATTTTTGAGGATTTGAAAAAAATGAAGAAATGACAAAAACGATGGGTTATAGTCCATGTTTTTTGAAATTTTGAATAAAAAAGTTAGCCTCGTTTCTCATCATTTTGGACCATGGGCTATAGCCCATATCGTACGGCATACTATAGCGCGCCGTTTTTCATCATTTTTGAGGATTTGAAAAAAATGACGAAATGACAAAAACGATGGGTTATAGCCCATGTTTTTGAAATTTTGAAAAAAAAAGTTAGCCTCGTTTCTCATCATTTTGGACCATGGGCTATAGCCCATATCGTACGGCATACTATAGCGCGCCGTTTTTCATCATTTTTGAGGATTTGAAAAAAATGACGAAATGACAAAAACGATGGGTTATAGCCCATGTTTTTTGAAATTTTGAAAAAAAAAGTTAGCCTCGTTTCTCATCATTTTGGACCATGGGCTATAGCCCATATCGTACGGCATACTATAGCGCGCCGTTTTTCATCATTTTTGAGGATTTGAAAAAAATGACAAAATGACAAAAACGATGGGTTATAGCCCATGTTTTTGAAATTTCAAAAAAAAAAAGTTAGCCTCGTTTCTCATCATTTTGGACCATGGGCTATAGCCCATATCGTACGGCATAGTATAGCGCGCCGTTTTTCATCATTTTTGAGGATTTGAAAAAAATGACAAAATGACAAAAACGATGGGTTATAGCCCATGTTTTTGAAATTTTGAAAAAAAAAGTTAGCCTCGTTTCTCATCATTTTGGACCATGGGCTATAGCCTATATCGTACGGCATACTATAGCGCGCCGTTTTTCATCATTTTTGATGATTTGAAAAAAATTACGAAATGACAAAAACGATGGGTTATAGCCCATGTTTTTGAAAATTTGAAAAAAAAAGTTAGCCTCGTTTCTCATCATTTTGGACCATGGGCTATAGCCCATATCGTACGGCATACTATGGCGCGCCGTTTTTCATCATTTTTGAGGATTTGAAAAAAATGACAAAATGACAAAAACGATGGGTTATAGCCCATGATTTTTGAATTTTTGAAAAAAAAAGTTAGCCTCGTTTCTCATCATTTTGGACCATGGGCTATAGCCCATATCGTACGGCATACTATAGCGCGCCGTTTTTCATCATTTTTGAGGATTTGAAAAAAATTACGAAATGACAAAAACGATGGGTTATAGCCCATGTTATTTGAAATTTTGAATAAAAAAGTTAGCCTCGTTTCTCATCATTTTGGACCATGGGCTATAGCCCATATCGTACGGCATACTATAGCGCGCCGTTTTTCATCATTTTTGAGGATTTGAAAAAAATGACAAAATGACAAAAACGATGGGTTATAGCCCATGTTTTTTGAAATTTTGAAAAAAAAAGTTAGCCTCGTTTCTCATCATTTTGGACCATGGGCTATAGCCCATATCGTACGGCATACTATAGCGCGCCGTTTTTCATCATTTTTGAGGATTTGAAAAAAATTACGAAATGACAAAAACGATGGGTTATAGCCCATGTTTTTTGAAATTTTGAATAAAAAAGTTAGCTTCGTTTCTCATCATTTTGGACCATGGGCTATAGCCCATATCGTACGGCATACTATAGCGCGCCGTTTTTCATCATTTTTGAGGACTTGAAAAAAATGACGAAATGACAAAAACGATGGGTTATAGCCCATGTTTTTGAAATTTTGGAAAAAAAAGTTAGCCTCGTTTCTCATCATTTTGGACCATGGGCTATAGCCCATATCGTACGGCATACTATAGCGCGCCGTTTTTCATCATTTTTGAGGATTTGAAAAAAATGACGAAATGACAAAAACGATGGGTTATAGCCCAGGTTTTTGAAATTTTGAAAAAAAAAGTTAGCCTCGTTTCTCATTATTTTGGACCATGGGCTATAGCCTATATCGTACGGCATACTATAGCGCGCCGTTTTTCATCATTTTTGATGATTTGAAAAAAATGACGAAATGACAAAAACGATGGGTTATAGCCCATGTTTTTGAAATTTTGAAAAAAAAAGTTAGCCTCGTTTCTCATCATTTTGGACCATGGGCTATAGCCCATATCGTACGGCATACTATAGCGCGCCGTTTTTCATCATTTTTGAGGATTTGAAAAAAATGACGAAATGAACAAAAACGATGGGTTATAGCCCATGTTTTTGAAATTTTGAAAAAAAAAATTAGCCTCGTTTCTCATCATTTTGGACCATGGGCTATAGCCCATATCGTACGGCATACTATAGCGCGCCGTTTTTCATCATTTTTGATGATTTGAAAAAAATGACGAAATGACAAAAACGATGGGTTATAGCCCATGTTTTTGAAATTTTGAAAAAAAAAGTTAGCCTCGTTTCTCATCATTTTGGACCATGGGCTATAGCCCATATCGTACGGCATACTATAGCGCGCCGTTTTTCATCATTTTTGAGGATTTGAAAAAAATTACGAAATGACAAAAACGATGGGTTATAGCCCATGTTTTTGAAATTTTGAAAAAAAAAGTTAGCCTCGTTTCTCATCATTTTGGACCATGGGCTATAGCCCATATCGTACGGCATACTATAGCGCGCCGTTTTTCATCATTTTTGAGGATTTGAAAAAAATGACGAAATGACAAAAACGATGGGTTATAGCCCATGTTTTTGAAATTTTGAAAAAAAAAGTTAGCCTCGTTTCTCATCATTTTGGACCATGGGCTATAGCCTATATCGTACGGCATACTATAGCGCGCCGTTTTTCATCATTTTTGATGATTTGAAAAAAATGACGAAATGACAAAAACGATGGGTTATAGCCCATGTTTTTGAAATTTTGAAAAAAAAAGTTAGCCTCGTTTCTCATCATTTTGGACCATGGGCTATAGCCCATATCGTACGGCATACTATAGCGCGCCGTTTTTCATCATTTTTGAGGATTTGAAAAAAATGAAGAAATGACAAAAACGATGGGTTATAGTCCATGTTTTTTGAAATTTTGAATAAAAAAGTTAGCCTCGTTTCTCATCATTTTGGACCATGGGCTATAGCCCATATCGTACGGCATACTATAGCGCGCCGTTTTTCATCATTTTTGAGGATTTGAAAAAAATGACGAAATGACAAAAACGATGGGTTATAGCCCATGTTTTTTGAAATTTTGAAAAAAAAAGTTAGCCTCGTTTCTCATCATTTTGGACCATGGGCTATAGCCCATATCGTACGGCATACTATAGCGCGCCGTTTTTCATCATTTTTGAGGATTTGAAAAAAATGACAAAATGACAAAAACGATGGGTTATAGCCCATGTTTTTTAAATTAAAAAAAAAAAAAGTTAGCCTCGTTTCTCATCATTTTGGACCATGGGCTATAGCCC
The DNA here is from genome assembly GCF_963924005.1 of Protomyctophum bolini. NCBI lineage: Eukaryota > Metazoa > Chordata > Actinopteri > Myctophiformes > Myctophidae > Protomyctophum > Protomyctophum bolini. Next base: position 25,388,337 of record NC_137874.1, on the reverse strand, counting down.
ATATCGTACGGCATAGTATAGCGCGCCGTTTTTCATCATTTTTGAGGATTTGAAAAAAATGACAAAATGACAAAAACGATGGGTTATAGCCCATGTTTTTGAAATTTTGAAAAAAAAAGTTAGCCTCGTTTCTCATCATTTTGGACCATGGGCTATAGCCTATATCGTACGGCATACTATAGCGCGCCGTTTTTCATCATTTTTGATGATTTGAAAAAAATTACGAAATGACAAAAACGATGGGTTATAGCCCATGTTTTTGAAAATTTGAAAAAAAAAGTTAGCCTCGTTTCTCATCATTTTGGACCATGGGCTATAGCCCATATCGTACGGCATACTATGGCGCGCCGTTTTTCATCATTTTTGAGGATTTGAAAAAAATGACAAAATGACAAAAACGATGGGTTATAGCCCATGTTTTTTGAAATTTTGAAAAAAAAAGTTAGCCTCGTTTCTCATCATTTTAGACCATGGGCTATAGCCCATATCGTACGGCATACTATAGCGCGCCGTTTTTCATAATTTTTGAGGATTTGAAAAAAATGACGAAATGACAAAAACGATGGGTTATAGCCCATGTTTTTTGAAATTTTGAATAAAAAAGTTAGCCTCGTTTCTCATCATTTTGGACCATGGGCTATAGCCCATATCGTACGGCATACTATAGCGCGCCGTTTTTCATCATTTTTGAGGATTTGAAAAAAATGACGAAATGACAAAAACGATGGGTTATAGCCCATGTTTTTGAAATTTTGGAAAAAAAAGTTAGCCTCGTTTCTCATCATTTTGGACCATGGGCTATAGCCCATATCGTACGGCATACTATAGCGCGCCGTTTTTCATCATTTTTGAGGATTTGAAAAAAATGACGAAATGACAAAAACGATGGGTTATAGCCCATGTTTTTTGAAATTTTGAATAAAAAAGTTAGCCTCGTTTCTCATCATTTTGGACCATGGGCTATAGCCCATATCGTACGGCATACTATAGCGCGCCGTTTTTCATCATTTTTGAGGATTTGAAAAAAATGACGAAATGACAAAAACGATGGGTTATAGCCCATGTTTTTGAAAATTTGAAAAAAAAAGTTAGCCTCGTTTCTCATCATTTTGGACCATGGGCTATAGCCCATATCGTACGGCATACTATGGCGCGCCGTTTTTCATCATTTTTGAGGATTTGAAAAAAATGACAAAATGACAAAAACGATGGGTTATAGCCCATGTTTTTTGAAATTTTGAAAAAAAAAGTTAGCCTCGTTTCTCATCATTTTAGACCATGGGCTATAGCCCATATCGTACGGCATACTATAGCGCGCCGTTTTTCATAATTTTTGAGGATTTGAAAAAAATGACGAAATGACAAAAACGATGGGTTATAGCCCATGTTTTTTGAAATTTTGAATAAAAAAGTTAGCCTCGTTTCTCATCATTTTGGACCATGGGCTATAGCCCATATCGTACGGCATACTATAGCGCGCCGTTTTTCATCATTTTTGAGGATTTGAAAAAAATGACGAAATGACAAAAACGATGGGTTGTATCCCATGTTTTTGAAATTTTGGAAAAAAAAGTTAGCCTCGTTTCTCATCATTTTGGACCATGGGCTATAGCCCATATCGTACGGCATACTATAGCGCGCCGTTTTTCATCATTTTTGAGGATTTGAAAAAAATGACGAAATGACAAAAACGATGGGTTATAGCCCATGTTTTTTGAAATTTTGAATAAAAAAGTTAGCCTCGTTTCTCATCATTTTGGACCATGGGCTATAGCCCATATCGTACGGCATACTATAGCGCGCCGTTTTTCATCATTTTTGAGGATTTGAAAAAAATGACGAAATGACAAAAACGATGGGTTATAGCCCATGTTTTTGAAATTTTGATAAAAAAAGTTAGCCTCGTTTCTCATCATTTTGGACCATGGGCTATAGCCTATATCGTACGGCATACTATAGCGCGCCGTTTTTCATCATTTTTGATGATTTGAAAAAAATGACGAAATGACAAAAACGATGGGTTATAGCCCATGTTTTTGAAATTTTGAAAAAAAAAGTTAGCCTCGTTTCTCATCATTTTGGACCATGGGCTATAGGCCATATCGTACGGCATACTATGGCGCGCCGTTTTTCATCATTTTTGAGGATTTGAAAAAAATGACAAAATGACAAAAACGATGGGTTATAGCCCATGATTTTTGAATTTTTTTAAAAAAAAGTTAACCTCGTTTCTCATCATTTTGGACCATGGGCTATAGCCCATATCGTACGGCATACTATAGCGCGCCGTTTTTCATCATTTTTGAGGATTTGAAAAAAATTACGAAATGACAAAAACGATGGGTTATAGCCCATGTTATTTGAAATTTTGAATAAAAAAGTTAGCCTCGTTTCTCATCATTTTGGACCATGGGCTATAGCCCATATCGTACGGCATACTATAGCGCGCCGTTTTTCATCATTTTTGAGGATTTGAAAAAAATGACAAAATGACAAAAACGATGGGTTATAGCCCATGTTTTTTGAAATTTTGAAAAAAAAAGTTAGCCTCGTTTCTCATCATTTTAGACCATGGGCTATAGCCCATATCGTACGGCATACTATAGCGCGCCGTTTTTCATAATTTTTGAGGATTTGAAAAAAATGACGAAATGACAAAAACGATGGGTTATAGCCCATGTTTTTTGAAATTTTGAATAAAAAAGTTAGCCTCGTTTCTCATCATTTTGGACCATGGGCTATAGCCCATATCGTACGGCATACTATAGCGCGCCGTTTTTCATCATTTTTGAGGATTTGAAAAAAATGACGAAATGACAAAAACGATGGGTTATAGCCCATGTTTTTGAAATTTTGATAAAAAAAGTTAGCCTCGTTTCTCATCATTTTGGACCATGGGCTATAGCCTATATCGTACGGCATACTATAGCGCGCCGTTTTTCATCATTTTTGATGATTTGAAAAAAATGACGAAATGACAAAAACGATGGGTTATAGCCCATGTTTTTGAAATTTTGAAAAAAAAAGTTAGCCTCGTTTCTCATCATTTTGGACCATGGGCTATAGGCCATATCGTACGGCATACTATGGCGCGCCGTTTTTCATCATTTTTGAGGATTTGAAAAAAATGACAAAATGACAAAAACGATGGGTTATAGCCCATGATTTTTGAATTTTTTAAAAAAAAGTTAACCTCGTTTCTCATCATTTTGGACCATGGGCTATAGCCCATATCGTACGGCATACTATAGCGCGCCGTTTTTCATCATTTTTGAGGATTTGAAAAAAATTACGAAATGACAAAAACGATGGGTTATAGCCCATGTTATTTGAAATTTTGAATAAAAAAGTTAGCCTCGTTTCTCATCATTTTGGACCATGGGCTATAGCCCATATCGTACGGCATACTATAGCGCGCCGTTTTTCATCATTTTTGAGGATTTGAAAAAAATGACAAAATGACAAAAACGATGGGTTATAGCCCATGTTTTTTGAAATTTTGAAAAAAAAAGTTAGCCTCGTTTCTCATCATTTTAGACCATGGGCTATAGCCCATATCGTACGGCATACTATAGCGCGCCGTTTTTCATAATTTTTGAGGATTTGAAAAAAATGACGAAATGACAAAAACGATGGGTTATAGCCCATGTTTTTTGAAATTTTGAATAAAAAAGTTAGCCTCGTTTCTCATCATTTTGGACCATGGGCTATAGCCCATATCGTACGGCATACTATAGCGCGCCGTTTTTCATCATTTTTGAGGATTTGAAAAAAATGACGAAATGACAAAAACGATGGGTTATAGCCCATGTTTTTGAAATTTTGGAAAAAAAAGTTAGCCTCGTTTCTCATCATTTTGGACCATGGGCTATAGCCCATATCGTACGGCATACTATAGCGCGCCGTTTTTCATCATTTTTGAGGATTTGAAAAAAATGACGAAATGACAAAAACGATGGGTTATAGCCCATGTTTTTTGAAATTTTGAATAAAAAAGTTAGCCTCGTTTCTCATCATTTTGGACCATGGGCTATAGCCCATATCGTACGGCATACTATAGCGCGCCGTTTTTCATCATTTTTGAGGATTTGAAAAAAATGACGAAATGACAAAAACGATGGGTTATAGCCCATGTTTTTGAAAATTTGAAAAAAAAAGTTAGCCTCGTTTCTCATCATTTTGGACCATGGGCTATAGCCCATATCGTACGGCATACTATGGCGCGCCGTTTTTCATCATTTTTGAGGATTTGAAAAAAATGACAAAATGACAAAAACGATGGGTTATAGCCCATGTTTTTTGAAATTTTGAAAAAAAAAGTTAGCCTCGTTTCTCATCATTTTAGACCATGGGCTATAGCCCATATCGTACGGCATACTATAGCGCGCCGTTTTTCATAATTTTTGAGGATTTGAAAAAAATGACGAAATGACAAAAACGATGGGTTATAGCCCATGTTTTTTGAAATTTTGAATAAAAAAGTTAGCCTCGTTTCTCATCATTTTGGACCATGGGCTATAGCCCATATCGTACGGCATACTATAGCGCGCCGTTTTTCATCATTTTTGAGGATTTGAAAAAAATGACGAAATGACAAAAACGATGGGTTGTATCCCATGTTTTTGAAATTTTGGAAAAAAAAGTTAGCCTCGTTTCTCATCATTTTGGACCATGGGCTATAGCCCATATCGTACGGCATACTATAGCGCGCCGTTTTTCATCATTTTTGAGGATTTGAAAAAAATGACGAAATGACAAAAACGATGGGTTATAGCCCATGTTTTTTGAAATTTTGAATAAAAAAGTTAGCCTCGTTTCTCATCATTTTGGACCATGGGCTATAGCCCATATCGTACGGCATACTATAGCGCGCCGTTTTTCATCATTTTTGAGGATTTGAAAAAAATGACGAAATGACAAAAACGATGGGTTATAGCCCATGTTTTTGAAATTTTGATAAAAAAAGTTAGCCTCGTTTCTCATCATTTTGGACCATGGGCTATAGCCTATATCGTACGGCATACTATAGCGCGCCGTTTTTCATCATTTTTGATGATTTGAAAAAAATGACGAAATGACAAAAACGATGGGTTATAGCCCATGTTTTTGAAATTTTGAAAAAAAAAGTTAGCCTCGTTTCTCATCATTTTGGACCATGGGCTATAGGCCATATCGTACGGCATACTATGGCGCGCCGTTTTTCATCATTTTTGAGGATTTGAAAAAAATGACAAAATGACAAAAACGATGGGTTATAGCCCATGATTTTTGAATTTTTTTAAAAAAAAGTTAACCTCGTTTCTCATCATTTTGGACCATGGGCTATAGCCCATATCGTACGGCATACTATAGCGCGCCGTTTTTCATCATTTTTGAGGATTTGAAAAAAATTACGAAATGACAAAAACGATGGGTTATAGCCCATGTTATTTGAAATTTTGAATAAAAAAGTTAGCCTCGTTTCTCATCATTTTGGACCATGGGCTATAGCCCATATCGTACGGCATACTATAGCGCGCCGTTTTTCATCATTTTTGAGGATTTGAAAAAAATGACAAAATGACAAAAACGATGGGTTATAGCCCATGTTTTTTGAAATTTTGAAAAAAAAAGTTAGCCTCGTTTCTCATCATTTTGGACCATGGGCTATAGCCCATATCGTACGGCATACTATAGCGCGCCGTTTTTCATCATTTTTGAGGATTTGAAAAAAATGAAGAAATGACAAAAACGATGGGTTATAGTCCATGTTTTTTGAAATTTTGAATAAAAAAGTTAGCCTCGTTTCTCATCATTTTGGACCATGGGCTATAGCCCATATCGTACGGCATACTATAGCGCGCCGTTTTTCATCATTTTTGAGGATTTGAAAAAAATGACGAAATGACAAAAACGATGGGTTATAGCCCATGTTTTTTGAAATTTTGAAAAAAAAAGTTAGCCTCGTTTCTCATCATTTTGGACCATGGGCTATAGCCCATATCGTACGGCATACTATAGCGCGCCGTTTTTCATCATTTTTGAGGATTTGAAAAAAATGACAAAATGACAAAAACGATGGGTTATAGCCCATGTTTTTTAAATTAAAAAAAAAAAAAGTTAGCCTCGTTTCTCATCATTTTGGACCATGGGCTATAGCCCATATCGTACGGCATAGTATAGCGCGCCGTTTTTCATCATTTTTGAGGATTTGAAAAAAATGACAAAATGACAAAAACGATGGGTTATAGCCCATGTTTTTGAAATTTTGAAAAAAAAAGTTAGCCTCGTTTCTCATCATTTTGGACCATGGGCTATAGCCTATATCGTACGGCATACTATAGCGCGCCGTTTTTCATCATTTTTGATGATTTGAAAAAAATTACGAAATGACAAAAACGATGGGTTATAGCCCATGTTTTTGAAAATTTGAAAAAAAAAGTTAGCCTCGTTTCTCATCATTTTGGACCATGGGCTATAGCCCATATCGTACGGCATACTATGGCGCGCCGTTTTTCATCATTTTTGAGGATTTGAAAAAAATGACAAAATGACAAAAACGATGGGTTATAGCCCATGTTTTTTGAAATTTTGAAAAAAAAAGTTAGCCTCGTTTCTCATCATTTTAGACCATGGGCTATAGCCCATATCGTACGGCATACTATAGCGCGCCGTTTTTCATAATTTTTGAGGATTTGAAAAAAATGACGAAATGACAAAAACGATGGGTTATAGCCCATGTTTTTTGAAATTTTGAATAAAAAAGTTAGCCTCGTTTCTCATCATTTTGGACCATGGGCTATAGCCCATATCGTACGGCATACTATAGCGCGCCGTTTTTCATCATTTTTGAGGATTTGAAAAAAATGACGAAATGACAAAAACGATGGGTTATAGCCCATGTTTTTGAAATTTTGGAAAAAAAAGTTAGCCTCGTTTCTCATCATTTTGGACCATGGGCTATAGCCCATATCGTACGGCATACTATAGCGCGCCGTTTTTCATCATTTTTGAGGATTTGAAAAAAATGACGAAATGACAAAAACGATGGGTTATAGCCCATGTTTTTTGAAATTTTGAATAAAAAAGTTAGCCTCGTTTCTCATCATTTTGGACCATGGGCTATAGCCCATATCGTACGGCATACTATAGCGCGCCGTTTTTCATCATTTTTGAGGATTTGAAAAAAATGACGAAATGACAAAAACGATGGGTTATAGCCCATGTTTTTGAAAATTTGAAAAAAAAAGTTAGCCTCGTTTCTCATCATTTTGGACCATGGGCTATAGCCCATATCGTACGGCATACTATGGCGCGCCGTTTTTCATCATTTTTGAGGATTTGAAAAAAATGACAAAATGACAAAAACGATGGGTTATAGCCCATGTTTTTTGAAATTTTGAAAAAAAAAGTTAGCCTCGTTTCTCATCATTTTAGACCATGGGCTATAGCCCATATCGTACGGCATACTATAGCGCGCCGTTTTTCATAATTTTTGAGGATTTGAAAAAAATGACGAAATGACAAAAACGATGGGTTATAGCCCATGTTTTTTGAAATTTTGAATAAAAAAGTTAGCCTCGTTTCTCATCATTTTGGACCATGGGCTATAGCCCATATCGTACGGCATACTATAGCGCGCCGTTTTTCATCATTTTTGAGGATTTGAAAAAAATGACGAAATGACAAAAACGATGGGTTGTATCCCATGTTTTTGAAATTTTGGAAAAAAAAGTTAGCCTCGTTTCTCATCATTTTGGACCATGGGCTATAGCCCATATCGTACGGCATACTATAGCGCGCCGTTTTTCATCATTTTTGAGGATTTGAAAAAAATGACGAAATGACAAAAACGATGGGTTATAGCCCATGTTTTTTGAAATTTTGAATAAAAAAGTTAGCCTCGTTTCTCATCATTTTGGACCATGGGCTATAGCCCATATCGTACGGCATACTATAGCGCGCCGTTTTTCATCATTTTTGAGGATTTGAAAAAAATGACGAAATGACAAAAACGATGGGTTATAGCCCATGTTTTTGAAATTTTGATAAAAAAAGTTAGCCTCGTTTCTCATCATTTTGGACCATGGGCTATAGCCTATATCGTACGGCATACTATAGCGCGCCGTTTTTCATCATTTTTGATGATTTGAAAAAAATGACGAAATGACAAAAACGATGGGTTATAGCCCATGTTTTTGAAATTTTGAAAAAAAAAGTTAGCCTCGTTTCTCATCATTTTGGACCATGGGCTATAGGCCATATCGTACGGCATACTATGGCGCGCCGTTTTTCATCATTTTTGAGGATTTGAAAAAAATGACAAAATGACAAAAACGATGGGTTATAGCCCATGATTTTTGAATTTTTTTAAAAAAAAGTTAACCTCGTTTCTCATCATTTTGGACCATGGGCTATAGCCCATATCGTACGGCATACTATAGCGCGCCGTTTTTCATCATTTTTGAGGATTTGAAAAAAATTACGAAATGACAAAAACGATGGGTTATAGCCCATGTTATTTGAAATTTTGAATAAAAAAGTTAGCCTCGTTTCTCATCATTTTGGACCATGGGCTATAGCCCATATCGTACGGCATACTATAGCGCGCCGTTTTTCATCATTTTTGAGGATTTGAAAAAAATGACAAAATGACAAAAACGATGGGTTATAGCCCATGTTTTTTGAAATTTTGAAAAAAAAAGTTAGCCTCGTTTCTCATCATTTTGGACCATGGGCTATAGCCCATATCGTACGGCATACTATAGCGCGCCGTTTTTCATCATTTTTGAGGATTTGAAAAAAATTACGAAATGACAAAAACGATGGGTTATAGCCCATGTTTTTTGAAATTTTGAATAAAAAAGTTAGCTTCGTTTCTCATCATTTTGGACCATGGGCTATAGCCCATATCGTACGGCATACTATAGCGCGCCGTTTTTCATCATTTTTGAGGACTTGAAAAAAATGACGAAATGACAAAAACGATGGGTTATAGCCCATGTTTTTGAAATTTTGGAAAAAAAAGTTAGCCTCGTTTCTCATCATTTTGGACCATGGGCTATAGCCCATATCGTACGGCATACTATAGCGCGCCGTTTTTCATCATTTTTGAGGATTTGAAAAAAATGACGAAATGACAAAAACGATGGGTTATAGCCCATGTTTTTGAAATTTTGAAAAAAAAAGTTAGCCTCGTTTCTCATCATTTTGGACCATGGGCTATAGCCCATATCGTACGGCATACTATAGCGCGCCGTTTTTCATCATTTTTGAGGATTTGAAAAAATGACGAAATGACAAAAACGATGGGTTATAGCCCATGTTTTTGAAATTTTGAAAAAAAAAGTTAGCCTCGTTTCTCATCATTTTGGACCATGGGCTATAGCCTATATCGTACGGCATACTATAGCGCGCCGTTTTTCATCATTTTTGATGATTTGAAAAAAATGACGAAATGACAAAAACGATGGGTTATAGCCCATGTTTTTGAAATTTTGAAAAAAAAAGTTAGCCTCGTTTCTCATCATTTTGGACCATGGGCTATAGCCCATATCGTACGGCATACTATAGCGCGCCGTTTTTCATCATTTTTGAGGATTTGAAAAAAATGACAAAATGACAAAAACGATGGGTTATAGCCCATGTTTTTGAAATTAAAAAAAAAAAAGTTAGCCTCGTTTCTCATCATTTTGGACCATGGGCTATAGCCCATATCGTACGGCATAGTATAGCGCGCCGTTTTTCATCATTTTTGAGGATTTGAAAAAAATGACAAAATGACAAAAACGATGGGTTATAGCCCATGTTTTTGAAATTTTGAAAAAAAAAGTTAGCCTCGTTTCTCATCATTTTGGACCATGGGCTATAGCCTATATCGTACGGCATACTATAGCGCGCCGTTTTTCATCATTTTTGATGATTTGAAAAAAATTACGAAATGACAAAAACGATGGGTTATAGCCCATGTTTTTGAAAATTTGAAAAAAAAAGTTAGCCTCGTTTCTCATCATTTTGGACCATGGGCTATAGCCCATATCGTACGGCATACTATGGCGCGCCGTTTTTCATCATTTTTGAGGATTTGAAAAAAATGACAAAATGACAAAAACGATGGGTTATAGCCCATGTTTTTTGAAATTTTGAAAAAAAAAGTTAGCCTCGTTTCTCATCATTTTAGACCATGGGCTATAGCCCATATCGTACGGCATACTATAGCGCGCCGTTTTTCATAATTTTTGAGGATTTGAAAAAAATGACGAAATGACAAAAACGATGGGTTATAGCCCATGTTTTTTGAAATTTTGAATAAAAAAGTTAGCCTCGTTTCTCATCATTTTGGACCATGGGCTATAGCCCATATCGTACGGCATACTATAGCGCGCCGTTTTTCATCATTTTTGAGGATTTGAAAAAAATGACGAAATGACAAAAACGATGGGTTATAGCCCATGTTTTTGAAATTTTGGAAAAAAAAGTTAGCCTCGTTTCTCATCATTTTGGACCATGGGCTATAGCCCATATCGTACGGCATACTATAGCGCGCCGTTTTTCATCATTTTTGAGGATTTGAAAAAAATGACGAAATGACAAAAACGATGGGTTATAGCCCATGTTTTTTGAAATTTTGAATAAAAAAGTTAGCCTCGTTTCTCATCATTTTGGACCATGGGCTATAGCCCATATCGTACGGCATACTATAGCGCGCCGTTTTTCATCATTTTTGAGGATTTGAAAAAAATGACGAAATGACAAAAACGATGGGTTATAGCCCATGTTTTTGAAAATTTGAAAAAAAAAGTTAGCCTCGTTTCTCATCATTTTGGACCATGGGCTATAGCCCATATCGTACGGCATACTATGGCGCGCCGTTTTTCATCATTTTTGAGGATTTGAAAAAAATGACAAAATGACAAAAACGATGGGTTATAGCCCATGTTTTTTGAAATTTTGAAAAAAAAAGTTAGCCTCGTTTCTCATCATTTTGGACCATGGGCTATAGCCCATATCGTACGGCATACTATAGCGCGCCGTTTTTCATCATTTTTGAGGATTTGAAAAAAATGACGAAATGACAAAAACGATGGGTTATAGCCCATGTTTTTTGAAATTTTGAATAAAAAAGTTAGCCTCGTTTCTCATCATTTTGGACCATGGGCTATAGCCCATATCGTACGGCATACTATAGCGCGCCGTTTTTCATCATTTTTGAGGATTTGAAAAAAATGACGAAATGACAAAAACGATGGGTTATAGCCCATGTTTTTGAAATTTTGATAAAAAAAGTTAGCCTCGTTTCTCATCATTTTGGACCATGGGCTATAGCCTATATCGTACGGCATACTATAGCGCGCCGTTTTTCATCATTTTTGATGATTTGAAAAAAATGACGAAATGACAAAAACGATGGGTTATAGCCCATGTTTTTGAAATTTTGAAAAAAAAAGTTAGCCTCGTTTCTCATCATTTTGGACCATGGGCTATAGCCCATATCGTACGGCATACTATGGCGCGCCGTTTTTCATCATTTTTGAGGATTTGAAAAAAATGACAAAATGACAAAAACGATGGGTTATAGCCCATGATTTTTGAATTTTTGAAAAAAAAAGTTAACCTCGTTTCTCATCATTTTGGACCATGGGCTATAGCCCATATCGTACGGCATACTATAGCGCGCCGTTTTTCATCATTTTTGAGGATTTGAAAAAAATTACGAAATGACAAAAACGATGGGTTATAGCCCATGTTATTTGAAATTTTGAATAAAAAAGTTAGCCTCGTTTCTCATCATTTTGGACCATGGGCTATAGCCCATATCGTACGGCATACTATAGCGCGCCGTTTTTCATCATTTTTGAGGATTTGAAAAAAATGACAAAATGACAAAAACGATGGGTTATAGCCCATGTTTTTTGAAATTTTGAAAAAAAAAGTTAGCCTCGTTTCTCATCATTTTGGACCATGGGCTATAGCCCATATCGTACGGCATACTATAGCGCGCCGTTTTTCATCATTTTTGAGGATTTGAAAAAAAATACGAAATGACAAAAACGATGGGTTATAGCCCATGTTTTTGAAATTTTGGAAAAAAAAGTTAGCCTCGTTTCTCATCATTTTGGACCATGGGCTATAGCCCATATCGTACGGCATACTATAGCGCGCCGTTTTTCATCATTTTTGAGGATTTGAAAAAAATGACGAAATGACAAAAACGATGGGTTATAGCCCAGGTTTTTGAAATTTTGAAAAAAAAAGTTAGCCTCGTTTCTCATTATTTTGGACCATGGGCTATAGCCTATATCGTACGGCATACTATAGCGCGCCGTTTTTCATCATTTTTGATGATTTGAAAAAAATGACGAAATGACAAAAACGATGGGTTATAGCCCATGTTTTTGAAATTTTGAATAAAAAAGTTAGCCTCGTTTCTCATCATTTTGGACCATGGGCTATAGCCCATATCGTACGGCATACTAAAGCGCGCAGTTTTTCATCATTTTTGAGGATTTGAAAAAAATGACGAAATGACAAAAACGATGGGTTATAGCCCATGTTTTTGAAATTTTGAAAAAAAAAGTTAGCCTCGTTTCTCATCATTTTGGACCATGGGCTATAGCCCATATCGTACGGCATACTATAGCGCGCCGTTTTTCATCATTTTTGATGATTTGAAAAAAATGACGAAATGACAAAAACGATGGGTTATAGCCCATGTTTTTGAAATTTTGAAAAAAACAGTTAGCCTCGTTTCTCATCATTTTGGACCATGGGCTATAGCCCATATCGTACGGCATACTATAGCGCGCCGTTTTTCATCATTTTTGAGGATTTGAAAAAAATGACGAAATGACAAAAACGATGGGTTATAGCCCATGTTTTTGAAATTTTGAAAAAAAAAGTTAGCCTCGTTTCTCATCATTTTGGACCATGGACTATAGCCTATATCGTACGGCATACTATAGCACGCCGTTTTTCATCATTTTTGAGGATTTGAAAAAAATGACGAAATGACAAAAACGATGGGTTATAGCCCATGTTTTTGAAATTTTGAAAAAAAAAGTTAGCCTCGTTTCTCATCATTTTGGACCATGGGCTATAGCCCATATCGTACGGCATACTATAGTGCGCCGTTTTTCATCATTTTTGAGGATTTGAAAAAAATGACGAAATGACAAAAACGATGGGTTATAGCCCATGTTTTTGAATTTTTGAAAAAAAAAGTTAGCCTCGTTTCTCATCATTTTGGACCATGGGCTATAGCCCATATCGTACGGCATACTATAGCGCGCCGTTTTTCATCATTTTTGAGGATTTGAAAAAAATGACGAAATTACAAAAACGATGGGTTATAGCCCATGTTTTTGAAATTTTGAAAAAAAAAGTTAGCCTTGTTTCTCATCATTTTGGACCATGGGCTATAGCCTATATCGTACGGCATACTATAGCGCGCCGTTTTTCATCATTTTTGATGATTTAAAAAAAATGACGAAATGACAAAAACGATGGGTTATAGCCCATGTTTTTGAAATTTTGAAAAAAAAAGTTAGCCTCGTTTCTCATCATTTTGGACCATGGGCTATAGCCCATATCGTACGGCATACTATAGCGCGCCGTTTTTCATCATTTTTGAGGATTTGAAAAAAATGACGAAATGACAAAAACGATGGGTTATAGCCCATGTTTTTTGAAATTTTGAAAAAAAAAGTTAGCCTCGTTTCTCATCATTTTGGACCATGGGCTATAGCCCATATCGTATGGCATACTATAGCGCGCAGTTTTTCATCATTTTTGAGGATTTGAAAAAAATGACGAAATGACAAAAACGATGGGTTATAGCCCATGTTTTTTGAAATTTTGAAAAAAAAAGTTAGCCTCGTTTCTCATCATTTTGGACCATGGGCTATAGCCCATATCGTACGGCATACTATAGTGCGCCGTTTTTCATCATTTTTGAGGATTTGAAAAAAATGACGAAATGACAAAAACGATGGGTTATAGCCCATGTTTTTGAATTTTTGAAAAAAAAAGTTAGCCTCGTTTCTCATCATTTTGGACCATGGGCTATAGCCCATATCGTACGGCATACTATAGCGCGCCGTTTTTCATCATTTTTGAGGATTTGAAAAAAATGACGAAATGACAAAAACGATGGGTTATAGCCCATGTTTTTGAAATTTTGAAAAAAAAAGTTAGCCTTGTTTCTCATCATTTTGGACCATGGGCTATAGCCTATATCGTACGGCATACTATAGCGCGCCGTTTTTCATCATTTTTGATGATTTGAAAAAAATGACGAAATGACAAAAACGATGGGTTATAGCCCATGTTTTTGAAATTTTGAAAAAAAAAGTTAGCCTCGTTTCTCATCATTTTGGACCATGGGCTATAGCCCATATCGTACGGCATACTATAGCGCGCCGTTTTTCATCATTTTTGAGGATTTGAAAAAAATGACGAAATGACAAAAACGATGGGTTATAGCCCATGTTTTTTGAAATTTTGAAAAAAAAAGTTAGCCTCGTTTCTCATCATTTTGGACCATGGGCTATAGCCCATATCGTATGGCATACTATAGCGCGCCGTTTTTCATCATTTTTGAGGATTTGAAAAAAATGACGAAATGACAAAAACGATGGGTTATAGCCCATGTTTTTTGAAATTTTGAAAAAAAAAGTTAGCCTCGTTTCTCATCATTTTGGACCATGGGCTATAGCCCATATCGTACGGCATACTATAGCGCGCCGTTTTTCATCATTTTTGAGGATTTGAAAAAAATGACGAAATGACAAAAACGATGGGTTATAGCCCATGTTTTTTGAAATTTTGAATAAAAAAGTTAGCCTCGTTTCTCATCATTTTGGACCATGGGCTATAGCCCATATCGTACGGCATACTATAGCGCGCCGTTTTTCATCATTTTTGAGGATTTGAAAAAAATGACGAAATGACAAAAACGATGGGTTATAGCCCATGTTTTTTGAAATTTTGAATAAAAAAGTTAGCCTCGTTTCTCATCATTTTGGACCATGGGCTATAGCCCATATCGTACGGCATACTATAGCGCGCCATTTTTCATCATTTTTTAGGATTTGAAAAAAATGACAAAATGACAAAAACGATGGGTTATAGCCCATGTTTTTTGAAATTTTGAAAAAAAAAGTTAGCCTCGTTTCTCATCATTTTGGACCATGGGCTATAGCCCATATCGTACGGCATACTATAGCGCGCCGTTTTTCATCATTTTTGAGGATTTTAAAAAAAATGACGAAATGACAAAAACGATGGGTTATAGCCCATGTTTTTGAAATTTTGAAAAAAAAAGTTAGCCTCGTTTCTCATCATTTTGGACCATGGGCTATAGCCCATATCGTACGGCATACTATAGCGCGCCGTTTTTCATCATTTTTGAGGATTTGAAAAAAATGACGAAATGACAAAAACGATGGGTTATAGCCCATGTTTTTTGAAATTTTGAAAAAAAAAGTTAGCCTCGTTTCTCATCATTTTGGACCATGGGCTATAGCCCATATCGTACGGCATACTATAGCGCGCCGTTTTTCATCATTTTTGAGGATTTGAAAAAAATGACGAAATGACAAAAACGATGGGTTATAGCCCATGTTTTTTGAAATTTTGAATAAAAAAGTTAGCCTCGTTTCTCATCATTTTGGACCATGGGCTATAGCCCATATCGTACGGCATACTATAGCGCGCCGTTTTTCATCATTTTTGAGGATTTGAAAAAAATGACAAAATGACAAAAACGATGGGTTATAGCCCATGTTTTTTGAAATTTTGAAAAAAAAAGTTAGCCTCGTTTCTCATCATTTTGGACCATGGGCTATAGCCCATATCGTACGGCATACTATAGCGCGCCGTTTTTCATCATTTTTGAGGATTTGAAAAAAATGACGAAATGACAAAAACGATGGGTTATAGCCCATGTTTTTTGAAATTTTGAATAAAAAAGTTAGCCTCGTTTCTCATCATTTTGGACCATGGGCTATAGCCCATATCGTACGGCATACTATAGCGCGCCGTTTTTCATCATTTTTGAGGATTTGAAAAAAATGACGAAATGACAAAAACGATGGGTTATAGCCCATGTTTTTGAAATTTTGATAAAAAAAGTTAGCCTCGTTTCTCATCATTTTGGACCATGGGCTATAGCCTATATCGTACGGCATACTATAGCGCGCCGTTTTTCATCATTTTTGATGATTTGAAAAAAATGACGAAATGACAAAAACGATGGGTTATAGCCCATGTTTTTGAAATTTTGAAAAAAAAAGTTAGCCTCGTTTCTCATCATTTTGGACCATGGGCTATAGCCCATATCGTACGGCATACTATGGCGCGCCGTTTTTCATCATTTTTGAGGATTTGAAAAAAATGACAAAATGACAAAAACGATGGGTTATAGCCCATGATTTTTGAATTTTTGAAAAAAAAAGTTAACCTCGTTTCTCATCATTTTGGACCATGGGCTATAGCCCATATCGTACGGCATACTATAGCGCGCCGTTTTTCATCATTTTTGAGGATTTGAAAAAAATTACGAAATGACAAAAACGATGGGTTATAGCCCATGTTATTTGAAATTTTGAATAAAAAAGTTAGCCTCGTTTCTCATCATTTTGGACCATGGGCTATAGCCCATATCGTACGGCATACTATAGCGCGCCGTTTTTCATCATTTTTGAGGATTTGAAAAAAATGACAAAATGACAAAAACGATGGGTTATAGCCCATGTTTTTTGAAATTTTGAAAAAAAAAGTTAGCCTCGTTTCTCATCATTTTGGACCATGGGCTATAGCCCATATCGTACGGCATACTATAGCGCGCCGTTTTTCATCATTTTTGAGGATTTGAAAAAAAATACGAAATGACAAAAACGATGGGTTATAGCCCATGTTTTTTGAAATTTTGAATAAAAAAGTTAGCTTCGTTTCTCATCATTTTGGACCATGGGCTATAGCCCATATCGTACGGCATACTATAGCGCGCCGTTTTTCATCATTTTTGAGGACTTGAAAAAAATGACGAAATGACAAAAACGATGGGTTATAGCCCATGTTTTTGAAATTTTGGAAAAAAAAGTTAGCCTCGTTTCTCATCATTTTGGACCATGGGCTATAGCCCATATCGTACGGCATACTATAGCGCGCCGTTTTTCATCATTTTTGAGGATTTGAAAAAAATGACGAAATGACAAAAACGATGGGTTATAGCCCAGGTTTTTGAAATTTTGAAAAAAAAAGTTAGCCTCGTTTCTCATTATTTTGGACCATGGGCTATAGCCTATATCGTACGGCATACTATAGCGCGCCGTTTTTCATCATTTTTGATGATTTGAAAAAAATGACGAAATGACAAAAACGATGGGTTATAGCCCATGTTTTTGAAATTTTGAATAAAAAAGTTAGCCTCGTTTCTCATCATTTTGGACCATGGGCTATAGCCCATATCGTACGGCATACTAAAGCGCGCAGTTTTTCATCATTTTTGAGGATTTGAAAAAAATGACGAAATGACAAAAACGATGGGTTATAGCCCATGTTTTTGAAATTTTGAAAAAAAAAGTTAGCCTCGTTTCTCATCATTTTGGACCATGGGCTATAGCCCATATCGTACGGCATACTATAGCGCGCCGTTTTTCATCATTTTTGATGATTTGAAAAAAATGACGAAATGACAAAAACGATGGGTTATAGCCCATGTTTTTGAAATTTTGAAAAAAACAGTTAGCCTCGTTTCTCATCATTTTGGACCATGGGCTATAGCCCATATCGTACGGCATACTATAGCGCGCCGTTTTTCATCATTTTTGAGGATTTGAAAAAAATGACGAAATGACAAAAACGATGGGTTATAGCCCATGTTTTTGAAATTTTGAAAAAAAAAGTTAGCCTCGTTTCTCATCATTTTGGACCATGGGCTATAGCCTATATCGTACGGCATACTATAGCACGCCGTTTTTCATCATTTTTGAGGATTTGAAAAAAATGACGAAATGACAAAAACGATGGGTTATAGCCCATGTTTTTGAAATTTTGAAAAAAAAAGTTAGCCTCGTTTCTCATCATTTTGGACCATGGGCTATAGCCCATATCGTACGGCATACTATAGTGCGCCGTTTTTCATCATTTTTGAGGATTTGAAAAAAATGACGAAATGACAAAAACGATGGGTTATAGCCCATGTTTTTGAATTTTTGAAAAAAAAAGTTAGCCTCGTTTCTCATCATTTTGGACCATGGGCTATAGCCCATATCGTACGGCATACTATAGCGCGCCGTTTTTCATCATTTTTGAGGATTTGAAAAAAATGACGAAATTACAAAAACGATGGGTTATAGCCCATGTTTTTGAAATTTTGAAAAAAAAAGTTAGCCTTGTTTCTCATCATTTTGGACCATGGGCTATAGCCTATATCGTACGGCATACTATAGCGCGCCGTTTTTCATCATTTTTGATGATTTAAAAAAAATGACGAAATGACAAAAACGATGGGTTATAGCCCATGTTTTTGAAATTTTGAAAAAAAAAGTTAGCCTCGTTTCTCATCATTTTGGACCATGGGCTATAGCCCATATCGTACGGCATACTATAGCGCGCCGTTTTTCATCATTTTTGAGGATTTGAAAAAAATGACGAAATGACAAAAACGATGGGTTATAGCCCATGTTTTTTGAAATTTTGAAAAAAAAAGTTAGCCTCGTTTCTCATCATTTTGGACCATGGGCTATAGCCCATATCGTATGGCATACTATAGCGCGCAGTTTTTCATCATTTTTGAGGATTTGAAAAAAATGACGAAATGACAAAAACGATGGGTTATAGCCCATGTTTTTTGAAATTTTGAAAAAAAAAGTTAGCCTCGTTTCTCATCATTTTGGACCATGGGCTATAGCCCATATCGTACGGCATACTATAGTGCGCCGTTTTTCATCATTTTTGAGGATTTGAAAAAAATGACGAAATGACAAAAACGATGGGTTATAGCCCATGTTTTTGAATTTTTGAAAAAAAAAGTTAGCCTCGTTTCTCATCATTTTGGACCATGGGCTATAGCCCATATCGTACGGCATACTATAGCGCGCCGTTTTTCATCATTTTTGAGGATTTGAAAAAAATGACGAAATGACAAAAACGATGGGTTATAGCCCATGTTTTTGAAATTTTGAAAAAAAAAGTTAGCCTTGTTTCTCATCATTTTGGACCATGGGCTATAGCCTATATCGTACGGCATACTATAGCGCGCCGTTTTTCATCATTTTTGATGATTTGAAAAAAATGACGAAATGACAAAAACGATGGGTTATAGCCCATGTTTTTGAAATTTTGAAAAAAAAAGTTAGCCTCGTTTCTCATCATTTTGGACCATGGGCTATAGCCCATATCGTACGGCATACTATAGCGCGCCGTTTTTCATCATTTTTGAGGATTTGAAAAAAATGACGAAATGACAAAAACGATGGGTTATAGCCCATGTTTTTTGAAATTTTGAAAAAAAAAGTTAGCCTCGTTTCTCATCATTTTGGACCATGGGCTATAGCCCATATCGTATGGCATACTATAGCGCGCCGTTTTTCATCATTTTTGAGGATTTGAAAAAAATGACGAAATGACAAAAACGATGGGTTATAGCCCATGTTTTTTGAAATTTTGAAAAAAAAAGTTAGCCTCGTTTCTCATCATTTTGGACCATGGGCTATAGCCCATATCGTACGGCATACTATAGCGCGCCGTTTTTCATCATTTTTGAGGATTTGAAAAAAATGACGAAATGACAAAAACGATGGGTTATAGCCCATGTTTTTTGAAATTTTGAATAAAAAAGTTAGCCTCGTTTCTCATCATTTTGGACCATGGGCTATAGCCCATATCGTACGGCATACTATAGCGCGCCGTTTTTCATCATTTTTGAGGATTTGAAAAAAATGACGAAATGACAAAAACGATGGGTTATAGCCCATGTTTTTTGAAATTTTGAATAAAAAAGTTAGCCTCGTTTCTCATCATTTTGGACCATGGGCTATAGCCCATATCGTACGGCATACTATAGCGCGCCATTTTTCATCATTTTTTAGGATTTGAAAAAAATGACAAAATGACAAAAACGATGGGTTATAGCCCATGTTTTTTGAAATTTTGAAAAAAAAAGTTAGCCTCGTTTCTCATCATTTTGGACCATGGGCTATAGCCCATATCGTACGGCATACTATAGCGCGCCGTTTTTCATCATTTTTGAGGATTTTAAAAAAAATGACGAAATGACAAAAACGATGGGTTATAGCCCATGTTTTTGAAATTTTGAAAAAAAAAGTTAGCCTCGTTTCTCATCATTTTGGACCATGGGCTATAGCCCATATCGTACGGCATACTATAGCGCGCCGTTTTTCATCATTTTTGAGGATTTGAAAAAAATGACGAAATGACAAAAACGATGGGTTATAGCCCATGTTTTTTGAAATTTTGAAAAAAAAAGTTAGCCTCGTTTCTCATCATTTTGGACCATGGGCTATAGCCCATATCGTACGGCATACTATAGCGCGCCGTTTTTCATCATTTTTGAGGATTTGAAAAAAATGACGAAATGACAAAAACGATGGGTTATAGCCCATGTTTTTTGAAATTTTGAATAAAAAAGTTAGCCTCGTTTCTCATCATTTTGGACCATGGGCTATAGCCCATATCGTACGGCATACTATAGCGCGCCGTTTTTCATCATTTTTGAGGATTTGAAAAAAATGACAAAATGACAAAAACGATGGGTTATAGCCCATGTTTTTTGAAATTTTGAAAAAAAAAGTTAGCCTCGTTTCTCATCATTTTGGACCATGGGCTATAGCCCATATCGTACGGCATACTATAGCGCGCCGTTTTTCATCATTTTTGAGGATTTGAAAAAAATGACGAAATGACAAAAACGATGGGTTATAGCCCATGTTTTTGAAATTTTGAAAAAAAAAGTTAGCCTCGTTTCTCATCATTTTGGACCATGGGCTATAGCCCATATCGTACGGCATACTATAGCGCGCCGTTTTTCATCATTTTTGAGGATTTGAAAAAAATGATAAAATGACAAAAACGATGGGTTATAGCCCATGTTTTTTGAAATTTTGAAAAAAAAAGTTAGCCTCGTTTCTCATCATTTTGGACCATGGGCTATAGCCCATATCGTACGGCATACTATAGCGCGCCGTTTTTCATCATTTTTGATGATTTGAAAAAAATGACGAAATGACAAAAACGATGGGTTATAGCCCATGTTTTTGAAATTTTGAAAAAAAAAGTTAGCCTCGTTTAGTCGTTTCTCATCATTTTGGACCATGGGCTATAGCCCATATCGTACGGCATACTATAGCGCGCCGTTTTTCATCATTTTTGAGGATTTGAAAAAAATGACAAAATGACAAAAACGATGGGTTATAGCCCATGTTTTTTGAAATTTTGAAAAAAAAAAGTTAGCATCGTTTCTCATCATTTTGGACCATGGGCTATAGCCCATATCGTACGGCATACTATAGCGCGCCGTTTTTCATCATTTTTGAGGATTTGAAAAAAATGACGAAATGACAAAAACGATGGGTTATAGCCCATGTTTTTTGAAATTTTGAATAAAAAAGTTAGCCTCGTTTCTCATCATTTTGGACCATGGGCTATAGCCCATATCGTACGGCATACTATAGCGCGCCGTTTTTCATCATTTTTGAGGATTTGAAAAAAATGACGAAATGACAAAAACGATGGGTTATAGCCCATGTTTTTGAAATTTTGAAAAAAAAAGTTAGCCTCGTTTCTCATCATTTTGGACCATGGGCTATAGCCCATATCGTACGGCATACTATAGCGCGCCGTTTTTCATCATTTTTGAGGATTTGAAAAAAATGATAAAATGACAAAAACGATGGGTTATAGCCCATGTTTTTTGAAATTTTGAAAAAAAAAGTTAGCCTCGTTTCTCATCATTTTGGACCATGGGCTATAGCCCATATCGTACGGCATACTATAGCGCGCCGTTTTTCATCATTTTTGAGGATTTGAAAAAAATGACAAAATGACAAAAACGATGGGTTATAGCCCATGTTTTTTTTAATTTTGAAAAAAAAAGTTAGCCTCGTTTCTCATCATTTTGGACCATGGGCTATAGCCCATATCGTACGGCATACTATAGCGCGCCGTTTTTCATCATTTTTGAGGATTTGAAAAAAATGACGAAATGACAAAAACGATGGGTTATAGCCCATGTTTTTGAAATTTTGAAAAAAAAAGTTAGCCTCGTTTCTCATCATTTTGGACCATGGGCTATAGAACATATCGTACGGCATACTATAGCGCGCCGTTTTTCATCATTTTTGAGGATTTGAAAAAAATGACGAAATGACAAAAACGATGGGTTATAGCCCATGTTTTTGAAATTTTGGGAAAAAAAATGAGCCTCGTTTCTCATCATTTTGGACCATGGGCTATAGCCCATATCGTACGGCATACTATAGCGCGCCGTTTTTCATCATTTTTGAGGATTTGAAAAAAATGACAAAATGACAAAAACGATGGGTTATAGCCCATGTTTTTTGAAATTTTGAAAAAAAAAGTTAGCCTCGTTTCTCATCATTTTGGACCATGGGCTATAGCCCATATCGTACGGCATACTATAGCGCGCCGTTTTTCATCATTTTTGAGGATTTGAAAAAAATGACGAAATGACAAAAACGATGGGTTATAGCCCATGTTTTTTGAAATTTTGAATAAAAAAGTTAGCCTCGTTTCTCATCATTTTGGACCATGGGCTATAGCCCATATCGTACGGCATACTAAAGCGCGCCGTTTTTCATCATTTTTGAGGATTTGAAAAAAATGACGAAATGACAAAAACGATGGGTTATAGCCCATGTTTTTTGAAATTTTGAAAAAAAAAGTTAGCCTCGTTTCTCATCATTTTGGACCATGGGCTATAGCCCATATCGTACGGCATACTATAGCGCGCAGTTTTTCATCATTTTTGAGGATTTGAAAAAAATGACGAAATGACAAAAACGATGGGTTATAGCCCATGTTTTTTGAAATTTTGAATAAAAAAGTTAGCCTCGTTTCTCATCATTTTGGACCATGGGCTATAGCCCATATCGTACGGCATACTATAGCGCGCCGTTTTTCATCATTTTTGAGGATTTGAAAAAAATGACGAAATGACAAAAACGATGGGTTATAGCCCATGTTTTTGAAATTTTGAAAAAAAAAAGTTAGCCTCGTTTCTCATCATTTTGGACCATGGGCTATAGCCCATATCGTACGGCATACTATAGCGCGCCGTTTTTCATCATTTTTGAGGATTTGAAAAAAATGACAAAATGACAAAAACGATGGGTTATAGCCCATGTTTTTTGAAATTTTGAAAAAAAAAGTTAGCCTCGTTTCTCATCATTTTGGACCATGGGCTATAGCCCATATCGTACGGCATACTATAGCGCGCCGTTTTTCATCATTTTTGAGGATTTGAAAAAAATGACAAAATGACAAAAACGATGGGTTATAGCCCATGTTTTTTTAAATTTTGAAAAAAAAAGTTAGCCTCGTTTCTCATCATTTTGGACCATGGGCTATAGCCCATATCGTACGGCATACTATAGCGCGTCGTTTTTCATCATTTTTGAGGATTTGAAAAAAATGACGAAATGACAAAAACTATGGGTTATAGCCCATGTTTTTGAAATTTTGAAAAAAAAAGTTAGCCTCGTTTCTCATCATTTTGGACCATGGGCTATAGAACATATCGTACGGCATACTATAGCGCGCCGTTTATCATCATTTTTGAGGATTTGAAAAAAATGACGAAATGACAAAAACGATGGGTTATAGCCCATGTTTTTGAAATTTTGAAAAAAAAAATGAGCCTCGTTTCTCATCATTTTGGACCATGGGCTATAGCCCATATCGTACGGCATACTAAAGCGCGCAGTTTTTCATCATTTTTGATGATTTGAAAAAAATGACGAAATGACAAAAACGATGGGTTATAGCCCATGTTTTTGAAATTTTGAAAAAAAAAATGAGCCTCGTTTCTCATCATTTTGGACCATGGGCTATAGCCCATATCGTACGGCATACTAAAGCGCGCAGTTTTTCATCATTTTTGATGATTTGAAAAAAATGACGAAATGACAAAAACGATGGGTTATAGCCCATGTTTTTTGAAATTTTGAATAAAAAAGTTAGCCTCGTTTCTCATCATTTTGGACCATGGGCTATAGCCCATATCGTACGGCATACTATAGCGCGCCGTTTTTCATCATTTTTGAGGATTTGAAAAAAATGACGAAATGACAAAAACGATGGGTTATAGCCCATGTTTTTGAAATTTTGAAAAAAAAAGTTAGCCTCGTTTCTCATCATTTTGGACCATGGGCTATAGCCCATATCGTACGGCATACTATAGCGCGCCGTTTTTCATCATTTTTGAGGATTTGAAAAAAATGACGAAATGACAAAAACGATGGGTTATAGCCCATGTTTTTTGAAATTTTGAAAAAAAAAGTTAGGCTCGTTTCTCATCATTTTGGACCATGGGCTATAGCCCATATCGTACGGCATACTATAGCGCGCCGTTTTTCATCATTTTTGAGGATTTGAAAAAAATGACAAAATGACAAAAACGATGGGTTATAGCCCATGTTTTTTTAAATTTTGAAAAAAAAAGTTAGCCTCGTTTCTCATCATTTTGGACCATGGGCTATAGCCCATATCGTACGGCATACTATAGCGCGCCGTTTTTCATCATTTTTGAGGATTTGAAAAAAATGACGAAATGACAAAAACGATGGGTTATAGCCCATGTTTTTGAAATTTTGAAAAAAAAAGTTAGCCTCTTTTCTCATCATTTTGGACCATGGGCTATAGAACATATCGTACGGCATACTATAGCGCGCCGTTTTTCATCATTTTTGAGGATTTGAAAAAAATGACGAAATGACAAAAACGATGGGTTATAGCCCATGTTTTTGAAATTTTGAAAAAAAAAATGAGCCTCGTTTCTCATCATTTTGGACCATGGGCTATAGCCCATATCGTACGGCATACTATAGCGCGCCGTTTTTCATCATTTTTGAGGATTTGAAAAAAATGACAAAATGACAAAAACGATGGGTTATAGCCCATGTTTTTTGAAATTTTGGAAAAAAAAGTTAGCCTCGTTTCTCATCATTTTGGACCATGGGCTATAGCCCATATCGTACGGCATACTATAGCGCGCCGTTTTTCATCATTTTTGAGGATTTGAAAAAAATGACGAAATGACAAAAACGATGGGTTATAGCCCATGTTTTTTGAAATTTTGAATAAAAAAGTTAGCCTCGTTTCTCATCATTTTGGACCATGGGCTATAGCCCATATCGTACGGCATACTAAAGCGCGCAGTTTTTCATCATTTTTGAGGATTTGAAAAAAATGACGAAATGACAAAAACGATGGGTTATAGCCCATGTTTTTGAAATTTTGAAAAAAAAAGTTAGCCTCGTTTCTCATCATTTTGGACCATGGGCTATAGCCCATATCGTACGGCATACTATAGCGCGCCGTTTTTCATCATTTTTGAGGATTTGAAAAAAATGACGAAATGACAAAAACGATGGGTTATAGCCCATGTTTTTGAAATTTTGAAAAAAAAAGTTAGCCTCGTTTCTCATCATTTTGGACCATGGGCTGTAGCCCATATCGTACGGCATACTATAGCGCGCCGTTTTTCATCATTTTTGAGGATTTGAAAAAAATGACGAAATGACAAAAACGATGGGTTATAGCCCATGTTTTTGAAATTTTGAAAAAAAAAGTTAGCCTCGTTTCTCATCATTTTGGACCATGGGCTATAGCCTATATCGTACGGCATACTATAGCGCGCCGTTTTTCATCATTTTTGATGATTTGAAAAAAATGACGAAATGACAAAAACGATGGGTTATAGCCCATGTTTTTTGAAATTTTGAATAAAAAAGTTAGCCTCGTTTCTCATCATTTTGGACCATGGGCTATAGCCCATATCGTACGGCATACTAAAGCGCGCAGTTTTTCATCATTTTTGAGGATTTGAAAAAAATGACGAAATGACAAAAACGATGGGTTATAGCCCATGTTTTTGAAATTTTGAAAAAAAAAGTTAGCCTCGTTTCTCATCATTTTGGACCATGGGCTATAGCCCATATCGTACGGCATACTATAGCGCGCCGTTTTTCATCATTTTTGAGGATTTGAAAAAAATGACGAAATGACAAAAACGATGGGTTATAGCCCATGTTTTTGAAATTTTGAAAAAAAAAGTTAGCCTCGTTTCTCATCATTTTGGACCATGGGCTGTAGCCCATATCGTACGGCATACTATAGTGCGCCGTTTTTCATCCTTTTTGAGGATTTGAAAAAAATGACGAAATGACAAAAACGATGGGTTATAGCCCATGTTTTTTAAATTTTGAAAAAAAAAGTTAGCCTCGTTTCTCATCATTTTGGACCATGGGCTATAGCCTATATCGTACGGCATACTATAGCGCGCCGTTTTTCATCATTTTTGAGGATTTGAAAAAAATGACGAAATGACAAAAACGATGGGTTATAGCCCATGTTTTTGAAATTTTGAATAAAAAAGTTAGCCTCGTTTCTCATCATTTTGGACCATGGGCTATAGCCCATATCGTACGGCATACTATAGCGCGCCGTTTTTCATCATTTTTGAGGATTTGAAAAAAATGACGAAATGACAAAAACGATGGGTTATAGCCCATGTTTTTGAAATTTTGAAAAAAAAGGTTAGCCTCGTTTCTCATCATTTTGGACCATGGGCTATAGCCCATATCGTACGGCATACTATAGCGCGCCGTTTTTCATCATTTTTGAGGATTTGAAAAAAATGACGAAATGACAAAAACGATGGGTTATAGCCCATGTTTTTTGAAATTTTGAAAAAAAAAGTTAGCCTCGTTTCTCATCATTTTGGACCATGGGCTATAGCCCATATCGTACGGCATACTATAGCGCGCCGTTTTTCATCATTTTTGAGGATTTGAAAAAAATGACAAAATGACAAAAACGATGGGTTATAGCCCATGTTTTTTGAAATTTTGAAAAAAAAAGTTAGCCTCGTTTCTCATCATTTTGGACCATGGGCTATAGCCCATATCGTACGGCATACTATAGCGCGCCGTTTTTCATCATTTTTGAGGATTTGAAAAAAATGACGAAATGACAAAAACGATGGGTTATAGCCCATGTTTTTGAAATTTTGAAAAAAAAAGTTAGCCTCGTTTCTCATCATTTTGGACCATGGGCTATAGCCTATATCGTACGGCATACTATAGCGCGCCGTTTTTCATCATTTTTGATGATTTGAAAAAAATGACGAAATGACAAAAACGATGGGTTATAGCCCATGTTTTTGAAATTTTGAAAAAAAAAGTTAGCCTCGTTTAGTCGTTTCTCATCATTTTGGACCATGGGCTATAGCCCATATCGTACGGCATACTATAGCGCGGCGTTTTTCATCATTTTTGAGGATTTGAAAAAAATGACAAAATGACAAAAACGATGGGTTATAGCCCATGTTTTTTGAAATTTTGAAAAAAATAAGTTAGCATCGTTTCTCATCATTTTGGACCATGGGCTATAGCCCATATCGTACGGCATACTATAGCGCGCCGTTTTTCATCATTTTTGAGGATTTGAAAAAAATGACGAAATGACAAAAACGATGGGTTATAGCCCATGTTTTTTGAAATTTTGAATAAAAAAGTTAGCCTCGTTTCTCATCATTTTGGACCATGGGCTATAACCCTTATCGTACGGCATACTATAGCGCACCGTTTTTCATCATTTTTGAGGATTTGAAAAAAATGACGAAATGACAAAAACGATGGGTTATAGCCCATGTTTTTGAAATTTTGAAAAAAAAAGTTAGCCTCGTTTCTCATCATTTTGGACCATGGGCTATAGCCCATATCGTACGGCATACTATAGCGCGCCGTTTTTCATCATTTTTGAGGATTTGAAAAAAATGATAAAATGACAAAAACGATGGGTTATAGCCCATGTTTTTTGAAATTTTGAAAAAAAAAGTTAGCCTCGTTTCTCATCATTTTGGACCATGGGCTATAGCCCATATCGTACGGCATACTATAGCGCGCCGTTTTTCATCATTTTTGAGTATTTGAAAAAAATGACAAAATGACAAAAACGATGGGTTATAGCCCATGTTTTTTTTAATTTTGAAAAAAAAAGTTAGCCTCGTTTCTCATCATTTTGGACCATGGGCTATAGCCCATATCGTACGGCATACTATAGCGCGCCGTTTTTCATCATTTTTGAGGATTTGAAAAAAATGACGAAATGACAAAAACGATGGGTTATAGCCCATGTTTTTGAAATTTTGAAAAAAAAAGTTAGCCTCGTTTCTCATCATTTTGGACCATGGGCTATAGAACATATCGTACGGCATACTATAGCGCGCCGTTTTTCATCATTTTTGAGGATTTGAAAAAAATGACGAAATGACAAAAACGATGGGTTATAGCCCATGTTTTTGAAATTTTGGAAAAAAAAATGAGCCTCGTTTCTCATCATTTTGGACCATGGGCTATAGCCCATATCGTACGGCATACTATAGCGCGCCGTTTTTCATCATTTTTGAGGATTTGAAAAAAATGACAAAATGACAAAAACGATGGGTTATAGCCCATGTTTTTTGAAATTTTGAAAAAAAAAGTTAGCCTCGTTTCTCATCATTTTGGACCATGGGCTATAGCCCATATCGTACGGCATACTATAGCGCGCCGTTTTTCATCATTTTTGAGGATTTGAAAAAAATGACGAAATGACAAAAACGATGGGTTATAGCCCATGTTTTTTGAAATTTTGAATAAAAAAGTTAGCCTCGTTTCTCATCATTTTGGACCATGGGCTATAGCCCATATCGTACGGCATACTAAAGCGCGCCGTTTTTCATCATTTTTGAGGATTTGAAAAAAATGACGAAATGACAAAAACGATGGGTTATAGCCCATGTTTTTTGAAATTTTGAAAAAAAAAGTTAGCCTCGTTTCTCATCATTTTGGACCATGGGCTATAGCCCATATCGTACGGCATACTATAGCGCGCAGTTTTTCATCATTTTTGAGGATTTGAAAAAAATGACGAAATGACAAAAACGATGGGTTATAGCCCATGTTTTTTGAAATTTTGAATAAAAAAGTTAGCCTCGTTTCTCATCATTTTGGACCATGGGCTATAGCCCATATCGTACGGCATACTATAGCGCGCCGTTTTTCATCATTTTTGAGGATTTGAAAAAAATGACGAAATGACAAAAACGATGGGTTATAGCCCATGTTTTTGAAATTTTGAAAAAAAAAGTTAGCCTCGTTTCTCATCATTTTGGACCATGGGCTATAGCCCATATCGTACGGCATACTATAGCGCGCCGTTTTTCATCATTTTTGAGGATTTGAAAAAAATGACAAAATGACAAAAACGATGGGTTATAGCCCATGTTTTTTGAAATTTTGAATAAAAAAGTTAGCCTCGTTTCTCATCATTTTGGACCATGGGCTATAGCCCATATCGTACGGCATACTAAAGCGCGCCGTTTTTCATCATTTTTGAGGATTTGAAAAAAATGACGAAATGACAAAAACGATGGGTTATAGCCCATGTTTTTTGAAATTTTGAAAAAAAAAGTTAGCCTCGTTTCTCATCATTTTGGACCATGGGCTATAGCCCATATCGTACGGCATACTATAGCGCGCAGTTTTTCATCATTTTTGAGGATTTGAAAAAAATGACGAAATGACAAAAACGATGGGTTATAGCCCATGTTTTTTGAAATTTTGAATAAAAAAGTTAGCCTCGTTTCTCATCATTTTGGACCATGGGCTATAGCCCATATCGTACGGCATACTATAGCGCGCCGTTTTTCATCATTTTTGAGGATTTGAAAAAAATGACAAAATGACAAAAACGATGGGTTATAGCCCATGTTTTTTGAAATTTTGAAAAAAAAAGTTAGCCTCGTTTCTCATCATTTTGGACCATGGGCTATAGCCCATATCGTACGGCATACTATAGCGCGCCGTTTTTCATCATTTTTGAGGATTTGAAAAAAATGACAAAATGACAAAAACGATGGGTTATAGCCCATGTTTTTTTAAATTTTGAAAAAAAAAGTTAGCCTCGTTTCTCATCATTTTGGACCATGGGCTATAGCCCATATCGTACGGCATACTATAGCGCGTCGTTTTTCATCATTTTTGAGGATTTGAAAAAAATGACGAAATGACAAAAACTATGGGTTATAGCCCATGTTTTTGAAATTTTGAAAAAAAAAGTTAGCCTCGTTTCTCATCATTTTGGACCATGGGCTATAGAACATATCGTACGGCATACTATAGCGCGCCGTTTATCATCATTTTTGAGGATTTGAAAAAAATGACGAAATGACAAAAACGATGGGTTATAGCCCATGTTTTTGAAATTTTGAAAAAAAAAATGAGCCTCGTTTCTCATCATTTTGGACCATGGGCTATAGCCCATATCGTACGGCATACTAAAGCGCGCAGTTTTTCATCATTTTTGATGATTTGAAAAAAATGACGAAATGACAAAAACGATGGGTTATAGCCCATGTTTTTGAAATTTTGAAAAAAAAAATGAGCCTCGTTTCTCATCATTTTGGACCATGGGCTATAGCCCATATCGTACGGCATACTAAAGCGCGCAGTTTTTCATCATTTTTGATGATTTGAAAAAAATGACGAAATGACAAAAACGATGGGTTATAGCCCATGTTTTTTGAAATTTTGAATAAAAAAGTTAGCCTCGTTTCTCATCATTTTGGACCATGGGCTATAGCCCATATCGTACGGCATACTATAGCGCGCCGTTTTTCATCATTTTTGAGGATTTGAAAAAAATGACGAAATGACAAAAACGATGGGTTATAGCCCATGTTTTTGAAATTTTGAAAAAAAAAGTTAGCCTCGTTTCTCATCATTTTGGACCATGGGCTATAGCCCATATCGTACGGCATACTATAGCGCGCCGTTTTTCATCATTTTTGAGGATTTGAAAAAAATGACGAAATGACAAAAACGATGGGTTATAGCCCATGTTTTTTGAAATTTTGAAAAAAAAAGTTAGGCTCGTTTCTCATCATTTTGGACCATGGGCTATAGCCCATATCGTACGGCATACTATAGCGCGCCGTTTTTCATCATTTTTGAGGATTTGAAAAAAATGACAAAATGACAAAAACGATGGGTTATAGCCCATGTTTTTTTAAATTTTGAAAAAAAAAGTTAGCCTCGTTTCTCATCATTTTGGACCATGGGCTATAGCCCATATCGTACGGCATACTATAGCGCGCCGTTTTTCATCATTTTTGAGGATTTGAAAAAAATGACGAAATGACAAAAACGATGGGTTATAGCCCATGTTTTTGAAATTTTGAAAAAAAAAGTTAGCCTCTTTTCTCATCATTTTGGACCATGGGCTATAGAACATATCGTACGGCATACTATAGCGCGCCGTTTTTCATCATTTTTGAGGATTTGAAAAAAATGACGAAATGACAAAAACGATGGGTTATAGCCCATGTTTTTGAAATTTTGAAAAAAAAAATGAGCCTCGTTTCTCATCATTTTGGACCATGGGCTATAGCCCATATCGTACGGCATACTATAGCGCGCCGTTTTTCATCATTTTTGAGGATTTGAAAAAAATGACAAAATGACAAAAACGATGGGTTATAGCCCATGTTTTTTGAAATTTTGGAAAAAAAAGTTAGCCTCGTTTCTCATCATTTTGGACCATGGGCTATAGCCCATATCGTACGGCATACTATAGCGCGCCGTTTTTCATCATTTTTGAGGATTTGAAAAAAATGACGAAATGACAAAAACGATGGGTTATAGCCCATGTTTTTTGAAATTTTGAATAAAAAAGTTAGCCTCGTTTCTCATCATTTTGGACCATGGGCTATAGCCCATATCGTACGGCATACTAAAGCGCGCAGTTTTTCATCATTTTTGAGGATTTGAAAAAAATGACGAAATGACAAAAACGATGGGTTATAGCCCATGTTTTTGAAATTTTGAAAAAAAAAGTTAGCCTCGTTTCTCATCATTTTGGACCATGGGCTATAGCCCATATCGTACGGCATACTATAGCGCGCCGTTTTTCATCATTTTTGAGGATTTGAAAAAAATGACGAAATGACAAAAACGATGGGTTATAGCCCATGTTTTTGAAATTTTGAAAAAAAAAGTTAGCCTCGTTTCTCATCATTTTGGACCATGGGCTGTAGCCCATATCGTACGGCATACTATAGCGCGCCGTTTTTCATCATTTTTGAGGATTTGAAAAAAATGACGAAATGACAAAAACGATGGGTTATAGCCCATGTTTTTGAAATTTTGAAAAAAAAAGTTAGCCTCGTTTCTCATCATTTTGGACCATGGGCTATAGCCTATATCGTACGGCATACTATAGCGCGCCGTTTTTCATCATTTTTGATGATTTGAAAAAAATGACGAAATGACAAAAACGATGGGTTATAGCCCATGTTTTTTGAAATTTTGAATAAAAAAGTTAGCCTCGTTTCTCATCATTTTGGACCATGGGCTATAGCCCATATCGTACGGCATACTAAAGCGCGCAGTTTTTCATCATTTTTGAGGATTTGAAAAAAATGACGAAATGACAAAAACGATGGGTTATAGCCCATGTTTTTGAAATTTTGAAAAAAAAAGTTAGCCTCGTTTCTCATCATTTTGGACCATGGGCTATAGCCCATATCGTACGGCATACTATAGCGCGCCGTTTTTCATCATTTTTGAGGATTTGAAAAAAATGACGAAATGACAAAAACGATGGGTTATAGCCCATGTTTTTGAAATTTTGAAAAAAAAAGTTAGCCTCGTTTCTCATCATTTTGGACCATGGGCTGTAGCCCATATCGTACGGCATACTATAGTGCGCCGTTTTTCATCCTTTTTGAGGATTTGAAAAAAATGACGAAATGACAAAAACGATGGGTTATAGCCCATGTTTTTTAAATTTTGAAAAAAAAAGTTAGCCTCGTTTCTCATCATTTTGGACCATGGGCTATAGCCTATATCGTACGGCATACTATAGCGCGCCGTTTTTCATCATTTTTGAGGATTTGAAAAAAATGACGAAATGACAAAAACGATGGGTTATAGCCCATGTTTTTGAAATTTTGAATAAAAAAGTTAGCCTCGTTTCTCATCATTTTGGACCATGGGCTATAGCCCATATCGTACGGCATACTATAGCGCGCCGTTTTTCATCATTTTTGAGGATTTGAAAAAAATGACGAAATGACAAAAACGATGGGTTATAGCCCATGTTTTTGAAATTTTGAAAAAAAAGGTTAGCCTCGTTTCTCATCATTTTGGACCATGGGCTATAGCCCATATCGTACGGCATACTATAGCGCGCCGTTTTTCATCATTTTTGAGGATTTGAAAAAAATGACGAAATGACAAAAACGATGGGTTATAGCCCATGTTTTTTGAAATTTTGAAAAAAAAAGTTAGCCTCGTTTCTCATCATTTTGGACCATGGGCTATAGCCCATATCGTACGGCATACTATAGCGCGCCGTTTTTCATCATTTTTGAGGATTTGAAAAAAATGACAAAATGACAAAAACGATGGGTTATAGCCCATGTTTTTTGAAATTTTGAAAAAAAAAGTTAGCCTCGTTTCTCATCATTTTGGACCATGGGCTATAGCCCATATCGTACGGCATACTATAGCGCGCCGTTTTTCATCATTTTTGAGGATTTGAAAAAAATGACGAAATGACAAAAACGATGGGTTATAGCCCATGTTTTTGAAATTTTGAAAAAAAAAGTTAGCCTCGTTTCTCATCATTTTGGACCATGGGCTATAGCCTATATCGTACGGCATACTATAGCGCGCCGTTTTTCATCATTTTTGATGATTTGAAAAAAATGACGAAATGACAAAAACGATGGGTTATAGCCCATGTTTTTGAAATTTTGAAAAAAAAAGTTAGCCTCGTTTAGTCGTTTCTCATCATTTTGGACCATGGGCTATAGCCCATATCGTACGGCATACTATAGCGCGGCGTTTTTCATCATTTTTGAGGATTTGAAAAAAATGACAAAATGACAAAAACGATGGGTTATAGCCCATGTTTTTTGAAATTTTGAAAAAAATAAGTTAGCATCGTTTCTCATCATTTTGGACCATGGGCTATAGCCCATATCGTACGGCATACTATAGCGCGCCGTTTTTCATCATTTTTGAGGATTTGAAAAAAATGACGAAATGACAAAAACGATGGGTTATAGCCCATGTTTTTTGAAATTTTGAATAAAAAAGTTAGCCTCGTTTCTCATCATTTTGGACCATGGGCTATAACCCTTATCGTACGGCATACTATAGCGCACCGTTTTTCATCATTTTTGAGGATTTGAAAAAAATGACGAAATGACAAAAACGATGGGTTATAGCCCATGTTTTTGAAATTTTGAAAAAAAAAGTTAGCCTCGTTTCTCATCATTTTGGACCATGGGCTATAGCCCATATCGTACGGCATACTATAGCGCGCCGTTTTTCATCATTTTTGAGGATTTGAAAAAAATGATAAAATGACAAAAACGATGGGTTATAGCCCATGTTTTTTGAAATTTTGAAAAAAAAAGTTAGCCTCGTTTCTCATCATTTTGGACCATGGGCTATAGCCCATATCGTACGGCATACTATAGCGCGCCGTTTTTCATCATTTTTGAGTATTTGAAAAAAATGACAAAATGACAAAAACGATGGGTTATAGCCCATGTTTTTTTTAATTTTGAAAAAAAAAGTTAGCCTCGTTTCTCATCATTTTGGACCATGGGCTATAGCCCATATCGTACGGCATACTATAGCGCGCCGTTTTTCATCATTTTTGAGGATTTGAAAAAAATGACGAAATGACAAAAACGATGGGTTATAGCCCATGTTTTTGAAATTTTGAAAAAAAAAGTTAGCCTCGTTTCTCATCATTTTGGACCATGGGCTATAGAACATATCGTACGGCATACTATAGCGCGCCGTTTTTCATCATTTTTGAGGATTTGAAAAAAATGACGAAATGACAAAAACGATGGGTTATAGCCCATGTTTTTGAAATTTTGGAAAAAAAAATGAGCCTCGTTTCTCATCATTTTGGACCATGGGCTATAGCCCATATCGTACGGCATACTATAGCGCGCCGTTTTTCATCATTTTTGAGGATTTGAAAAAAATGACAAAATGACAAAAACGATGGGTTATAGCCCATGTTTTTTGAAATTTTGAAAAAAAAAGTTAGCCTCGTTTCTCATCATTTTGGACCATGGGCTATAGCCCATATCGTACGGCATACTATAGCGCGCCGTTTTTCATCATTTTTGAGGATTTGAAAAAAATGACGAAATGACAAAAACGATGGGTTATAGCCCATGTTTTTTGAAATTTTGAATAAAAAAGTTAGCCTCGTTTCTCATCATTTTGGACCATGGGCTATAGCCCATATCGTACGGCATACTAAAGCGCGCCGTTTTTCATCATTTTTGAGGATTTGAAAAAAATGACGAAATGACAAAAACGATGGGTTATAGCCCATGTTTTTTGAAATTTTGAAAAAAAAAGTTAGCCTCGTTTCTCATCATTTTGGACCATGGGCTATAGCCCATATCGTACGGCATACTATAGCGCGCAGTTTTTCATCATTTTTGAGGATTTGAAAAAAATGACGAAATGACAAAAACGATGGGTTATAGCCCATGTTTTTTGAAATTTTGAATAAAAAAGTTAGCCTCGTTTCTCATCATTTTGGACCATGGGCTATAGCCCATATCGTACGGCATACTATAGCGCGCCGTTTTTCATCATTTTTGAGGATTTGAAAAAAATGACGAAATGACAAAAACGATGGGTTATAGCCCATGTTTTTGAAATTTTGAAAAAAAAAGTTAGCCTCGTTTCTCATCATTTTGGACCATGGGCTATAGCCCATATCGTACGGCATACTATAGCGCGCCGTTTTTCATCATTTTTGAGGATTTGAAAAAAATGACAAAATGACAAAAACGATGGGTTATAGCCCATGTTTTTTGAAATTTTGAATAAAAAAGTTAGCCTCGTTTCTCATCATTTTGGACCATGGGCTATAGCCCATATCGTACGGCATACTAAAGCGCGCCGTTTTTCATCATTTTTGAGGATTTGAAAAAAATGACGAAATGACAAAAACGATGGGTTATAGCCCATGTTTTTTGAAATTTTGAAAAAAAAAGTTAGCCTCGTTTCTCATCATTTTGGACCATGGGCTATAGCCCATATCGTACGGCATACTATAGCGCGCAGTTTTTCATCATTTTTGAGGATTTGAAAAAAATGACGAAATGACAAAAACGATGGGTTATAGCCCATGTTTTTTGAAATTTTGAATAAAAAAGTTAGCCTCGTTTCTCATCATTTTGGACCATGGGCTATAGCCCATATCGTACGGCATACTATAGCGCGCCGTTTTTCATCATTTTTGCGGATTTGAAAAAAATGACGAAATGACAAAAACGATGGGTTATAGCCCATGTTTTTGAAATTTTGAAAAAAAAAGTTAGCCTCGTTTCTCATCATTTTGGACCATGGGCTATAGCCCATATCGTACGGCATACTATAGCGCGCCGTTTTTCATCATTTTTGAGGATTTGAAAAAAATGACAAAATGACAAAAACGATGGGTTATAGCCCATGTTTTTTGAAATTTTGAAAAAAAAAGTTAGCCTCGTTTCTCATCATTTTGGACCATGGGCTATAGCCCATATCGTACGGCATACTATAGCGCGCCGTTTTTCATCATTTTTGAGGATTTGAAAAAAATGACAAAATGACAAAAACGATGGGTTATAGCCCATGTTTTTTGAAATTTTGAAAAAAAAAGTTAGCCTCGTTTCTCATCATTTTGGACCATGGGCTATAGCCCATATCGTACGGCATACTATAGCGCGCCGTTTTTCATCATTTTTGAGGATTTGAAAAAAATGACGAAATGACAAAAACGATGGGTTATAGCCTATGTTTTTTGAAATTTTGAATAAAAAAGTTAGCCTCGTTTCTCATCATTTTGGACCATGGGCTATAGCCCATATCGTACGGCATACTAAAGCGCGCAGTTTTTCATCATTTTTGAGGATTTGAAAAAAATGACGAAATGACAAAAACGATGGGTTATAGCCCATGTTTTTGAAATTTTGAAAAAAAAAGTTAGCCTCGTTTCTCATCATTTTGGACCATGGGCTATAGCCCATATCGTACGGCATACTATAGCGCGCCGTTTTTCATCATTTTTGAGGATTTGAAAAAAATGACGAAATGACAAAAACGATGGGTTATAGCCCATGTTTTTGAAATTTTGAAAAAAAAAGTTAGCCTCGTTTCTCATCATTTTGGACCATGGGCTGTAGCCCATATCGTACGGCATACTATAGCGCGCCGTTTTTCATCCTTTTTGAGGATTTGAAAAAAATGACGAAATGACAAAAACGATGGGTTATAGCCCATGTTTTTTAAATTTTGAAAAAAAAAGTTAGCCTCGTTTCTCAACATTTTGGACCATGGGCTATAGCCTATATCGTACGGCATACTATAGCGCGCCGTTTTTCATCATTTTTGAGGATTTGAAAAAAATGACGAAATGACAAAAACGATGGGTTATAGCCCATGTTTTTGAAATTTTGAATAAAAAAGTTAGCCTCGTTTCTCATCATTTTGGACCATGGGCTATAGCCCATATCGTACGGCATACTATAGCGCGCCGTTTTTCATCATTTTTGAGGATTTGAAAAAAATGACGAAATGACAAAAACGATGGGTTATAGCCCATGTTTTTGAAATTTTGAAAAAAAAGGTTAGCCTCGTTTCTCATCATTTTGGACCATGGGCTATAGCCCATATCGTACGGCATACTATAGCGCGCCGTTTTTCATCATTTTTGAGGATTTGAAAAAAATGACGAAATGACAAAAACGATGGGTTATAGCCCATGTTTTTTGAAATTTTGAATAAAAAAGTTAGCCTCGTTTCTCATCATTTTGGACCATGGGCTATAGCCCATATCGTACGGCATACTATAGCGCGCCGTTTTTCATCATTTTTGAGGATTTGAAAAAAATGACAAAATGAAAAAAACGATGGGTTATAGCCCATGTTTTTTGAAATTTTGAAAAAAAAAGTTATCCTCGTTTCTCATCATTTTGGACCATGGGCTATAGCCTATATCGTACGGCATACTATAGCGCGCTGTTTTTCATCATTTTTGATGATTTGAAAAAAATGACGAAATGACAAAAACGATGGGTTATAGCCCATGTTTTTGAAATTTTGAAAAAAAAAGTTAGCCTCGTTTCTCATCATTTTGGACCATGGGCTATAGCCCATATCGTACGGCATACTATA
This sequence comes from Protomyctophum bolini, assembly GCF_963924005.1. Taxonomy (NCBI): domain Eukaryota; kingdom Metazoa; phylum Chordata; class Actinopteri; order Myctophiformes; family Myctophidae; genus Protomyctophum; species Protomyctophum bolini. Next base: position 25,349,848 of record NC_137874.1, on the reverse strand, counting down.
GCGCGCCGTTTTTCATCATTTTTGAGGATTTGAAAAAAATGACGAAATGACAAAAACGATGGGTTATAGCCCATGTTTTTGAAATTTTGAAAAAAAAAGTTAGCCTCGTTTCTCATCATTTTGGACCATGGGCTATAGCCCATATCGTACGGCATACTATAGCGCGCCGTTTTTCATCATTTTTGAGGATTTGAAAAAAATGACAAAATGACAAAAACGATGGGTTATAGCCCATGTTTTTTGAAATTTTGAAAAAAAAAGTTAGCCTCGTTTCTCATCATTTTGGACCATGGGCTATAGCCCATATCGTACGGCATACTATAGCGTGCCGTTTTTCATCATTTTTGAGGATTTGAAAAAAATGACGAAATGACAAAAACGATGGGTTATAGCCCATGTTTTTTGAAATTTTGAAAAAAAAAGTTAGCCTCGTTTCTCATCATTTTGGACCATGGGCTATAGCCCATATCGTACGGCATACTATAGCGCGCCGTTTTTCATCATTTTTGAGGATTTGAAAAAAATGACGAAATGACAAAAACGATGGGTTATAGCCCATGTTTTTTGAAATTTTGAAAAAAAAAGTTAGCCTCGTTTCTCATCATTTTGGACCATGGGCTATAGCCCATATCGTACGGCATACTATAGCGCGCCGTTTTTCATCATTTTTGAGGATTTGAAAAAAATGACAAAATGACAAAAACGATGGGTTATAGCCCATGTTTTTTGAAATTTTGAAAAAAAAAGTTAGCCTCGTTTCTCATCATTTTTGACCATGGGCTATAGCCCATATCGTACGGCATACTATAGCGCGCCGTTTTTCATCATTTTTGAGGATTTGAAAAAAATGACGAAATGACAAAAACGATGGGTTATAGCCCATGTTTTTGAAATTTTGAAAAAAAAAGTTAGCCTCGTTTCTCATCATTTTGGACCATGGGCTATAGCCTATATCGTACGGCATACTATAGCGCGCCGTTTTTCATCATTTTTGATGATTTGAAAAAAATGACGAAATGACAAAAACGATGGGTTATAGCCCATGTTTTTGAAATTTTGAAAAAAAAAGTTAGCCTCGTTTAGTCGTTTCTCATCATTTTGGACCATGGGCTATAGCCCATATCGTACGGCATACTATAGCGCGCCGTTTTTCATCATTTTTGAGGATTTGAAAAAAATGACAAAATGACAAAAACGATGGGTTATAGCCCATGTTTTTTGAAATTTTGAAAAAAAAAAGTTAGCATCGTTTCTCATCATTTTGGACCATGGGCTATAGCCCATATCGTACGGCATACTATAGCGCGCCGTTTTTCATCATTTTTGAGGATTTGAAAAAAATGACGAAATGACAAAAACGATGGGTTATAGCCCATGTTTTTTGAAATTTTGAATAAAAAAGTTAGCCTCGTTTCTCATCATTTTGGACCATGGGCTATAGCCCATATCGTACGGCATACTATAGCGCGCCGTTTTTCATCATTTTTGAGGATTTGAAAAAAATGACGAAATGACAAAAACGATGGGTTATAGCCCATGTTTTTAAAATTTTGAAAAAAAAAGTTAGCCTCGTTTCTCATCATTTTGGACCATGGGCTATAGCCCATATCGTACGGCATACTATAGCGCGCCGTTTTTCATCATTTTTGAGGATTTGAAAAAAATGATAAAATGACAAAAACGATGGGTTATAGCCCATGTTTTTTGAAATTTTGAAAAAAAAAGTTAGCCTCGTTTCTCATCATTTTGGACCATGGGCTATAGCCCATATCGTACGGCATACTATAGCGCGCCGTTTTTCATCATTTTTGAGGATTTGAAAAAAATGACAAAATGACAAAAACGATGGGTTATAGCCCATGTTTTTTGAAATTTTGAAAAAAAAAGTTAGCCTCGTTTCTCATCATTTTGGACCATGGGCTATAGCCCATATCGTACGGCATACTATAGCGCGCCGTTTTTCATCATTTTTGAGGATTTGAAAAAAATGACGAAATGACAAAAACGATGGGTTATAGCCCATGTTTTTGAAATTTTGAAAAAAAAAGTTAGCCTCGTTTCTCATCATTTTGGACCATGGGCTATAGAACATATCGTACGGCATACTATAGCGCGCCGTTTTTCATCATTTTTGAGGATTTGAAAAAAATGACCAAATGACAAAAACGATGGGTTATAGCCCATGTTTTTGAAATTTTGAAAAAAAAAATGAGCCTCGTTTCTCATCATTTTGGACCATGGGCTATAGCCCATATCGTACAGCATACTATAGCGCGCCGTTTTTCATCATTTTTGAGGATTTGAAAAAAATGACAAAATGACAAAAACGATGGGTTATAGCCCATGTTTTTTGAAATTTTGAAATAAAAAGTTAGCCTCGTCCTCATCATTTTGGACCATGGGCTATAGCCCATATCGTACGGCATACTAAAGCGCGCCGTTTTTCATCATTTTTGAGGATTTGAAAAAAATGACGAAATGACAAAAACGATGGGTTATAGCCCATGTTTTTTGAAATTTTGAAAAAAAAAGTTAGCCTCGTTTCTCATCATTTTGGACCATGGGCTATAGCCCATATCGTACGGCATACTATAGCGCGCAGTTTTTCATCATTTTTGAGGATTTGAAAAAAATGACGAAATGACAAAAACGATGGGTTAAAGCCCATGTTTTTGAAATTTTGAAAAAAAAGTTAGCCTCGTTTCTCATCATTTTGGACCATGGGCTGTAGCCCATATCGTACGGCATACTATAGCGCGCCGTTTTTCATCCTTTTTGAGGATTTGAAAAAAATGACGAAATGACAAAAACGATGGGTTATAGCCCATGTTTTTTAAATTTTGAAAAAAAAAGTTAGCCTCGTTTCTCATCATTTTGGACCATGGGCTATAGAACATATCGTACGGCATACTATAGCGCGCCGTTTTTCATCATTTTTGAGGATTTGAAAAAAATGACGAAATGACAAAAACGATGGGTTATAGCCCATGTTTTTGAAATTTTGAATAAAAAAGTTAGCCTCGTTTCTCATCATTTTGGACCATGGGCTATAGCCCATATCGTACGGCATACTATAGCGCGCCGTTTTTCATCATTTTTGAGGATTTGAAAAAAATGACGAAATGACAAAAACGATGGGTTATAGCCCATGTTTTTGAAATTTTGAAAAAAAAAGTTAGCCTCGTTTCTCATCATTTTGGACCATGGGCTATAGCCCATATCGTACGGCATACTATAGCGCGCCGTTTTTCATCATTTTTGAGGATTTGAAAAAAATGACAAAATGACAAAAACGATGGGTTATAGCCCATGTTTTTTGAAATTTAAAAAAAAAAAGTTAGCCTCGTTTCTCATCATTTTGGACCATGGGCTATAGCCCATATCGTACGGCATACTATAGCGCGCCGTTTTTCATCATTTTTGAGGATTTGAAAAAAATGACAAAATGACAAAACGATGGGTTATAGCCCATGTTTTTTTAATTTTTGAAAAAAAAAGTTAGCCTCGTTTCTCATCATTTTGGACCATGGGCTATAGCCCATATCGTACGGCATACTATAGCGCGCCGTTTTTCATCATTTTTGAGGATTTTTAAAAAATGACGAAATGACAAAAACGATGGGTTATAGCCCATGTTTTTGAAATTTTGAAAAAAAAAGTTAGCCTCGTTTCTCATCATTTTGGACCATGGGCTATAGAACATATCGTACGGCATACTATAGCGCGCCGTTTTTCATCATTTTTGAGGATTTGAAAAAAATGACGAAATGACAAAAACGATGGGTTATAGCCCATGTTTTTGAAATTTTGAAAAAAAAAATTAGCCTCGTTTCTCATCATTTTGGACCATGGGCTATAGCCCATATCGTACGGCATACTATAGCGCGCCGTTTTTCATCATTTTTGAGGATTTGAAAAAAATGACAAAATGACAAAAACGATGGGTTATAGCCCATGTTTTTTGAAATTTTGAAAAAAAAAGTTAGCCTCGTTTCTCATCATTTTGGACCATGGGATATAGCCCATATCGTACGGCATACTATAGCGCGCAGTTTTTCATCATTTTTGAGGATTTGAAAAAAATGACGAAATCACAAAAACGATGGGTTATAGCCCATGTTTTTGAAATTTTGAAAAAAAAAGTTAGCCTCGTTTCTCATCATTTTGGACCATGGGCTATAGCCCATATCGTACGGCATACTATAGCGCGCCGTTTTTCATCATTTTTGAGGATTTGAAAAAAATGACGAAATGACAAAAACGATGGGTTATAGCCCATGTTTTTGAAATTTTGAAAAAAAAAGTTAGCCTCGTTTCTCATCATTTTGGACCATGGGCTGTAGCCCATATCGTACGGCATACTATAGCGCGCCGTTTTTCATCATTTTTGAGGATTTGAAAAAAATGACGAAATGACAAAAACGATGGGTTATAGCCCATGTTTTTGAAATTTTGAAAAAAAAAGTTAGCCTCGTTTCTCATCATTTTGGACCATGGGCTATAGCCTATATCGTACGGCATACTATAGCGCGCCGTTTTTCATCATTTTTGATGATTTGAAAAAAATGACGAAATGACAAAAACGATGGGTTATAGCCCATGTTTTTGAAATTTTGAAAAAAAAAGTTAGCCTCGTTTCTCATCATTTTGGACCATGGGCTATAGCCCATATCGTACGGCATACTATAGCGCGCCGTTTTTCATCATTTTTGATGATTTGAAAAAAATGACGAAATGACAAAAACGATGGGTTATAGCCCATGTTTTTGAAATTTTGAAAAAAAAAGTTAGCCTCGTTTCTCATCATTTTGGACCATGGGCTATAGCCCATATCGTACGGCATACTATAGCGCGCCGTTTTTCATCATTTTTGAGGATTTGAAAAAAATGACGAAATGACAAAAACGATGGGTTATAGCCCATGTTTTTGAAATTTTGAAAAAAAAAGTTAGCCTCGTTTCTCATCATTTTGGACCATGGGCTATAGAACATATCGTACGGCATACTATAGCGCGCCGTTTTTCATCATTTTTGAGGATTTGAAAAAAATGACGAAATGACAAAAACGATGGGTTATAGCCCATGTTTTTGAAATTTTGAAAAAAAAAATGAGCCTCGTTTCTCATCATTTTGGACCATGGGCTATAGCCCATATCGTACGGCATACTATAGCGCGCCGTTTTTCATCATTTTTGAGGATTTGAAAAAAATGACAAAATGACAAAAACGATGGGTTATAGCCCATGTTTTTTGAAATTTTGAAAAAAAAAGTTAGCCTCGTTTCTCATCATTTTGGACCATGGGCTATAGCCCATATCGTACGGCATACTATAGCGCGCCGTTTTTCATCATTTTTGAGGATTTGAAAAAAATGACGAAATGACAAAAACGATGGGTTATAGCCCATGTTTTTTGAAATTTTGAATAAAAAAGTTAGCCTCGTTTCTCATCATTTTGGACCATGGGCTATAGCCCATATCGTACGGCATACTAAAGCGCGCAGTTTTTCATCATTTTTGAGGATTTGAAAAAAATGACGAAATGACAAAAACGATGGGTTATAGCCCATGTTTTTGAAATTTTGAAAAAAAAAAGTTAGCCTCGTTTCTCATCATTTTGGACCATGGGCTATAGCCCATATCGTACGGCATACTATAGCGCGCCGTTTTTCATCATTTTTGAGGATTTGAAAAAAATGACGAAATGACAAAAACGATGGGTTATAGCCCATGTTTTTGAAATTTTGAAAAAAAAAGTTAGCCTCGTTTCTCATCATTTTGGACCATGGGCTATAGCCCATATCGTACGGCATACTATAGCGCGCCGTTTTTCATCATTTTTGAGGATTTGAAAAAAATGACGAAATGACAAAAACGATGGGTTATAGCCCATGTTTTTGAAATTTTGAAAAAAAAAATGAGCCTCGTTTCTCATCATTTTGGACCATGGGCTATAGCCCATATCGTACGGCATACTATAGCGCGCCGTTTTTCATCATTTTTGAGGATTTGAAAAAAATGACAAAATGACAAAAACGATGGGTTATAGCCCATGTTTTTTGAAATTTTGAAAAAAAAAGTTAGCCTCGTTTCTCATCATTTTGGACCATGGGCTATAGCCCATATCGTACGGCATACTATAGCGCGCCGTTTTTCATCATTTTTGAGGATTTGAAAAAAATGACGAAATGACAAAAACGATGGGTTATAGCCCATGTTTTTTGAAATTTTGAATAAAAAAGTTAGCCTCGTTTCTCATCATTTTGGACCATGGGCTATAGCCCATATCGTACGGCATACTAAAGCGCGCAGTTTTTCATCATTTTTGAGGATTTGAAAAAAATGACGAAATGACAAAAACGATGGGTTATAGCCCATGTTTTTGAAATTTTGAAAAAAAAAGTTAGCCTCGTTTCTCATCATTTTGGACCATGGGCTATAGCCCATATCGTACGGCATACTATAGCGCGCCGTTTTTCATCATTTTTGAGGATTTGAAAAAAATGACGAAATGACAAAAACGATGGGTTATAGCCCATGTTTTTTGAAATTTTGAATAAAAAAGTTAGCCTCGTTTCTCATCATTTTGGACCATGGGCTATAGCCCATATCGTACGGCATACTAAAGCGCGCAGTTTTTCATCATTTTTGAGGATTTGAAAAAAATGACGAAATGACAAAAACGATGGGTTATAGCCCATGTTTTTGAAATTTTGAAAAAAAAAGTTAGCCTCGTTTCTCATCATTTTGGACCATGGGCTATAGCCCATATCGTACGGCATACTATAGCGCGCCGTTTTTCATCATTTTTGAGGATTTGAAAAAAATGACGAAATGACAAAAACGATGGGTTATAGCCCATGTTTTTGAAATTTTGAAAAAAAAAGTTAGCCTCGTTTCTCATCATTTTGGACCATGGGCTATAGCCCATATCGTACGGCATACTATAGCGCGCCGTTTTTCATCATTTTTGAGGATTTGAAAAAAATGACGAAATGACAAAAACGATGGGTTATAGCCCATGTTTTTGAAATTTTGAAAAAAAAAATGAGCCTCGTTTCTCATCATTTTGGACCATGGGCTATAGCCCATATCGTACGGCATACTATAGCGCGCCGTTTTTCATCATTTTTGAGGATTTGAAAAAAATGACAAAATGACAAAAACGATGGGTTATAGCCCATGTTTTTTGAAATTTTGAAAAAAAAAGTTAGCCTCGTTTCTCATCATTTTGGACCATGGGCTATAGCCCATATCGTACGGCATACTATAGCGCGCCGTTTTTCATCATTTTTGAGGATTTGAAAAAAATGACGAAATGACAAAAACGATGGGTTATAGCCCATGTTTTTTGAAATTTTGAATAAAAAAGTTAGCCTCGTTTCTCATCATTTTGGACCATGGGCTATAGCCCATATCGTACGGCATACTAAAGCGCGCAGTTTTTCATCATTTTTGAGGATTTGAAAAAAATGACGAAATGACAAAAACGATGGGTTATAGCCCATGTTTTTGAAATTTTGAAAAAAAAAGTTAGCCTCGTTTCTCATCATTTTGGACCATGGGCTATAGCCCATATCGTACGGCATACTATAGCGCGCCGTTTTTCATCATTTTTGAGGATTTGAAAAAAATGACGAAATGACAAAAACGATGGGTTATAGCCCATGTTTTTGAAATTTTGAAAAAAAAAGTTAGCCTCGTTTCTCATCATTTTGGACCATGGGCTATAGCCCATATCGTACGGCATACTATAGCGCGCCGTTTTTCATCATTTTTGAGGATTTGAAAAAAATGACGAAATGACAAAAACGATGGGTTATAGCCCATGTTTTTGAAATTTTGAAAAAAAAAGTTAGCCTCGTTTCTCATCATTTTGGACCATGGGCTGTAGCCCATATCGTACGGCATACTATAGCGCGCCGTTTTTCATCATTTTTGAGGATTTGAAAAAAATGACGAAATGACAAAAACGATGGGTTATAGCCCATGTTTTTGAATTTTTGAAAAAAAAAGTTAGCCTCGTTTCTCATCATTTTGGACCATGGGCTATAGCCTATATCGTACGGCATACTATAGCGCGCCGTTTTTCATCATTTTTGATGATTTGAAAAAAATGACGAAATGACAAAAACGATGGGTTATAGCCTATGTTTTTGAAATTTTGAAAAAAAAAGTTAGCCTCGTTTCTCATCATTTTGGACCATGGGCTGTAGCCCATATCGTACGGCATACTATAGCGCGCCGTTTTTCATCATTTTTGAGGATTTGAAAAAAATGACGAAATGACAAAAACGATGGGTTATAGCCCATGTTTTTGAATTTTTGAAAAAAAAAGTTAGCCTCGTTTCTCATCATTTTGGACCATGGGCTATAGCCTATATCGTACGGCATACTATAGCGCGCCGTTTTTCATCATTTTTGATGATTTGAAAAAAATGACGAAATGACAAAAACGATGGGTTATAGCCTATGTTTTTGAAATTTTGAAAAAAAAAGTTAGCCTCGTTTCTCATCATTTTGGACCATGGGCTATAGCCCATATCGTACGGCATACTATAGCGCGCCGTTTTTCATCATTTTTGATGATTTGAAAAAAATGACGAAATGACAAAAACGATGGGTTATAGCCCATGTTTTTGAAATTTTGAAAAAAAAAGTTAGCCTCGTTTCTCATCATTTTGGACCATGGGCTATAGCCCATATCGTACGGCATACTATAGCGCGCCGTTTTTCATCATTTTTGAGGATTTGAAAAAAATGACGAAATGACAAAAACGATGGGTTATAGCCCATGTTTTTGAAATTTTGAAAAAAAAAGTTAGCCTCGTTTCTCATCATTTTGGACCATGGGCTATAGAACATATCGTACGGCATACTATAGCGCGCCGTTTTTCATCATTTTTGAGGATTTGAAAAAAATGACGAAATGACAAAAACGATGGGTTATAGCCCATGTTTTTGAATTTTTGAAAAAAAAAGTTAGCCTCGTTTCTCATCATTTTGGACCATGGGCTATAGCCTATATCGTACGGCATACTATAGCGCGCCGTTTTTCATCATTTTTGATGATTTGAAAAAAATGACGAAATGACAAAAACGATGGGTTATAGCCTATGTTTTTGAAATTTTGAAAAAAAAAGTTAGCCTCGTTTCTCATCATTTTGGACCATGGGCTATAGCCCATATCGTACGGCATACTATAGCGCGCCGTTTTTCATCATTTTTGATGATTTGAAAAAAATGACGAAATGACAAAAACGATGGGTTATAGCCCATGTTTTTGAAATTTTGAAAAAAAAAGTTAGCCTCGTTTCTCATCATTTTGGACCATGGGCTATAGCCCATATCGTACGGCATACTATAGCGCGCCGTTTTTCATCATTTTTGAGGATTTGAAAAAAATGACGAAATGACAAAAACGATGGGTTATAGCCCATGTTTTTGAAATTTTGAAAAAAAAAGTTAGCCTCGTTTCTCATCATTTTGGACCATGGGCTGTAGCCCATATCGTACGGCATACTATAGCGCGCCGTTTTTCATCCTTTTTGAGGATTTGAAAAAAATGACGAAATGACAAAAACGATGGGTTATAATGTTTTTGAAATTTTGAAAAAAAAAGTTAGCCTCGTTTCTCATCATTTTGGACCATGGGCTATAGCCTATATCGTACGGCATACTATAGCGCGCCGTTTTTCATCATTTTTGAGGATTTGAAAAAAATGACGAAATGACAAAAACGATGGGTTATAGCCCATGTTTTTGAAATTTTGAATAAAAAAGTTAGCCTCGTTTCTCATCATTTTGGACCATGGGCTATATCGTACGGCATACTATAGCGCGCCGTTTTTCATCATTTTTGAGGATTTGAAAAAAATGACGAAATGACAAAAACGATGGGTTATAGCCCATGTTTTTGAAATTTTGAAAAAAAAGGTTAGCCTCGTTTCTCATCATTTTGGACCATGGGCTATAGCCCATATCGTACGGCATACTAAAGCGCGCAGTTTTTCATCATTTTTGAGGATTTGAAAAAAATGACGAAATGACAAAAACGATGGGTTATAGCCCATGTTTTTGAAATTTTGAAAAAAAAAGTTAGCCTCGTTTCTCATCATTTTGGACCATGGGCTATAGCCCATATCGTACGGCATACTATAGCGCGCCGTTTTTCATCATTTTTGAGGATTTGAAAAAAATGACGAAATGACAAAAACGATGGGTTATAGCCCATGTTTTTGAAATTTTGAAAAAAAAAGTTAGCCTCGTTTCTCATCATTTTGGACCATGGGCTGTAGCCCATATCGTACGGCATACTATAGCGCGCCGTTTTTCATCCTTTTTGAGGATTTGAAAAAAATGACGAAATGACAAAAACGATGGGTTATAATGTTTTTGAAATTTTGAAAAAAAAGTTAGCCTCGTTTCTCATCATTTTGGACCATGGGCTATAGCCCATATCGTACGGCATACTATAGCGCGCCGTTTTTCATCATTTTTGAGGATTTGAAAAAAATGACGAAATGACAAAAACGATGGGTTATAGCCCATGTTTTTTGAAATTTTGAATAAAAAAGTTAGCCTCGTTTCTCATCATTTTGGACCATGGGCTATAGCCCATATCGTACGGCATACTATAGCGCGCCGTTTTTCATCATTTTTGAGGATTTGAAAAAAATGACGAAATGACAAAAACGATGGGTTATAGCCCATGTTTTTGAAATTTTGAAAAAAAAAGTTAGCCTCGTTTCTCATCATTTTGGACCATGGGCTATAGCCCATATCGTACGGCATACTATAGCGCGCCGTTTTTCATCATTTTTGAGGATTTGAAAAAAATGACAAAATGACAAAAACGATGGGTTATAGCCCATGTTTTTTTTAATTTTGAAAAAAAAAGTTTGCCTCGTTTCTCATCATTTTGGACCATGGGCTATAGCCCATATCGTACGGCATACTTTAGCGCGCCGTTTTTTAACATTTTTGAGGATTTGAAAAAAATGACGAAATGACAAAAACGATGGGTTATAGCCCATGTTTTTGAAATTTTGAAAAAAAAAGTTAGCCTCGTTTCTCATCATTTTGGACCATGGGCTATAGCCCATATCGTACGGCATACTATAGCGCGCCGTTTTTCATCATTTTTGAGGATTTGAAAAAAATGACAAAATGACAAAAACGATGGGTTATAGCCCATGTTTTTTTAAATTTTGAAAAAAAAAGTTAGCCTCGTTTCTCATCATTTTGGACCATGGGCTATAGCCCATATCGTACGGCATACTATAGCGCGCCGTTTTTCATCATTTTTGAGGATTTGAAAAAAATGACAAAATGACAAAAACGATGGGTTATAGCCCATGTTTTTTTAAATTTTGAAAAAAAAAGTTAGCCTCGTTTCTCATCATTTTGGACCATGGGCTATAGCCCATATCGTACGGCATACTATAGCGCGCCGTTTTTCATCATTTTTGAGGATTTGAAAAAAATGACGAAATGACAAAAACGATGGGTTATAGCCCATGTTTTTGAAATTTTGAAAAAAAAAGTTAGCCTCGTTTCTCATCATTTTGGACCATGGGCTATAGAACATATCGTACGGCATACTATAGCGCGCCGTTTTTCATCATTTTTGAGGATTTTAAAAAAATGACGAAATGACAAAAACGATGGGTTATAGCCCATGTTTTTTGAAATTTTGAATAAAAAAGTTAGCCTCGTTTCTCATCATTTTGGACCATGGGCTATAGCCCATATCGTACGGCATACTAAAGCGCGCAGTTTTTCATCATTTTTGAGGATTTGAAAAAAATGACGAAATGACAAAAACGATGGGTTATAGCCCATGTTTTTGAAATTTTGAAAAAAAAAGTTAGCCTCGTTTCTCATCATTTTGGACCATGGGCTATAGCCCATATCGTACGGCATACTATAGCGCGCCGTTTTTCATCATTTTTGAGGATTTGAAAAAAATGACGAAATGACAAAAACGATGGGTTATAGCCCATGTTTTTGAAATTTTGAAAAAAAAAGTTAGCCTCGTTTCTCATCATTTTGGACCATGGGCTGTAGCCCATATCGTACGGCATACTATAGCGCGCCGTTTTTCATCATTTTTGAGGATTTGAAAAAAATGACGAAATGACAAAAACGATGGGTTATAGCCCATGTTTTTGAAATTTTGAAAAAAAAAGTTAGCCTCGTTTCTCATCATTTTGGACCATGGGCTATAGCCTATATCGTACGGCATACTATAGCGCGCCGTTTTTCATCATTTTTGATGATTTGAAAAAAATGACGAAATGACAAAAACGATGGGTTATAGCCCATGTTTTTGAAATTTTGAAAAAAAAAGTTAGCCTCGTTTCTCATCATTTTGGACCATGGGCTATAGCCCATATCGTACGGCATACTATAGCGCGCCGTTTTTCATCATTTTTGATGATTTGGAAAAAATGACGAAATGACAAAAACGATGGGTTATAGCCCATGTTTTTGAAATTTTGAAAAAAAAAGTTAGCCTCGTTTCTCATCATTTTGGACCATGGGCTATAGCCCATATCGTACGGCATACTATAGCGCGCCGTTTTTCATCATTTTTGATGATTTGAAAAAAATGACGAAATGACAAAAACGATGGGTTATAGCCCATGTTTTCTGAAATTTTGAATAAAAAAGTTAGCCTCGTTTCTCATCATTTTGGACCATGGGCTATAGCCCATATCGTACGGCATACTATAGCGCGCCGTTTTTCATCATTTTTGAGGATTTGAAAAAAATGACGAAATGACAAAAACGATGGGTTATAGCCCATGTTTTTAAATTTTGAATAAAAAAGTTAGCCTCGTTTCTCATCATTTTGGACCATGGGCTATAGCCCATATCGTACGGCATACTATAGCGCGCCGTTTTTCATCATTTTTGAGGATTTGAAAAAAATGACGAAATGACAAAAACGATGGGTTATAGCCCATGTTTTTGAAATTTTGAATAAAAAAGTTAGCCTCGTTTCTCATCATTTTGGACCATGGGCTATAGCCCATATCGTACGGCATACTATAGCGCGCCGTTTTTCATCATTTTTGAGGATTTGAAAAAAATGACGAAATGACAAAAACGATGGGTTATAGCCCATGTTTTTGAAATTTTGAAAAAAAAAGTTAGCCTCGTTTCTCATCATTTTGGACCATGGGCTATAGCCCATATCGTACGGCATACTATAGCGCGCCGTTTTTCATCATTTTTGAGGATTTGAAAAAAATGACAAAATGACAAAAACGATGGGTTATAGCCCATGTTTTTGAAATTTTGAAAAAAAAAGTTAGCCTCGTTTCTCATCATTTTGGACCATGGGCTATAGCCCATATCGTACGGCATACTATAGCGCGCCGTTTTTCATCATTTTTGAGGATTTGAAAAAAATGACAAAATGACAAAAACGATGGGTTATAGCCCATGTTTTTTTAAATTTTGAAAAAAAAAGTTAGCCTCGTTTCTCATCATTTTGGACCATGGGCTATAGCCCATATCGTACGGCATACTATAGCGCGCCGTTTTTCATCATTTTTGAGGATTTGAAAAAAATGACGAAATGACAAAAACGATGGGTTATAGCCCATGTTTTTAAAATTTTGAAAAAAAAAGTTAGCCTCGTTTCTCATCATTTTGGACCATGGGCTATAGAACATATCGTACGGCATACTATAGCGCGCCGTTTTTCATCATTTTTGAGGATTTGAAAAAAATGACGAAATGACAAAAACGATGGGTTATAGCCCATGTTTTTTGAAATTTTGAATAAAAAAGTTAGCCTCGTTTCTCATCATTTTGGACCATGGGCTATAGCCCATATCGTACGGCATACTAAAGCGCGCAGTTTTTCATCATTTTTGAGGATTTGAAAAAAATGACGAAATGACAAAAACGATGGGTTATAGCCCATGTTTTTGAAATTTTGAAAAAAAAAGTTAGCCTCGTTTCTCATCATTTTGGACCATGGGCTATAGCCCATATCGTACGGCATACTATAGCGCGCCGTTTTTCATCATTTTTGAGGATTTGAAAAAAATGACGAAATGACAAAAACGATGGGTTATAGCCCATGTTTTTGAAATTTTGAAAAAAAAAGTTAGCCTCGTTTCTCATCATTTTGGACCATGGGCTGTAGCCCATATCGTACGGCATACTATAGCGCGCCGTTTTTCATCATTTTTGAGGATTTGAAAAAAATGACGAAATGACAAAAACGATGGGTTATAGCCCATGTTTTTGAAATTTTGAAAAAAAAAGTTAGCCTCGTTTCTCATCATTTTGGACCATGGGCTATAGCCTATATCGTACGGCATACTATAGCGCGCCGTTTTTCATCATTTTTGATGATTTGAAAAAAATGACGAAATGACAAAAACGATGGGTTATAGCCCATGTTTTTGAAATTTTGAAAAAAAAAGTTAGCCTCGTTTCTCATCATTTTGGACCATGGGCTATAGCCCATATCGTACGGCATACTATAGCGCGCCGTTTTTCATCATTTTTGATGATTTGGAAAAAATGACGAAATGACAAAAACGATGGGTTATAGCCCATGTTTTTGAAATTTTGAAAAAAAAAGTTAGCCTCGTTTCTCATCATTTTGGACCATGGGCTATAGCCCATATCGTACGGCATACTATAGCGCGCCGTTTTTCATCATTTTTGATGATTTGAAAAAAATGACGAAATGACAAAAACGATGGGTTATAGCCCATGTTTTCTGAAATTTTGAATAAAAAAGTTAGCCTCGTTTCTCATCATTTTGGACCATGGGCTATAGCCCATATCGTACGGCATACTATAGCGCGCCGTTTTTCATCATTTTTGAGGATTTGAAAAAAATGACGAAATGACAAAAACGATGGGTTATAGCCCATGTTTTTAAATTTTGAATAAAAAAGTTAGCCTCGTTTCTCATCATTTTGGACCATGGGCTATAGCCCATATCGTACGGCATACTATAGCGCGCCGTTTTTCATCATTTTTGAGGATTTGAAAAAAATGACGAAATGACAAAAACGATGGGTTATAGCCCATGTTTTTGAAATTTTGAATAAAAAAGTTAGCCTCGTTTCTCATCATTTTGGACCATGGGCTATAGCCCATATCGTACGGCATACTATAGCGCGCCGTTTTTCATCATTTTTGAGGATTTGAAAAAAATGACGAAATGACAAAAACGATGGGTTATAGCCCATGTTTTTGAAATTTTGAAAAAAAAAGTTAGCCTCGTTTCTCATCATTTTGGACCATGGGCTATAGCCCATATCGTACGGCATACTATAGCGCGCCGTTTTTCATCATTTTTGAGGATTTGAAAAAAATGACAAAATGACAAAAACGATGGGTTATAGCCCATGTTTTTGAAATTTTGAAAAAAAAAGTTAGCCTCGTTTCTCATCATTTTGGACCATGGGCTATAGCCCATATCGTACGGCATACTATAGCGCGCCGTTTTTCATCATTTTTGAGGATTTGAAAAAAATGACAAAATGACAAAAACGATGGGTTATAGCCCATGTTTTTTTTAATTTTGGAAAAAAAAGTTAGCCTCGTTTCTCATCATTTTGGACCATGGGCTATAGCCCATATCGTACGGCATACTATAGCGCGCCGTTTTTCATCATTTTTGAGGATTTGAAAAAAATGACGAAATGACAAAAACGATGGGTTATAGCCCATGTTTTTGAAATTTTGAATAAAAAAGTTAGCCTCGTTTCTCATCATTTTGGACCATGGGCTATAGCCCATATCGTACGGCATACTATAGCGCGCCGTTTTTCATCATTTTTGAGGATTTGAAAAAAATGACAAAATGACAAAAACGATGGGTTATAGCCCATGTTTTTGAAATTTTGAAAAAAAAAGTTAGCCTCGTTTCTCATCATTTTGGACCATGGGCTATAGCCCATATCGTACGGCATACTATAGCGCGCCGTTTTTCATCATTTTTGAGGATTTGAAAAAAATGACAAAATGACAAAAACGATGGGTTATAGCCCATGTTTTTTTAAATTTTGAAAAAAAAAGTTAGCCTCGTTTCTCATCATTTTGGACCATGGGCTATAGCCCATATCGTACGGCATACTATAGCGCGCCGTTTTTCATCATTTTTGAGGATTTGAAAAAAATGACGAAATGACAAAAACGATGGGTTATAGCCCATGTTTTTGAAATTTTGAAAAAAAAAGTTAGCCTCGTTTCTCATCATTTTGGACCATGGGCTATAGAACATATCGTACGGCATACTATAGCGCGCCGTTTTTCATCATTTTTGAGGATTTGAAAAAAATGACGAAATGACAAAAACGATGGGTTATAGCCCATGTTTTTTGAAATTTTGAATAAAAAAGTTAGCCTCGTTTCTCATCATTTTGGACCATGGGCTATAGCCCATATCGTACGGCATACTAAAGCGCGCAGTTTTTCATCATTTTTGAGGATTTGAAAAAAATGACGAAATGACAAAAACGATGGGTTATAGCCCATGTTTTTGAAATTTTGAAAAAAAAAGTTAGCCTCGTTTCTCATCATTTTGGACCATGGGCTATAGCCCATATCGTACGGCATACTATAGCGCGCCGTTTTTCATCATTTTTGAGGATTTGAAAAAAATGACGAAATGACAAAAACGATGGGTTATAGCCCATGTTTTTGAAATTTTGAAAAAAAAAGTTAGCCTCGTTTCTCATCATTTTGGACCATGGGCTGTAGCCCATATCGTACGGCATACTATAGCGCGCCGTTTTTCATCATTTTTGAGGATTTGAAAAAAATGACGAAATGACAAAAACGATGGGTTATAGCCCATGTTTTTGAAATTTTGAAAAAAAAAGTTAGCCTCGTTTCTCATCATTTTGGACCATGGGCTATAGCCTATATCGTACGGCATACTATAGCGCGCCGTTTTTCATCATTTTTGATGATTTGAAAAAAATGACGAAATGACAAAAACGATGGGTTATAGCCCATGTTTTTGAAATTTTGAAAAAAAAAGTTAGCCTCGTTTCTCATCATTTTGGACCATGGGCTATAGCCCATATCGTACGGCATACTATAGCGCGCCGTTTTTCATCATTTTTGATGATTTGGAAAAAATGACGAAATGACAAAAACGATGGGTTATAGCCCATGTTTTTGAAATTTTGAAAAAAAAAGTTAGCCTCGTTTCTCATCATTTTGGACCATGGGCTATAGCCCATATCGTACGGCATACTATAGCGCGCCGTTTTTCATCATTTTTGATGATTTGAAAAAAATGACGAAATGACAAAAACGATGGGTTATAGCCCATGTTTTCTGAAATTTTGAATAAAAAAGTTAGCCTCGTTTCTCATCATTTTGGACCATGGGCTATAGCCCATATCGTACGGCATACTATAGCGCGCCGTTTTTCATCATTTTTGAGGATTTGAAAAAAATGACGAAATGACAAAAACGATGGGTTATAGCCCATGTTTTTAAATTTTGAATAAAAAAGTTAGCCTCGTTTCTCATCATTTTGGACCATGGGCTATAGCCCATATCGTACGGCATACTATAGCGCGCCGTTTTTCATCATTTTTGAGGATTTGAAAAAAATGACGAAATGACAAAAACGATGGGTTATAGCCCATGTTTTTGAAATTTTGAATAAAAAAGTTAGCCTCGTTTCTCATCATTTTGGACCATGGGCTATAGCCCATATCGTACGGCATACTATAGCGCGCCGTTTTTCATCATTTTTGAGGATTTGAAAAAAATGACGAAATGACAAAAACGATGGGTTATAGCCCATGTTTTTGAAATTTTGAAAAAAAAAGTTAGCCTCGTTTCTCATCATTTTGGACCATGGGCTATAGCCCATATCGTACGGCATACTATAGCGCGCCGTTTTTCATCATTTTTGAGGATTTGAAAAAAATGACAAAATGACAAAAACGATGGGTTATAGCCCATGTTTTTGAAATTTTGAAAAAAAAAGTTAGCCTCGTTTCTCATCATTTTGGACCATGGGCTATAGCCCATATCGTACGGCATACTATAGCGCGCCGTTTTTCATCATTTTTGAGGATTTGAAAAAAATGACAAAATGACAAAAACGATGGGTTATAGCCCATGTTTTTTTAAATTTTGGAAAAAAAAGTTAGCCTCGTTTCTCATCATTTTGGACCATGGGCTATAGCCCATATCGTACGGCATACTATAGCGCGCCGTTTTTCATCATTTTTGATGATTTGAAAAAAATGACGAAATGACAAAAACGATGGGTTATAGCCCATGTTTTTGAAATTTTGAATAAAAAAGTTAGCCTCGTTTCTCATCATTTTGGACCATGGGCTATAGCCCATATCGTACGGCATACTATAGCGCGCCGTTTTTCATCATTTTTGAGGATTTGAAAAAAATGACGAAATGACAAAAACGATGGGTTATAGCCCATGTTTTTAAATTTTGAATAAAAAAGTTAGCCTCGTTTCTCATCATTTTGGACCATGGGCTATAGCCCATATCGTACGGCATACTATAGCGCGCCGTTTTTCATCATTTTTGAGGATTTGAAAAAAATGACGAAATGACAAAAACGATGGGTTATAGCCCATGTTTTTGAAATTTTGAATAAAAAAGTTAGCCTCGTTTCTCATCATTTTGGACCATGGGCTATAGCCCATATCGTACGGCATACTATAGCGCGCCGTTTTTCATCATTTTTGAGGATTTGAAAAAAATGACGAAATGACAAAAACGATGGGTTATAGCCCATGTTTTTGAAATTTTGAAAAAAAAAGTTAGCCTCGTTTCTCATCATTTTGGACCATGGGCTATAGCCCATATCGTACGGCATACTATAGCGCGCCGTTTTTCATCATTTTTGAGGATTTGAAAAAAATGACAAAATGACAAAAACGATGGGTTATAGCCCATGTTTTTGAAATTTTGAAAAAAAAAGTTAGCCTCGTTTCTCATCATTTTGGACCATGGGCTATAGCCCATATCGTACGGCATACTATAGCGCGCCGTTTTTCATCATTTTTGAGGATTTGAAAAAAATGACAAAATGACAAAAACGATGGGTTATAGCCCATGTTTTTTTAAATTTTGGAAAAAAAAGTTAGCCTCGTTTCTCATCATTTTGGACCATGGGCTATAGCCCATATCGTACGGCATACTATAGCGCGCCGTTTTTCATCATTTTTGAGGATTTGAAAAAAATGACGAAATGACAAAAACGATGGGTTATAGCCCATGTTTTTGAAATTTTGAATAAAAAAGTTAGCCTCGTTTCTCATCATTTTGGACCATGGGCTATAGCCCATATCGTACGGCATACTATAGCGCGCCGTTTTTCATCATTTTTGAGGATTTGAAAAAAATGACGAAATGACAAAAACGATGGGTTATAGCCCATGTTTTTGAAATTTTGAAAAAAGAAGTTAGCCTCGTTTCTCATCATTTTGGACCATGGGCTATAGCCCATATCGTACGGCATACTATAGCGCGCCGTTTTTCATCATTTTTGAGGATTTGAAAAAAATGACAAAATGACAAAAACGATGGGTTATAGCCCATGTTTTTGAAATTTTGAAAAAAAAAGTTAGCCTCGTTTCTCATCATTTTGGACCATGGGCTATAGCCCATATCGTACGGCATACTATAGCGCGCCGTTTTTCATCATTTTTGAGGATTTGACAAAAATGAAAAAATAAAAAAAACGATGGGTTATATTGAAGCGTGCACCTACACACGCACAGGCGCACATGCGTATGCACACCTGGACCTGTAAATGAACAACACAAAAACTAAGGCACTGGTGTCGGACTTCTGGTTTACCGGAACGGGGTTTTAAAAAAAAAAATCAAAAACGATGGGCTATAACAAGGGCTATTGGGCTATTTTTTTTTAAACACTCCGCAATTTTTCCGCAACACTCCGCAATTTGCTAATGTTTCTCATCCTCCGCAACATTCAATTTTTCCGGTAAATACAACACATTGAGCAGGGCACTGCAGGGAGTTGAACCCCGTTCCGGTAAACCAGAAGTACGAAAACAGACGATACAGACCTACAAGCTCGTAGCGTGCTATGAGTTTGTAGGTCTGCTATTTTTCAATAGCTAAAGCATAGCTAAAGACACTGAGACAGGAGTGAACAAAAGGACATTTATTTCAAACTTTGTTTGTTAGGAGCATAGAACAAAAACAGCAGATCTACCAACAAGAAAAACTCTCAAAAGCAAAAATAGAAGATCTGCAAAAATAGGAAACTCCAATGGCGCCTCTTCTACATAGACTTCTATTGAGAATGGGGACCGGAAGTAGGCAGACATGCATTGGACCCAGGCAACAGCCCAGCTGTAATGATCTTAAATCCCTTTATTTTAGATTGTTTTGTAGTAATCGTACAACATAAACATTACAGAGACTTTAGTTGTTACTATACAATACTTTAAAACAGTTGTCATGTTGCACACATGCCTAAAATTGCTCTTATTTGCGCCGCACTCGTTGAAAACAATGTATTTCAGATGACTGTCCTGGTATGATGTTTGGGAGTCCACAGCTGGACTCTCCCTCAGAGAGTCTAGTAGGTTTAAATCATGGGGGATTTTCTGAGCTGAGCTGTGCTGTTCTCTCCGTCAGAGCAGACCATGTACATTTAGACTGGAATGAATTAGACTATTATTAATTATCCTGCATGCGGGTCAGTGGCGCCATAAATAACCTTCGACTGAGGAAGGAAAAAATATGACTGACAGATTCTAACCAGAAAAACAGACTGGTGGGCAGCCGGTGAACTTGAAGAACTTGAGGAACTTCACATTCAGATATGGTATTATTGGTATGGTATTATAAGGTAAAGGTATTATATGATATTATTGAATCAGTTCCTTTGTTTTATATAAACATTATGGTTTGACATTCAACAATATGGAGGATTACCCATGATTAGAAATATATACTGTCTGACTATCAGCTCCTATGAAATATACTCTATTTGTTGTTCTGTAATTCGGGGTTTTCTCTTTCTTTCATTTCTTTCAATTTATCAAAGCACTGACAACATGAAAGCTATAATTCTATTTATCGGAATATGATGTTATCTTAACACACTGTATTTAAGTCAAATGCATGAAACCACAATGAGGGTCATGACACCTTTCCTTGGGTTGTAGCTCTATCTTGCAATATAAGCACTAATTTCAGGCAGCTCAAGTGATCACACAGAATCCTCTGATTTTCAAGGCGCGCTGCAAAAATAACTGCAAAAAGCACCCATGAAATTTATACACTCACAAAGTCTTAGTGTTATTGCCCCAAACCACTCCCGGGACAGCTTTGGTTTTGTTTTTCCCACCCACCAAGGCAAACAGAGCAGGCGTGTAGGACATCAAAGCACTAAGATGCCCTCAGGCAATGAGGGGCCAAAGTATCTTAAACATTTCGGAGTGTAGCAGCCAGTGTATCCCACCCTTGTTAACCACCTTTTCCTCATATGTGTCTTAATCCCTCCTATTTTATTACTTGCTGTCAATCATTTCTCAAACCATTATCGGCGATGGACCACGTGAACATTCAAAAACATTCATGAAGCTGGTAGGATCTTTGAATACACTGCATAAACAAATCTGGATATCTTGTTTGTTGATTCAGTTCATGGCCATGATTTGTATGCCTGCTTTTGGTCAGCTCAAGTTAAATATGAGGTCAGTATATTTTGAATCACCAGCCTCGATTTCAGTCGCCCTTGAGCTGAGACAGAACTTGCCGTACCGCATTCTACGTTAGGAATCAAATAAACAAATAACACCCTTTCCCTTTTGCCCCAAGGTACTCGCCATTCCAGCCGTTTTAGTGATGGATGATTACAGTTTTAATAAGCATTAGAAGAGAAAGCCTGTGGGCCCCTGCCGTGTCAAAACATTTATCCAGCATGCATGAAGCCCAGTGGTTTTACTGGTGGTCAGCGGAGAAAGCATTTACTTTTATTTTAGTCTTCAGCCACCCCGCTGTTGCCCCTTTGCTCCAGTCTTTCCGAGGGCAAACACTAAGAGCATTTAGACGAAGAACCACGTGGCTGAGTCATACATGTCATTGTATGTGGTTGGATGATTCATGGTGGAGGAGGGAAGATGAGGCACCTGCACAATGTTATCCTTGTGCAATCATGGTGGATGATTCATGTAATACAGAATAAAGGTCTACCTGATGATGGTTAGCATCACAATGCTGTATCTTGGATTAAATAAAAAGTCAGAGGTCAGAGGTATTGACCAATGACCAATTTCACACAGTATAGCCATGATTTTACTTCATACTTTGTGGGTGGGTTTTCCCACGGGTCCACTGAGTCTGAAGTAAAAGCAAAAATCACACCCGTGTGAAGTGAGGTGCTCTATCATCATACATCCTCATTTCATTCTGGTCAATCACAATTTGTGTCTTCACTTTTCTGTCCTCACTTTTGTCTTCAATGTTTGTGTTTAAACAAATACGAAAAGCTAGGCATAGGAGCGCCCCTCAAAAATGGCTGCCATGGTCTATGCAGATGTAACATCTCCCGCATGAAAGTCCATGCAACATCTTAACCACTAAATCAAAGGGATATCCCTATGGACTGGGGGAGATATTAGACTTTTGAGGCCATCAGGCAGAGTTTCTGCGCCACTCTGCTTCACCCCCCTTTTGACCTCCTCCCACAGGGAAACCAGATCCGGGTCACGGCACCAATGTAGCGCCCAGGATTCGAACTTGGGTCTCCCGCGTGAAAGTCCAACATCTTAACCACTAAACCAAAGGGATATCCCTATGGACTGGGGGAGATACCGGTATTAGACTTTCGAGGCCATCAGGCTGAGGTTCTGAGCCACTGCTACACAGAGCACAAACCAGCAGCACGCTGTTTAAAGTGGTAAGAAATAATATCTATAGCATCTACAATTAGCCTATAGGTGGAGATGATCTGATCATCAAAGTTTAATCTAATAAGGAAACTGCAGCTGGAACGCTGCAAAGGCAGTAACCACATTCTAAGAAAACAATAAATGGTTAAAGAAACATTTGTGTGAATTTCCTTTGTGTGATGAACTGAAAATAATTGTAGCACATTGCTTAGATGCCTCTTATTGCACAACTAAACGACAGCTGTTTATGGCAGGCCTAGTAAGAACTAAAGATTGTGTGGTTTTAAGTGTGTGTGTGAAGTGTTTCAACAGTAATCTTTTGTGTACAAGGTTAGTGCAATTACAGGGGATCTTATTTAAATTGTGATCCATCAGAATTAAAATGACATTGCAGTCGTTGTCTTTGACACCATACGATTAGCGTTTGAGCCTAATTACTAGTAAATTAATACAAGATTCACATGTTGTTTTCATTCATCATGGTTGTGCTATAAATTTCATTCATGCATCATGCATTGCGCAATAAAACGTCCTTCGAGAAAAGGCCGCGTTCAATAACCGTAACGGGGTGCACACATGCAATGCACTCAATCACTGAATGAGGGGGGATAAAAGGGATGGAGGACATTGTGAAAACAATGTTCAGCATTTTTGTTTTAATGATTCAATAAATATAATGTCTCATTTTTTATTATTTACAGTCCTATTTTATCATTTGTTCCAGTGATCCCTAATGTTCATTCTTAGCTGGCATGTGGCAAAAGGCTTAGTTTCATCTGTTCCTCATATTGTCTTTAGTAACAGTCACTTGGCTGGTTAGTAAAATAGCTGTGAGGAAAGGCATGCTGTGCAGACAGTAGCATGGCTCCAGTGGCTAATAGCCAAGAGTCTGCCGGGTACGGGGTACGTGGACACTGACGAACTCTGCTCAGTGCTCAACCTATTATTAAGTTAGACAGAGAAAAATATATCACAATTTTTCAACCAGCCACTCTGTTTAGAGTCAGACATCTAACAACATCTGTGGGCAATATTTTAATATTGAAAGCACAACAAATATCTCTTTAAACAAACAACCAATTTTTATTGATAGAGATCGACCTTTTTTTTTTACTTTTGCAAGTGTGTTTTGCAGGTAATACACCAACAATGCCAGACACTAACTGAGGCACTTGTCTGATAAAAAAAACAAAAAAGTGTTTTTCAAGTTTGTCTTTGTTCTATGGAAATGGTTTGAAATGGCCTCTTCTCCATAGTGCAAGCGGTTTTCATGGTCGTGTGGCTTTGCGTTGTTTTAGTGATTTATTATCATTATTAGGAAGGATCTTTTTCTCCGTTCTGGAAATTATTAAAAGATTCTGCTATGTTGGAGACCCAAAGAGAAAGAAGCAACACAGGACGCTTATGAAAACAATAATGTGCCAAAATGAAGGCTGCAAACGTAACTAGAGGAATGTTTCCATTGTTTTGTTTTCTGTATGTTATACTACCAGCCTCTTTTAACGTATTGTTTGTCAGTGGTCATTTAAGTACAGCTATTCAAAATGACAACATATTTTGTAAACCATCTTCATTCTGAAGTGAAAATCTGAAAGGGCTCAGTGGTAGCCTAGGTATTATGAACAGATTTGGCTGTGTTATTGTTCCTACTTTGCGTGGTCATTGTACACATATGTATAACTTTTACGACTTAGTGTGGTACTCAATATTCTGGTGTCCCTCCACATATGTCATCTTCAAAGAGTACAGATAAAACTAGTTACATTGCTTTCCTTGGACCACTTTCACAGCAGGACAAACCCAAGCCTCAGTTACTGCAGCCGATCTGTTTC
Source organism: Protomyctophum bolini (assembly GCF_963924005.1). NCBI lineage: Eukaryota > Metazoa > Chordata > Actinopteri > Myctophiformes > Myctophidae > Protomyctophum > Protomyctophum bolini. The sequence continues at coordinate 25,325,108 of NC_137874.1, read as the reverse complement.
CTATAATATTGTGGTACAAAAACAGGGATAAATAACACCTAGGGGGCATTTCTTGTTGAGGGCTTACAAGAAGGTTCTAAACGGAACCAGATAATCCCATGCATTTTCATTATCCTTCAGCAGGATCCATTGTAGAGAGAGAGCTGCATGGACTTCTCATCAACAGCAGGGGCATTCTGCGAGGTAACATGGGCAGACAGGAGTGGCTACAGAATCCACTGCAGTAGCTGAGCCCCCAGATTAAGCTCAGCCTGATAAGGTTGTCTTGGGGCTAACAACAAGCCACAGCAGGAACCCGACCCATCCATTTCCCTGCAATAAAGCCTAACTTACAGCCTGGTACCCCAGGGCTTCAAAGAAAGAGTCAACCCAAGCGAGGCCAATCCTGCTGTGGGTCATAGCTACTGAGAAGAAGCAGTGCTGGAGCTGTTCAACCTGGCTGCTCCTGTTGTCCGGCATGTCTGGCCATATATCAATCCATCAATGCATGACACCTGCACCATTCACCTCCCCTGAGACTCGTGGTCCAAGTATGGAGTAGACGTGATCTGCATCAGGGGTCAAGGAGGGACGCCACATGACTGTATTGATGTAAATGACCTCTGAACTTTTGTCTCTGGAGGAGGGCAAGGGTGCCTTTCAGCTCCTGGCAGCATGTGTCCAGGCCCTGACCCGACACCTGAAGTCCTGCAGTGGCTAACAGTCTTCATCAACCCATCCTTTAATTCCTGACTTACAGAGAGCCACCCAGTTCAGCAGAGCCAAGCTATCTTCATGACATGATATGTTTGGGCTTTGTGGGGGGAAAGAAGCATGATGCTGGCATGGTGTTCACATTTTCTTTCTGCCAAGACTTTGCCTGCAATGTTGTAGGTCTATGTGTGAATGCCGAAACAAGAATGTAGACACTGAAATTGTGGCACAAAATCAAATATGCCGGAGTTGCCTGCAAATCGTACAATATATCTGAGCAGGGCTGTAGTTCAATGAAGAGCCTCCAGGTCATTAGGTGGTTGCCATAGCATCCTGGAAAATTGCAACCTTCCTTAACTATTGAATATTGTTTTTCCTCAAATAATATAAATATACCCTTACTGTTTATGCAAATTATAAGCTTTGTATGAAGACATTTGTGATGATAAACATAAAATGCTTAACCTTTCATAAATTGCATGTAGAAATAGCTCTGACCACCATTATGTGAATAAATGTTTTCAGTAGAACTTAAAGGACCATACCAGTAATACATGTCATTGACTATTCACAGTTTATGCCATATACTGTAACACATAAACACAATGTGTTAAAATTGCAATGCAGCCAAAAAGGAAGTACAAAGATGAAAATAACAAGAAAAAACGGGACAAAAAAAGGGTATTATTAATCACTGTCAAATCAATCTTACAGCTACGTGATATAATTGAGTTTACAGTGTTTCCAAAACCTCATATGTACTATAAGGCTGCCCTGTCATGCATGGGGCAACATTCTTCTCACATAGAAATTTATGACACATCATTTCTAGCGTACAATTAGGACCCATAAATTTGTTTTAATGACACTGAGTGGTTGTGTCTGTGCACAGTTTAGCGACACACCAGGCCTGGGGGGTTGAGTTGAACACTTTGACGGCAACAGTACCCCAGGAGAAGGACAGGGACTGGATGGAACACTACACCAAGCACCGGGACACCACTCCTCCCTCCGTTATCACAACAATCAACTCACGACAGCCCTAGGGAGGAGTCACACACTTTACAGAGTCCACCATACCATGGCTGGCACTTTGAACGAATACAGCGAAAAGTAAATCCCTTGTTTAATTTATACTTTAATTACCTACATTTTGTTACCCCTTCATTGTTCATTTTCTACTCCAGCTCTTTTCTAATTAGTTTCCACTGAGCAAGTTTTAGTGCTCGCTCAACTAGCAATGCCTCTGTGTACCAGAAGAACCTTAACAGAAAAATCTCTAAAAGAGAAAACCAGCACTCACGGAAATCACGGTTTAAGGCACTCTTTAATTTATTTAAATATTGGCATGGTATGCTACAGAGCAGCAGCAACGAACGTGTTTTGGCGTTCAAGCCTTCATCAGCGTTGTCTCCCTAGGCATGAGACAGGTTCCTCTGTCCCGTGCAGAAATACATAACAGAGCCGCAACTACCAGAAGAACCTGAATACACTTTATCCAGAACACCAGAAATACTGACAAAAGACAAAAACAAACTACAGAGATGTCAGAGAAACAGATCCTATGTGAGATTGCAGACATGTCTATCATTCTATAAAGATGCTGCTCCTAATTTGATGGGCGCATCTTTAAAAGCCAGCCTGCTCAGCTCAATGCTTTGGGCTGAGTCTGACACCTGTTGATTTATTCTAATGGCAAGATGCTGGAAGCCTCTGAGCATCTTTGTTTTGGGAGTGACAGGTTGCCTGCATGTGACCCTATCCTCTGTTCAGAGCTGAACTAAACAGTGCATAACTGAATGTCAGCTCTGATTGGCTTTGGCTTAGCAACAATTGTGCTGGGCAGTTATACAACAGCCAGTCAACTTCATAGAGGCTATAGAACTGTTATGTAAACTGGTACTATTGTAGTTAGACCATAGTCTTGTGTACTGCCTGAGCATGACAGCCGTGGTGTTTGGATCTGAACGTCACTGAATGGCTGCGCTGCATGTCTTTAGAGGAGAGGGCCAATAATGCCAGAGAACCTAGTGCGACCTCCCCCTGTGTGCCAGCATGCTGGGCTGGCCTGACCTCCAGAGCATGTTCCAGCAGTGCCTTCACCCTGTAATCCCACCACAACAGGGAGCGCCAGGGTCAGCTCAGCCAGCTCCACCACTAGAATGGCCAGAGACTCCCTGGAGGGAGGAACTCCAATAAAATCCCTTTGTTGTACTGTGCTGCACCTCAGGTCCTAATCAATGCTGTGATTTGTTGCTTCAACAGAAACCAAATACCCCATGGCGGCTTGCTCTCTTTGTTGTGGAGAGATATATGAATGGTAAATGATGCAATTATAAAGTGCTTTTAGCCAAAGCACTTTACAAGGTGCATTACGTGTACCCATTCACTTCACACACACATAAGGCACCAACCTGCATATTGGGACCAGTTATGGGTTCAGTGCCATGCTCAGGGACATTTTGACACAAAGCCGGAGGGAATCGAACCGGATAGGCCTACCATCTGATTCCAAAATGCCACCCCTAGAATGGCAATGGAACATACCCATTTATGGGGCCACTAGAAAAGTATGTGTAGTATAAATATTGTATAAGTATTATCATAAATATTTCCCAAAATGTACATATGAATAATAAGGCACTTTGGTAGATTTTTTTTAGAATCTTCTGCACATGCAATGAAAACATTTCAGAGAGACTGTGGGAGGAGGACTGTTAATTTGGTATTGGCCATATATTCTTCCGATAAAGACTGAAGTTTCACCTCTGTTGGGTTTAATACAGCTCTCAGAAAAAGAACATTTTAGACATCAAAAGCATTTTAAATAATGTATAATTACAAAGAAGAGCAAATTCCTTTCTGTGCGAATAGTAATTCTTCTAAAGTGTCTGTTTGTTTGTTTCCGTTGCCACGGAGATAAAAAGATAGTTTATAGGCTAACTCAAACAGTCTGGGCTTATCAGGCTCATCATTTAGAAGTCAACATGCCCGTGCTCTCTAATCAGTGTTCTGCATCTTGGAGTCATTTGTGATGTTCTGGAAATCCGAGACAAATTATATTTACAAGCATGATTCTGACAACATTTGTTCTTGGGCTTTACAGTACAAAATGTGCCATCCTGTAATGATCTTCTGAATACCAAACTTGTAAATCAGCTATGAAAGAGACTTCCATAACTATTTTCATTTTAACAGAACATTTATGGAAAATGTACTTTAAAATGATGGTATTGTAAGAACAGTTATGACAGAAATGACTAAACCCAAGCAAAATAGCCTCACATGGTGCCAAATCCCATTTGTTAATGATTCTTCAGATCATGCTGTTGCTTTCCAATGGGTATCCCTGCATGTGAATAAGAGAGGCCACCAAGTGGAACAATCGAGAAAGTAAATATTTGATCCATCTTTCTTCCCTGCTGTGTCTAGCTGTCATTACAAATGGAGGGCAAGATGCAAAAGATTGGATGGTTTGGTGTATAATGACACATAAACAACGGGTGTGCGTGAAATGATATATGGTTTTAATTGAATATAAATGTTTACGGCGGTACAGCAGAACATCAAAGCCTGCAGCGAAACTCTCTGTATATAACTGTAGATTCTATCAGAGCCTGCTAATAAGGTTTACATCAGTTGATGGGCGATCATTCATTGTTGTATTTTGCACACAAACAAACACATCTCTATGAATTGCTGTATGTCAGCGTGGAGTGGTTCAACATCCTCTTCTCATTATCCCTAGCCCATTTCCAGTCACTGGCCAGGCAACTCAAAGATCCAAAATGGTTGCCGCCTTTTGGCAGCTGACCCCGAGCTAAGGGGAGTGCATTAGATGAACTAAAACTGCTGACCAAAGGGCTGTAGTCAGTGTTGTCTTTGACGGTGAGCGGGCGAGGGTGGCGGGGGCAGGGTGCAGCAACCATCGCCTCCACAGAGACAAACCATGAGCTCCACAGCAAAGCGGCAGGAAATTAGGCATCAAAGCACGACCACGGGGGGGGGGGGGGGGGGGGGGGATGGCAACAACCTTTCTGATTTCCGTGACCTTGCGGCAGGCAAACAAGAGCACATTGGAGAATTGGTGGAAGTGATGTCTCTGAATCAGACACTTTATCTCACATTGCTTTGTTTACTGTTTACTGTATGGTGTGATGTGAGATAAAGAACAATATACTTTTAATGTTAGCTATAATGTAATATTTAAATGTGAGGAAAGAATACAATGCGTCTGGTTCGGTTTCCGTTCCTTCCTTTCTGTCTGTTGGGCTGGCATTGTCTCTTACCTCTATACAAACAGACACCAAATCAACCTGAATAGACTTGCTCAACCAGAAGAAGTTTGGGTTTGAAAAGGCGTGATACTGATCTACAGTTTTTACTGGAATATAGTGACATTTACTACAATGTATTTGTGGTCGTGTAATGTCTCTGATGTCCCTTTTAATAATTCATTTTGTTGCATAACAATTCACTTTAAAAGTAATCTTCCACCAACACTGTAGGGCAGGCGGACATAGAGTGCGGACAGGGGGGATTAGAGCCACTGTCAGCCAGAGAGAAAGGGCAGAGGGGCACACAGGAAATAATGTAGGCCCCATAGAGTCAGGAGGCCAGCACAGCCAGTCCAGCTGCTGTTAAATTCACGTATGGCCACAGGGGAAACAAGTAAAATGCAAGGTCAGTAGAGTGTTCAGAGAAAGAGACGGATCAAGCACTGAGACACAAGGAAAACAGACAGCAGAGTGGCCAATATGTAGAGAGCAAAGTGAAAACGGAACACGATCGGAATAAACAGATTCTCCACAGAAATCTGCCTTCCATTTCCTCTGGGAGTAGAAGACTGTTTTTACATTGAAGGACCAACAGCCCGTTGCTTTTGACGCATGATTGGTCGCCCCTATCCTTTTGGCAGTGTCAAACAGGCAGGGGAGATCTGTAGTGCATGGGTGCTCACTGCTCATTAATCTTATGTGCTGGTGCTGGCTGCCCAGAGACATTGCTCAGGCATGTGGTGAAAGAGGAAGTACGCTACATTGGCTCCCAGCCACGTCATCCCGTGTAGAGTCAAGGTGTTCTGTGATTCGCTGGGCTCATATTAGTAACAGCTATTATGAAACTGGCAATTGACTCTGGCAGAGGAGCTATGGCACACAGTCAGACCAACATCTAAATCAAAACAAATGGAGCCCGGCTAATGTGGAATTTCTTAAATACCCGATACAGCCATTAAAAGGATCAGTGCCACTCCAATAAGAGAGAATTAACAGACGATTTCCAGAACTTTCCCTATGCCCAGTATCTTCACTTGGTGAGCTCAATCTAAAGGGCAATTTTATACTTTTTGAGGGGCGCTATAGCCCCTCCTATGCCCAGCTTTGTGTGTGCTTGTGTACCCCATAGCGATGATTTGATTGGCTGTGGGCTTAAAAAAGCGAAGATAATAAGTGAGGACAGAAATTGTATCTCCCCATCAATCCAAAAGACCACTCCAGCATACACAAACTTCACACATGCCTAGCTAACATAAAAAAAAAGTTCTACAATTAAACGATTCTAAATCCGAGGTTCTTGTATTTGATCTATCCCAAGAAAGAGTAAAGTTGGGACAAAACCTTGGCCCAAACGTGCCGCCCTCTGTGAGGAATCTTGGTGTCATCCTCGACCCTGACCTCAATCTCAGGCCACGTAAAAAAGATCATTCAATTATCCTTCCACCACCATACATACCGGTAGTCAAAATCAAGCCCCCGACTTAACTAAAGTAATCCACACATTCATAAATTTACATTACATTAAATTATTTCAACTCCCTGTGTTCCTGTCTCTCCAATAAGTCCATCCAACGCCTACAACTAGTTCTGAATGCTGCAGCCCGAGTTCTGACCGGCACAAGAAAATATGACCACATCTCACCAATCCTGGCATCCCTACATTGGCTTCCAATCAACTTTAGAATAGATTTATTATTTTATTAATAACTTTTAAGGCCATCTCTGGTCTGGCCCCATCCTATATCTCCGACCTACTCGAGCCCTATGTTCCACAGTGTGGACACCCTGACGTCCTCAGACAAAGCTCTCCTAGAAATCCCAACGTCTAAATTGAAAACGAAAGGCGACCTTTGCTTTCACAGCCCCAACTCTCTGGAATGCTCTCTCAGGCGCACAGAGTCCGTCCCTCACTTCAAATCCCTCCTGAAAACGGACTTTTATAAAGCTGCTTTTATCCCCTAGATGAACCCATTATGCCCTACTGTATTTGTATTTCTGTATTTCTACTATATTTCTGCATAATTATTGCTTGTTTTACCCCTGTATACCTATTGTTGTTTATGGTGTGTATTGTTTTTGTTTTTATTCTTTGTGAAGCACTTTGTTTCGAAAGGTGCTATATAAATAAAGACTTATTATTATTATTATAATTATTATTCATTATTATTATTATAGAAGTGAGGACACCAAAAGTGATTGGCTGGAATGTGATGATGTATGATGATAAGAGCGCCCCTCACTTCACACAAGTGTGATTTTTTTGTTTTTGTTTAAGGTTTCTTTTTATTGATATTTTCCAAATGACATATGGGTCAAGCAAATGTATAGGGAAAATAACAGATGTTGTCCAATGTCCATTGACAATCTGTTATTTTCGACTACACTACTATACTAGATAACTAAATACACAATTTACTAGTATAAATTGGGCTTAAAGTCTGCATTTAAACATGCCACCCATGTGAAGTGAAGAACAGACGGAAGAAAAGAGTTAACAGGCAGATCACCTATCATAACAAAAAAACTCAGTTTGAGACCTAAAAGAGGAGTACATCAAAAGATAATCCCTGGGCCAACAATGATTAAACCAAAAAGGCAGAGTCTTTCATGTGGTAACAGTCATGTGCTCATCTTGGCTGCGAGACCAAACCATCTCTTTTTTTCCTGACTGTCAGAGAAACAGACCACCAGACTGTCACCGATGTCTCCTCTGTGTGAGTTTCACTTGGTAGGTCTACTCAGGAAGTGTCATTGCGGAAAAGAGGTCCCTGCAGCTCTATGTCTTAACAGCACTCGATCGTGCTCAGTGGGGGATAAGGAGTGACAATCTGAAGTCTGCCAGGCGCTCTGCTACACTGGAATGGCTTGACTGGGGTTCTGCTTCTCTGAGGGAGTAGCCTTGCAATGACTTCCGGTTAGCAAGCCTAAAGACTTCAGTTATGCTAATGGCTGCTTTAACGTAAACCGATAATTTTAGCTGCCCGACTCTTTTTTCCTTGAGAGTCACAGACTCACAGTGCATTTGTTTTGTTAGGAGCACAGACTGATGATTTCCATTCTTGCGAAGCTGCCTCTGATAATCAGAAACCCTCGCTCAAAGCAAACCTACTCTTGCATAGAAATGACTTGATTTATATTGAAGTAAGATGCAACTGACATGTTTTCCGTGGAGGAAATTTGAACCTAGACTCTACAGAATGGCTTGCATAGTGCAGCTAGCCCACATGTGTTGACCACATAGTTGAGTGCTGGGAGTCTGGTGCTGAGAGTGGGATATGCATGAATGGAGTGGAACAGTTCAGGCCGCATGTAGACAGAATCCATATCATCTCCTGTATTCTTTGTTGCTCCCCTGCTAGTTTTGTGTAGCCTGTGTGTGTGTGTGTGTGTGTGTGTGTGTGTGTGTGTGTGTGTGTGTGTGTGTGTGTGTGTGTGTGTCTCATGACTGTGCAAAATCGGAGTACACCAATAATGCCACCATCGTACGACAGTATAAATCAGGCTTTTTTAGCATCACAAATTCGAATCGAACACCCACACCCACACCCAAAACACTGCCAAGGTTAAACACATAAACATATCAACTGGACGTCTGGCAACACCTCGGCAGATAGACTGATAACATATCTGTGAAATGTATCCAGGCAGAGAATGAATGATTCAAAGTTCCATTCTGGGGTTCTCATCAAAGCCTCATCAAATTCCCCAGCCAAGATAGAGCCGGACACACAGCTGCACTTCATTTAGCAACTGAGTTGATTTAAACTGTGCTAAACAAGATCTAATTCATAGCTAATAAGGCCCTTGTGTGGTCGAGGCGCAGCTAAACTTTAGACGGTCACTGGTATCAATAACAGGTGCCTGTCAAAAAAAAGAACAACAATTTCCTGACAGGGCTCATGGAGAGAGATGCTCACCATGTCGATTCCCCATGACACCAGTACACACCAGTACCCTCCCTCTGACCTAGCACTGTTTGTTCTTGGTGATTTTACAGGGCAACTAACAAGGGGTAGAATGTGTCCTTGTCCACTTATCGAAATTCAATAAAGTCCTCAACAAAGGCAAGCAGCCTCTCAGTTAGGTGCTGAGTGTGGAGAGTGGCACCGTGTCAGGTCAGTTGAGAGCCGCTGGGCCTTGACTGAATGCCCAGCCCCTCTGTCCACCTGTCATAGCGACTGATTGTTGAGTATCAGTAATTGTGGATCATAAGTGACATTCTGGCACGAAAGCCTTCAGGAGATCCCTCCAACAAAACAGCCGCCAGGCTGGAATGCTAGCACCACGCAGGCTCTCCAATCCCTTCACCCGGGGCAGCAAGCTAGCCAGTGCCTGGCAAGCTCGAAAGAAGGGCAGAGAGGCATGTGACACAGAAAGGAATGCTAGAGTTGAGCTGGAGGGAGAAGGGATGGTGGTTGGAGGACAGTGGTGAGGGACTGTGGAGGTTATGAGGATTTAGGCCCAGCAGCCGAAGCAGTAGTGCTAATCCCCAGTTGGCAGGGTGAAGTGTGACTGCCTATACGTGCTGACGTCGTTCATCACTGATGAAGTGGTCTGTGGCCTTTCTGTCAAACATACGTAAGAGTGACAGGGTGTGCTATGCCTGGCCAGTGACTGCCATTATCCCATTAGTGGAGGAGTACATCCTTTTTCAATGAAGTAGGGGAGAACAGAGATTAAATCCATAGGAAAAATACAATTATTTTTGCATCATGTTGAAAGTGAGCAACAAAATGGAAACGGGGCTTACAATTATACCTAGGTGATCAGAAAATATCTGATACATTTCCGAAAGCATTCCTAATGGCAAATATAGTTGTTTATTCAGTTGTCCCTGTCACGTAGCATAAAGCTGTCATTGAAGATATTTTGACATAAGTCATGCGACTGCCGTTGGAATCTATGGTCATGAGTTTGTGCCTTTCCCAGCACAGCCCAGCCATGAATTACTGAAGCAGAATGACACTAATGTTCATGAGAGTATTGATGCAAATTCTTAGGGGGACAGCTTCATGTCGGAATGCACTTTTGCGCCCATGATCAACCCTCCCCAGCAATGGAGACAATAATCCAGTTCCACCACAGAAGAGAGAAGAGAGAGTGAGAAGGAGGGAAGGAAGAATGGAAAACAGGAGGACAAGAACGCCCTGATGGATATGAGGTTTCCCCATCACGTCTTTATCTTCGTTTGACAGACAAATGTTAGAGCTGTCACATAGAAAATCGTTGCTTTGTGCCATTTTTGCCCAGCTCCCCATATACAAACACATTCTTTCTCCACACACACACACACACACACACACACACACACACACACACACACACACACACACACACACACACACACACACACACACAAAGGGCTAAACACCACAGAGGGACCTTACACTGTATACAATTGATCAGCGACCTCTGAGGTATTCAACACAGCTGATGGCTATTGCCTTTGTTTGACTCACAGCGACAGGATACAGTCAGTCAGTCTTTGCCGCTGACAGAGGACGAAAGCCCTTCTTAATCATTTACTCTCTGTAGCATAAACAGTGAATGTGACCCCATTGCCACACCACAAAAGCTGGCCGGTTTGGGAATCTGACCCATTGTTCAGTAGTTATACATTGAAGCAAACAAGTTAAAAATGTACACATGCTACCAGTGAGAGTTCTACCTTTACAAATAAGCCCACCAGCACAGTACATGGTACACAACAATGCCCACCAGTGTAAGAAAATAATGCACACCAATACTAAAACAATGCATGCTTTCATGTCGGCCTCAGAAACAATTAGATCACTTCCCTTATCGTTCCTTTCTTAACAGGCATAACATATCAGTCAGGCGCAAACACACGTGCGCACACGAGCGAACACACACACACACACACACACACACACACACACACACACACACACACACACACACACACACACACACACACACACACACACACACACACACACACACACACACACACACACACACAGGCTTTAGAATACAAATGCACCCCCCACCCCACCATCTGTCCCTCCCTCACTCGTTCACAGAAATGTCACACTAGGCCCCGAAAGAACAAATGTTTGTTTCCCTCTGCAGAATTAATGAGAGCATCAATTTCGGCCGCCTCCACTCTCCAGTGCCGACAGACTGCGCCCAAGCTCCTGCTCTGCCTGGGCTTGAAAGGGAGAAGTAAATATTAGGACGTGACTATTTAGAATGAGCAGGAAGCGTACGGAACACAGCAGGGCCAAGAGAGCAGCAGGGAGGGAGAACTGTGGGCCCTATAGCTCTATGGGAAGAATGCCTGTGATATGTTCCCCAAGTGTGAGAGGGAGATGGAGGTTAATTGACATAACTGTTCACACATTTCTGCTCTATTCGTTGCCATCAACCGCTCTCCTGGTGTCTCTTTGAAATAATCATGAATCCTTCCCTCGTGTCTATCGTGTCTGATTTACCAAGATGCCCAGAGACGGGGTGATTGGACCCAACGTGATTTTAATTGGGCAATACGGAGGGCAGTAGATTGATGAGAGGGGCCAGTCTCCCTCACAGGTTTATTAGGCTTTAATGTGCACTGCACATACTCGTAGGCCAAAACAAAACATTCAGTGGCTATTTGTAGCATCTGCAACAACCCCACGGCCACGCACAGTAACAACTAGAACGTGAAATAACAGATTTGGTGGACTCATCGATAATGGGCTGTGGGGAGTGGGTTTGGATGCGAGGTAATGGGGTTCGAGGGGGAGATCGAGGGCTAGCCATACAGCAGAGGAGGGAGAGTGTGCAGCACTGCAGCAGTCCCCCTTGGCTACAGCAGAGTGTAGATTTAACAACCCAGGGTTGAGTCCATTCCAGCACTCTAACAGGGGCTAGTAAATCAGGTTGGCGTCAGACTGCAGGTATGATATAGTGGACCTGCGGCCTGTGGCTGAGGGTCTGTGGGTCAAAATGGGTGTCTGTAACAGGCTCCTTACTCATACAAAAGCAACTGGGGATTACGGTGGAAGTAGATGATTTATTCTTTTTTTTTTATTTGTCCTTTCCAGTAATATAATATAATAAGTGGAAGTGTTGTCAAACAACATTCTTCCCGGGAATTTCTTAGTAGGAACGACTACTATACCTCTGCACCTGTTTCAATTTCAGCAGCTAATTATGGGTGATTCATGAGGACATGTAGTTTCCGAACTGTACCAATCAATACTATAGGCTTAGCTCGTAAAAAGGAATCACCATATATTGCCGATGGGCGTATTATGTAGTCAGAAATTTCACAAATCAAACCAGCACTGCAAACTGTGCTAATCACACATAATGACTCTGCTGGCTGCCATTGCCACTCAGTATTCACCGAATAGATGGTATTGCTATTACCTCATCCAGCCTGAGAAATATGGAAGCAATTAAAGAGAGGGGGCAATCTGGCTACCACTGAAAATTACACTTACATTGTGTGTGCGTGTGCGTGTGCGTGTGCGAGTGCGTGTGCGTGCGTGCGTGTGTGTGTGTGTGTGTGTGTGTGTGTGTGTGTGTGTGTGTGTGTGTGTGTGTGTGTGTGTGCTTGCGTGGGTGTGCGCACGTGCATACATATAATAGCCTAGATACAGTACATATAAAAATATTTATATTAAAAAAGAAGAAAAGTATATATATATAGAGAGAGAGAGTTAGAGACTCTCTAACACACACACACACACACACACACACACACACAATATGTATACACATTACACACTATATATAGGCCCTTTGAAATGGTGAATGATTTCGGGCGAAAAATGTGAGATTGATTTACAGTGATACGCATGAGTTGCAGCAAGAGTGGAAATGTCTGAATTCTATAGCTCAGCCATTCATTTAGCGAGAGAGACTAGCCACATCTAAACGGATCAGAGAGGATTTGGGCCTTGTAGTGAGCTCATGTGGACTGCCCACTTTAAGTTGAAGCAGTAAGGAGTGCATAATACCCACTGCCCACTCAACAACTGTGTCCAGTGCTTTAAACCAGCAATTATACTAGCCTGAACTCATGTCTCTATTTTAGATATATGTATGTAATTATAGGTGAACAATGTCCAAAACTAGCGAATATAGCACTCCTACAAGCTCACAACGTGTTGTGATGCGTTGTCAGTGTGTTGGTTGGCTATTCACTGCCCAATCATCATCATATGACAATAAAATGACTTAAATGGTTAAAAAAAGAAATCAACACACGTCTGCTATTTATAAGGTTGCTGAGATAATAACTTGAACCTCAATTATAGCAAAACATTTAAATAAATCAAGGAATCAATTCCTCAATCCAAATAGATGATCAAGTAAAGAGTTGTGAAATGAAAAACAAATCGAGGCAAAAAAGAGAAGAAATTATCTAATCTTGTGAAAGAGGAGTAACCTCAAACTAAATTGTGTATATGAGATAATAATTGACAAGTTAAAACTCGTATTGCATACAGTGTGTGTGTGCGCGTGTGTGTGTGTGTGTGTGTGTGTGTGTGTGTGTGTGTGTGTGTGTGTGTGTGTGTGTGTGTGTGTGCGTGTTCCATTCGGGTCTGTGCGGTTCAAATGAGATTAATAATTGTGGTGCAATTATGGTGAACAGACGGCCTCACATGACGCGTTATTGACGTGGGCTTTATTGGTGTGAGCCTCATTGACGCTTTCTATCTGTCAGGGTCTAATAGGGGTAGTAGTTTTCACGTTCACAGATTTGACTTCAGTGACATCACTGGGGTTAACTTTTGACCACAAGTTCTGCACCATTATAGAGTCACAGAAGAGTCTGTTTTATTGCTATACTAATGGAACATAAATAATCCCTAAAACAAATGTAACACGATGATGTTGAAAACGATCATGGCCTTTAATGAGGCCTGCATGCAGGACCTGCATGCACACCACGGGAAATCTGGACAAGAAGTAAAGTAGTACAGTAGCCTACTGTGAAGCCAGAGGTTGAGCCATTCTCCTGCAACCAGTGGTCGACATTAATGAAGTACATTTACTTGAATAAGATCATTTTTGGTGTATGTACTTTACTTGAGTATTTGTATATATTTTTTAATATATATCACTACATTTCAAAGACAAATATTGTACTTTTGACTCTACTACATTTCTAGGAAGGGGAAAATGTAGGCTACTTCATGATTCAACCACTGAAGCCCTGTTTCAAATATAATAGAAATATCAGGTCTACAAGCTCGCAAAACACCACAATGAAACACGTTGTGAGCTTGTAGATCTGCTATCTTAACTCTTATTAGTTTTTTGAAAATGAAAAACAAAATGCATAATTGTGTGTTGCATATTTTACTGTTGCTGTCAGGCAAAAGCCGCTACTTTTCAAGAAATGGAAAAATTAACCGATGGATCCAATGTAGTTATTATTTAGTCCCAGATCTGTTCACTGATTAAATATTTATAAAACCCTCAGACAGACTTGATCACTTTCAACCTGCCATGCCTATTTTGGGGTTTAATTGTCATTATAAGTAAAAATGAAAAAAGATTTTCAAAAATGTTGAAACAATAGTAGATCTACAAGTCACTTTCGTCATACTATGAAGTATGTGCTCATGCACAGAATTAAATCACAAAATATCCGGCTATGGAACATTCTCCTAACAGTGACTTAAACACCCACGTACAGTCTTGCCACGTCTGCTTATTATATGCAACTTTGGGCTTGTTTTTCTGTGAAGTCCCTTGTAAATCTGGCAATGCTGCCCATATACTGTACGTCAATCCACTATTTCACTTCTCATTATGTTCACACAGAATAGAAAAGACTAAATGCTGTTGTCATCGTCTAGATGCAATTCGCATTCCACTTCTTTTATTTGACATTCTAGTCAAAACAGATTGTCGTTTTCCCACCCTCAATTGTCTATATGAGTTCATTGGGTAAATCATTGCATGCAATATATTGTGTACAATGAGCATCATGTTTGTACAAACAGATAAGGTCTGGGTCTTTGGAGTGAGTAACTTCCCTTCGCACAACTGAAGAGTAATGGAGAGCACATGCTATCATTTCCAAGGGATACAGATGAAAACAAGCCGAGTTGCAGCACAAATGCAAATTTCTGTCTGTTCTCCCTCAAAGTGTTTCTCTCAGTGCCTTCAAACTTAACCCATTTTGACCTGAGATCAGATTCTAAAAATGTCTTCTACATCCTGACAGTTTTCTGAAAAAGCTATGTTTCTATGTCAGTCGTTCTTCGATTTTTCAAGAATAGCAGACCCACAAAAAGGGGTTCCCGCCCAAAATTTGCAATCAGATCTCTTTCTTACTTTTATGATGTTTGGGAGACATGAAACACTTTCCTGGGGGGGTTTTATGTGTGTAATACGTGTTTTTAGATATTTTAGTATTTCAAAGTGCCAGTGATGTCACAGACACTGGTCTCACTTACTTCCTGGACTACATGCTGTCTCAGTAAGACAGCCCTCTCCCTCTCCACAAGGAGGGGTGAGGGCAAAAATAAAATAATATCTGGTTGCAAAAGGGGTGAAGTGGCCCTTTAAGGCAAGACATCAGGTACAATGTGGATATAGTGCTGTGGCTAATGCCCAATGAAGATCAAGTAGAACTTAACTATACTGTACTATACTGAAAATACGAAAAAACTAAATAAAAGTTAAACAACAATAAAAATGGAAATAAATGTTTTTTCCCCCAGGAAATGTATGTATGTATGTCCAATAATTGTATTTACCTTGACAGCAAAGTACACAAACTGTCCCATTTTATGTTGCAAATACTGAGTTTACACATCAGAAGGTGCTATATATTTGAAACATCGTTTCATATTGACTGACTTGACTTTTGACGCATGTGGTTGTGATTTTGATTGTTTATTTATTTTGCACAGGTGGTATAGTGTTATGAGATATTATTTTTCTATTTTAGAGATCGCACTTAGGTTGGAAATGCATTCAAGCAATTGAGAAAACCTGTAAGCTACACTAATTTAGTTATAAACGGTAACCACTTAAACCAACAATCAACAACTTAGTTGACTGGGGGTCCCCCAGGGCCCCTCGAGTATTTCTCTGTACACCAAATCTCTTCGCCAAAAATAGCCGATCTACAAGCCCACAACGTGCCGTGATATTGTAGAACGGTTATTTTTGCCAAATGTTCAGCCCAAAAATATGGACAATAAGGCTCATATGATTAACTTAAAACTATTTGTAACTTGTACTTTTTTGATCAAAGCTAAAATAAGAGTGGAAGAAAGCACAGAGCCATCTAGGTTGAGCATATGTACGCCACGCAAACACGGACAGATGCCAAAACTGTGAGAAACCAAATGTCTTTGAGACCATGATTTATATTCTTCAACCGTACCGTTGAACTCCGCCAGACAGTGGCTACACATGGAGATCCGTTATTGGTTTTTATATGAATAAGGCAGCTACCCTCTTTAACCCTTCTCAGTGATATCAATTAGTTGGCTGCTAAACTCAGCGTGAAGCCTGCTCTGTCTGCAGGCCACCCGGCCAGATTAACTGTGATTACATGGACCAGTGTTTACTTTTCCCAGAGTACTTAGCTGTCTGTATCTTTTATTCATATACCTTCATTTCCATTGCTCTTTTCATTTATCCTTCTTTTGGTAGCTTACACTAAATGTCCAGAAGCCAGATAAGCACTAATACACCATACATTGGGATTAGCTAGTCTAAATTTATTTCATGCTACATTTTAAAACTGTTTAGTTTGAAGATGAACAATGGCATACTTTTCAAAACAAAGTGCCACGTTGTGTAATTTAATGTTCCACTATTCTCACGGAATGAGGAAATTCCAAAACACATTTTTCAAAACTATTTTGCAACAAATGATTATAACACTCAATTGTTATATGCTGGGAATACAGTATAACGACTAAAATAGAGTGGTTGTGGTCCATGGTTAAAGTGATCTTTTCCTGCATACTGAATAGTAGGGCTATAGCCCTATACCCTTCTAGTTTTCACAGTTCAAAAGAGATAGTTGACTACATGTTCCTATAAAGGTTCAAGATATTCAGCTGTTCCCTGAGGAAATGTTTGAGTTACATATAAACTAGACATATTACACTGTTTTACAGTAGGCCTATTGGTTAATAATCTCACTTACTAGAAATAGACTCACTTTGACAAGCAACGACCAAATTTAAATAATATTTTGGAGAAAGACATGACAGAAGACATATCTGTGCATTTATCCTTATTGAATATGCTCTGTCTAACGTGAAACAGTTGCATGTGTCTTGCTCCTAGAAAATTATTCGCCTGAAGCATGTTTAATATTCTGATGTTCTGGATGTGATTAAGTCTTGAAAAGCAATATTACAAGCAGGTATAGCGGATTTTTGCAATTATTTGGCAGTCGTTGCTACTTGCTATACATGCAAATAACAACTGACTCAAGAGTATGTTACGGGATACTAACAATTTATCAACATTTACAAGTCTACTAAATAACAATCAGAACCATAAAATTGTATGTCTGAGTTGTATTAAAGAATTAAAAGAAATAAATGTCCAGTACCGGCGTTAGTAATTATTCACTGTAACCAAACTGTATTGCAGACCAAGGGGAAAACATGAAACGGTTGCCTATGAAAGTTTTTATCTGACCAAAATAATAATTCAATTCAAATGAACTATCAAGATTTCAAAGTATAAATGAAAATGTTCAATCTTCGGTTTTTAAGTCCCGCAACGTAAAGTTCCTTTCAATGTATCCAATATCAAAAACGTTATCAAAAAAGTAATCCAAAAGTAATCAAACCAAACATTGTAGATCTTCTATTTTACCAATTAAAAAAAGTAATCCATATGATATAAGTCATCAAATAAAAATAATGCATTGCTCAAAAAGGGAAAATTATATTCATCATCCAACCTTCACGTCAGGAGGCCATAGCAGGTTCTCCTTTGTCCAAAAGTCCTGAACTGATTCAGAGCTAAACCCTCAGAAATGTTACTGAGGGTTTACCAAACCTTTCTTCTTCAGATCTCAAAGTTTTCCGGCCCCACTACTCAGTGGTTTATCAATTTCTGATTATGGTTTAGTATTGGCCTTAAAAGAGTCTCTGTGACAAACCAACAACAAACAGTCTTTTTGATACCTAAAATAGAACCCCTGGCCATCTCACTTCCTGTACCTTTATAGATGTTCCTGGTACCTCACTTCCTGGAACTATTGCTAACATGCTTTTCCCCACAGCTCCCCCTATGAGCAAATCTTGTCAACAGAAAATGAATGACCATATTATTCAACTACACAAAACAAAACATATTCTTCCGTACACTACATTTCGGGGGTTAAACATTCAACCAATATATTCCCTTGTTATCAATATCATCATTGTTATGTTTCATTTTCTTTCAAAACTCATACCAGGACAGGAAATACATTTCTTCAGACATTTATGTGGCAGTGTCACAACTCCGGTATCTATAGCATAATGGTCTTTAGTCAAACTTTTGCCAATTTGCCAAATCAAGTAAAATATCTTTGCCTCTAATTGCTATCACTAGCAGTGATCTACTGGTTGGGTGCATAATATCTGCTATCTCCCAGTAATGTGCCTGGGGACACATTCTAACTACACCCCCATCTCTCTATCTCTCTCTCTCTCTCTCTCTCTGTGTGTGTGTGTGTGTGTGTGTGTGTGTGTGTGTGTGTGTGTGTGTGTGTGTGTGTGTGTGTGTGTGTGTGTGTGTGTGTGTGTGTGTGTGTGTCTCTCTCTCTCTCTCTCTCTCTCTCTCCCCCCCCTCTCTCTCTCTCTCTCACACACACACACACACACACACACACACACACACACACACACACACACACACACACACACCGTGCTCAACAAAACATCAAAACAACATTTAATAGCACATACTGCTATTTAAAGTGTGGAGGGTGGGGTTGTGTCCTACAAAAGTCCATTTACAGTACGGGTCAGTACATCTCAAAGCCTTTAACGCTGCAGTCAAATTCTTTGTCCCCTTCATTCACAGCAAGTTAGCTTGTACAGAGACTATACAAAGGCAGTTGGCATTATATTGTCTGGACTGACATTAACCCGTGATATTTCCACTGCTCTCCATTAAAGTCCCTTTCCTTTCTCTATTACAGGGCAATTCTCACAGACACAGGGGTCATAGCAAACACTACTACTCTGGCATACTGAGACACGTAGACACTTCTCGACAAAGAAAGAAAGAAAGAAAGAAAGAAAGAAAGAAAGAAAGAAAGAAAGAAAGAAGGAAACAGCCACTTGATTTCTACAGCAACAATTAGTTCTATTGTTTTGTGTATCCTTTTGGTTGGTGTTATTTTTTTAAATGCTTTACCAGGATCTTTGAAAGTGGTTGACATGATTCTGGGCTCATTCTACCCACATGGCTCCTCTTCAACTTTTCTGATGGACAAAACAAGAATTTGCACATTTTTCTTATTAAAAAATGGTGCAAATTCTTGTTCAGTGCAACACATTCCTTTCTTTTGAGTGAAGTTGTTTTACGTGTCGTGTACCATATCCCCAATAAGGGGTTAAAAACAGGTCAGTGCAATAGTTGCACGTCTTGTTGATAACAATAGTTACTTAGAACATCAGCTACGATTGTATTTCACAGAAGGCATGTCAGACTATAGATACAAATTCAAAATCTAATCTTTTGAGGCGTGGTGAAATGTCTTTAATATACATTGCCATTGTTTTTAGTCTCAAAGATCTGTCAGTGACAGACATTCTGAAAGATATCAGTGAGATTATACGTGGTTCAAACAATTACATGGAAGATATTGTACATAGGGCCTTCACACGACCTGGCTTCCATTGATTGAAGATAAAGTAGGTTTTGTAAGACACTTGTCACAGGTTTGCTATAGTTGACACTGTGAAAGGTCAAGAGTTCAGTTACCCTCCAAAATGTCAGTATTTCGTTGTTCTACCAGTGCATTTAATAATGCAGTGCATTTTCAAATGTTTTATATCAGTTTGTTATTGATGTTTCCCATAGAAGTAAATGGTTAAATAACCTTCCATAATAACCTTGGATGTAATTAACATTACTGATGTAAATACACTTAACGCAGCGCCTCACAATAAAAAAGTGTAAAGGTTATGAGTGTCTTACTGTCTTTGTTATGTGTACAAGGCTTTGGAAGAGGCTGTCTTGTGAGTTGTGACAAACACCGACATGAGGGTGTAATTTATTCTCTGTCTTCTGATAATCTGAATATTGTAGACCCAAGGTACCACATCATGCTGACCTGTTACTGTTATGGGAACAGCTTGTGACTGAGACATAAGGTTTGTGTATAACCATGGCCTGAGGCTGTTTTTGGCAGATGACTACTTAAAGGGATTTTATTTATTATTTATTGTGGCCCTATTTATTTCATCATTTGGACCACAAACAAAGCGTGGGCGCAAGAACTATTGAAATCGTTCCCTTTGGTCGCCATTCACCTTGGTTGAGGGGCAAGCTTGTAATTCTGATTCAAACTATGCCTGTATTTTCTTCGCATTTATTTTGTATTTTCCTTTTTCTTTTTACCCCAGAGACCATTAGAACAGTACTGTGTTTTCAGACAGATGTAAGAATATACGCCTGGATTTGTTACAAAAAGAACTTGCTCCTTGATCTGTACATGAAATGTTCACAGGCGATTTGAAAGGACCAATTCTAACAATTTTCCAGACACTCTTTGTTTGTGGACCAAAATATCTAAAATAAGGCCTAGAATTCCCCTACAAAAACCTGTATTTTAATGTACCTCTCCGGTGAGCTCATGTAGTAAAAATCTATCTTATAAATACTCAAGTGTGCCAGACTGTTTGCCTCAACATCCTCATCGACAGTGGTCTCAAAATCACGACTATCCAATTCCAGTTATTAGGCCACCTCAATTCAACAAGTCCTACATTCAAAAGTTTAGGCCTCACGTTTACAGCACTGAACACAGTAATGCACTGCAGACAGTCCACACACACACACACACACACACACACACACACACACACACACACACACACACACACACACACACACACACACACACACACATCTTAACCTCTCCAACTGCCAGGCTGAGGAATGCCAATGACTGAAGGGTCCTCGAGGCTGTCGACAAGACGGGGCTGTATGGCAACAGACCCCCGCTCACCTGAACTTTTTCTTTACATCAGACCTTCCCTCCCCCTAAGTCTTATTTACTACCAACCCCACAGACATACTGGCCATCGTTGCTGCTGCCTCTGCTTTAAACCACACAAATATTAGCATCCCTTAACCCTTTCTCCCTAAACTTATTGCCATTTTTTACTATAAAAAAAAAAGTTGAAATAGCTGATCTACAAGTTCACAACATGTAGATGTAGATCGACTAGTTGAACTATTTTAAAATGATTTTCAAAATAGTAAAAAATGACAAATAAGTTTAGGGATAAGGGATAAGGGTGGCGCAAGATGGAGCCCTTGGTGTAGAGGGGGAAAGCGGTAGACAGAATGTACCTTAATGTTATCTCTCCAATATAAGCCATTGTCCACTATTGTTACTACACTGTATGATTGTATCATCTTATATCATTATTTCGCTGTTGAAAAGAAGAAAAACGCTTGTATCCAGCTTCTTGGCTTAACTAAAAATCTCAATATGGAATCTGGAGTCACATTTCCCCTCATTACAAGTGTTAAAATGTGGCTAATTGGCTAATCATAACCCGTGGTTTCACAGAGAAAAACTAAATGAAATGAGGAATGGAAAAAACACCCAATGAAACATCAACGCCCAAATCATAAAAGTCACACTATAGTGTAATCATAAAAGTCACAATATAGTCTGGTGTAATGGTGATGGCATTCCAGCAAGGCTTATTGTTCTGAAGCATATAGTGCTGTTTTGGCAGTGTGTGCGCTTCCACAGGCCAGGGTCAATGGTGTTACACTTGTGCAGATATTGCAGACTGGATGTGTCATGTGAGCTCACAGCATGGACCCGTACATGCTCTTCAGCTATTTCTGTCGGCGTAAAATCATGAGAACCACTTCAGCCAACACAAGACTGGAGGGCAATACTTTTGCTCCCAACAGTCTTTGGGAGTGAAGTCTTTTGTCTCCAATAACAACCTGACCATCTATCAAAATAAAATTGATTTTGTTCTTTTCTTTTTTTTTTGTAAAGCCATTGGAGGTTTGGTTCCTAAGATGAGTGTTTGTTAGAGCCATGATAGAAGGGATGAAAAGCCCTTTACAATGGCCTTTGTGAGGATGTGGAATGACCAAACAAACACTTTCCCAGGGTTGGGTAATACAGAGGCCGATCCCAAAAGGGCTTTCAGGTTGAACTCTGAAACTCATAATGGAATGTGCTGATTTGATTTACAATCGAAATGCGCTATAAACTGTGTTGAATTGTTATTTTCTAACACTTGAACATATATGGTAATTAATAACCCCATTCTTTTTGCCCCCCTTTTTAAAAGTAGCTTAATCCAAAAATAATTTGCCTCCGAGGTTATGTGGCCCAGCCGGTTACTGCAAGTACACACACACACACACACACACACACACACAAACACACACACACACACACACACACACACACAGAGAGAGAGAGAGAGAGAGAGAGAGAGAGAAGAGATGTGGTCAGAGTAAAGGAATACAAATGCAATTTTCATGTAAAGATCTTGGTAAAGATTATTTAATTAGTTTATAAATATTTCTTTCTTTATTTCAGTATACAAAAAGACAGTATTTACAGCCACACAAACGTGGTTTACAAAATAGCATTGTAGGAGAATCCATGAGTTCAGTTCATAAGCTTTCCAAATAAAATAATTTGAACTGCCTGCGTTTCAGACATTGTGGAGATAATGCACTTTTTCACAAATGGCAAGTTCTTTATCCTGTTGTTGCGCTCCTCAGATGCACAGACATGACCGATAGGACCCATGATCAGAGTCAAAAACACCAAACACGAAAATGTTCCACAACTGAAAAGTACTTGAAGTTCCCTTTGTGTTGTTCCTTTTTCTGTCTGTCCGTGACAGTCCGTCATTCCATGGGGGAAAAACGTACCAAAGTACATTGAAAAGAAAACGTACCGTTCGAGTTTCATGGATCCTTACAGAACCCTTTTCATTTCCATGGAATGGTTCTGAAGCCAAACACCCATCTGGGTATAGTTGGCTTGGAGATACAACACCCCTGAGGGGAGAGACCCTCCTCCACCAGAATAAAATCCAATAGTATTTCTCTTAATAAAGATATAATAAAATAGACTTTCAGTATCCAAGTAGGGCAATTGTGTGCTTATTAACAAGAGAAAATAAACACACATTAGGACGGTGGTCTTCACGTAAACCAACAGGCATTATCACAACACCCCACGTTCACGTTCGTGAAAGGAAAAAAAAGAAATGGCAGTTCGGGAGATTCGTAAAAAAAAAATAGACTTTCTTTTTTTGAGAAATATACATACTAAAGCTTAAGACAAAAGTAAGCCTTGTTGTTATCGTAGTGCTTTGGTTATCTGTAGCCCGATAGACACTGGGCTGGGTATTAAGGTATAGGACTGCTGGTTGTGCTGTTGTCGGTGGTAGGGATTCATTTGCAGACATATCTCTCCACCATTCTCTCACACTTCTTACAGGTCACATAGCAGCACCAGTGGTACTTGCAGTGGCAGCGCTCTACCAGTTTCTCTGAGTAGGGGTTGTAGCCACGACCACAGCACATCAAGTCACAGCTGTCACTGCCCACTGAGGTTTTGTTGCACTGCCTGAATGATAAAGATAGACAAAGAGAAAAAAAGTCAGAAAATAAGCTTATATATTTTTTTTTTATCTGTCCTGTCCTGCTGAGAAAAAAAGGTTAAATATTTGTCTCTATATGTGATGATGTGAATGGCTCTGAAAGCCCTGAAATGACTCTGAAAATTCCTGTGACAAACACAATTTGGTTTCCTGCCGAGGACAATTAAGTTTACAACTTCTTCTGTGAATCATTTTGTCCAGCGGCGTGTACAATCTCACAGACCACAAGGAGCGCACAATGGTCCCCAAACAGAGTTTGACCAATGTGCTTTTGTACTTTTGCACATTCATTTACCTAAATACTTGAGCAACGGATGCTTCGGGGCCTTTCATTTCAGAAGCCCGGGGCATCTTGAGGGAGCAGACAATAGCCCCACCATAAATCACATTGAATACACAGGGGGACCCTCCCTCCATTTAGCCTGCCCTCTACACATAATTGTATTGTTTTATAATGGCCAGAGTGTTAATGACCAGTGTGGTGAGAGAGACATTGGAGGAATGGTTGCCTGAGAGCGGAGTGTGGGTCACTGAGAACGTAGGACAGGCTAATTACATTGGCACGTCCTTTGTGACCAGGCCATTAAAGAAATAAATAATATGTTTTTGTCTGCCTAAAATCTTAACAGCTAGATTGGTGACTCCACTGACACTTATTCTATAGTAATCACACATCATCCATTACCTTCGGTGTACAATTTGTGCTTGGATTTGCGAAACAATAGGAGTATCGCTACAAGTAGTACAGCATAAGTGTACATGGACTGGGACACAGCGCTCTCGTTTCTCATCAATGGGTCACATGGCTATCAATGCTGACGAGTAGCAAGATTAGAAGTCACTTCAAGGGTAAAGCCAGATTACACCGTCCTGAAGTGGCCACCACTGAGCGAGGGGTCTGAGAACATATTACAAGATTGCACAGACCTCATACAGGAGAAGCCGCGAGACAAGTGTGGGATAGCAGAAGACACTGTGACCTTGTGATCAAGTGGGATGGTGGGTGGTTGGAACATCCTCCAGATTCCCCTGGGTGATGCTCATGGAAACATACAGACAACCAGAAGCATGTATCGGCATCACACGTTCCCTCGACGACGGCCACCGATTGGGTGCCTCGTGACTTGGCGTAAAGTGCTAAATATGTAGCAGGACGTATGTGACTGCAATACTATCAGGTGGGGGACAAGGGATGCATGGGGCACAGTGAGTGTACTTGATGTGAAGCATATCTTCAGGTTATCTACAGCAGGGGTTCTCAACCCGCACGACCCCTCGGATGGTCGCCAAATTATTTTGGGGGGGGTCCCCAAATTATAAAAAAAATGAAATGCAACTGCATTGCTGGAAAATGAAAATTAAGAGTTTACATAGTACGATATGATTATATCTGGTTTCAGTATTCATTTATGACATGTTTTCTCTATTATTAAGGTTATTTTTGCAGTCAGTTTGTATTGGTGGTGGGGAGGGGGGCGGGGAGGGGGTCGCGAGGAATGGCCAAAGCATTTCCGGGGGTCCCCAGCCAAAAACATTGTGTGGACAGGGACTGATGGACATGATATGACTGAGACATGATGTTTGGCATTTACATACCACTGGATGACTCCAGTCTCATTAACGGTTCTGACAAATAAAGGCACACTGATATGGATAAGTATTTCTTCTTAGGTTATTGTATAAATAAAAATCACACCCGTGTGAAGTGAGTGTTGAAACTCTGTGTGGGGGTCCCCGGAACTTCCAGACCCACAGGCACGCGCCCAGATGATAGATGTTTATAATTATGGTTTATGTTGGTGTAATTACATCAGATGTGATGTTTTAACAATTGTAGGGGAACTTCAACAGCCGCACATAGGTCACTCTTGAAATTGTGCTACAACCCAAAATAAATTATACAGACATATGAGCTATCCCACACTATAAATGCCTACAGCTGAGTATATTTATCATAATTTGGAAAATACAATGCACTGTCACACGTTTATATAGCATACGGGTTGACCAGAACTCAACTGTGGGTGGGTGTGTCTATAAGTGTGTGTGCATGTGTCTGGCTTTCAGACAATGAGGCCCCTCACTGCCCAAGTTCTCACAGTACACACACACACACACACACACACACACACACACACACACACACACACACACACACACACACACACACACACACACACCACCATCAACACAGACTCAAATAAAACATTGGGCATGAATGGAGTGAGTCTCTCTTTATCTTAGAGAGACCATTACCTATTTCCCCCCTTTTGTGTGGCGCTCTCAAATTGATATCAGCTGAGTGCACTCAGGCCTAAGAATAAGGACATTAGTCATTGGTTCTGTTCTGATAGCAGCATACAAGGGGCTCAGTCAGACACACGTGCTTAGACATGTCACAGTCACAGACAGGCCAATCTCAGGGATCACCAGTGGTTATCACTATCAGCCAACGTCCAAATGGAACGGTGCCATCAAGGAGGTCAACACTTCACTAAAGTCAACATCCTGGACGAGCCGGCAAAAAACAAAATTGGTCACTTCCTGTTTGTTGCTTGGCCGGATCTGTCACTTAGGTTCTGATAACGAGTCCAAACAGGAAATGACAAACTCACTACACCTTAACCACAACTTGAAGCTTTCAGCGTGTGCACACGCGCACACACACACACACACACACACACACACACACACACACACACACAGAGTGAGGGGGATGACCATTACCTGTCCTGGGTGCCGACAGAGCCAAGCTTGTCATTCTTAGTACAGAAGTCCGGGGAGCTCTGCAGGTATACCAGCTCATTCTCTCTCACTGGTCGAATGTCGATGTCTTTGGGCACCAGCTGCTTGCGTGTGCCCATGGGCCGGTGAACCACCTTAGTGGCAGACAGATACTTGGTCTTCAGGTCCATAGCAATGTCTCTCAGGTCTTGCAGGCCTCTCCAGCAGGTCCTTATTGAGCAGGAACCTGACACACCGTGGCATTTACACTTCATTACCAATGCATCTCTGAGGGCCTGGAGGGCAGGAGGGGGGGGGGGGGGGGGGAGGACACAGAGGTCAAATTCTGGATGCTTTCTAGATTTCATATGAACAAACTACATATAAATACAATTAATAAATAATTACACAAATGCATATGGTCGCCGTCAGTTGTAAACCTTGTAAGTCCAACAGCTCTACTTTTCAGCAAATAACCTGAATGGATCCACTCACTGTAATTTTTTGTCACAAGCTCTTGTTATACTTTTCATTAAATATTTATAGAACCAGACTTTTCTTTTTTTTAAATAGCAAATATAGCCAATCTAAAAGCTCACGATGAGTTTTCTATATTTGCCACTTTAGTGTGACACTGTAGTATAATGAAGTAGGGCATTCATTAACTAAAAAACACTTGAGGTTTCTGCCCGGCAGCAACACTATTACATTTAATTGAGAAGATATTTCTATAACAGAATAGACTGGGAGA
This sequence comes from Protomyctophum bolini, assembly GCF_963924005.1. Classification (NCBI taxonomy): domain Eukaryota; kingdom Metazoa; phylum Chordata; class Actinopteri; order Myctophiformes; family Myctophidae; genus Protomyctophum; species Protomyctophum bolini. The sequence goes on along the minus strand of NC_137874.1, from coordinate 25,297,839 downwards.
TTGCAACTGTGTGTATGTGTATGTGTGTGTGTGTGTGTGTGTGTGTGTGTGTGTGTGTGTGTGTGTGTGTGTGTGTGTGTGTGTGTGTGTGTGTGTGTGTGTGTGTGTGTGTGTGTGTGCGTGCGCGCGTGATGAGTGCATAGTCATATTTAACCCTGAGCTTACCTGTCTCCCGACTTCGCTGTTGTGCAGGTGCATCAGTTTGTTGGCATGGGACCCTGCCTTCTTCATTTTCATGGGGGCGTCACTGAACTTGGAGCCCATGACTAGACCATAGTGCAGGTTGTCTGCACAGCCGCCCCAGCGGTAGCCAGGTTCTGGGATCTCTCCGGGGATAGGACCACATGAGCATAGCCGCAAGTCCCCTGATGTGCACGCCCGCGCTATTGTGTGACTGATGGCCGCTGCAGACAGGGCATAGACAAACGCCGATTCCCTCGTTCCTGTCAGATAGGAAAGACATGGATCAGTATTAGGTATATCTACTAAATATGTGGTACAATCAAGTCTCTTGAGAGTTGAAAATGTCAGTATCATTATCTACATCCAGAGAGATGTGCACAGCGGATAAGACTCCTGTCCTTGAAAACACATGTGCAACTGCTGGGCCTGGAACTGAATTCCATTAGAGCTTTCTATCCTGTGTACCTCCCTCCTTCGATCTACTCTCAGGTTTCTTACTGTTTCGCTAAAAAGGAAAAGTAAAGTACTGATTAGAGTGAACTTCCCGTGTTCTTTTGAAATACTAAATGTAATTATCAAATATATCAAGGGTATGTCGCTACTCGCGCTATAACAATGGACCGAGCAGCACTGATGTAATTGGTGATGATGTGCGTACACGAAGAGCACATGTGTTTGGGGCTAGAGAGCAAATGGAGATAAGATAACAATCATGCATAACCAAGGACGGACTGTAGATCAAAGCCAACCCTGGATAAAGAAGCACCGCCTCCCGTCTCCAAGAGCCTCAAAGGATGTTCACTTGGCAAAAGGAATCTGTGTTCTTTTCCGGGGAGCAAGCCCTCACCTACACCCTTTTCTCTGGCCTACTCTAAGTGGTGTTACATCATACTCAAAGAGTAGAAAACACACACCCATGCTGTCCATAGATAATAGTAGGAAATGTATCAATAATGAGATAATTATTAGCCTGGCCCAGCCAGTATGATTTCTGGTCTGTACTCTCTAGAGGGGCGGGTGCTGGTCAAAAACAGGCGGTTGATCCTTGATTCCTATTGGTTCACCGATCTGAGCGCCCGCCCCCGCTCCTCTCCACTATCCGGTAGAAAACACCGGAGAACACATAGATATTAAATAAATCACACCCGTGTGAAGTGAGGGGCACTCTTATCATTGTACATCATCATGCATTATCTCATACTGGCCAATCAGAATGCCTGTTGCCTGTTGCCACAAATCTACGTCATATTTGGCGGACATTTGACCTAATTTCTCCTTTCGTTGTCGATGGCAAATATGAGACATGTGGGGACAAGATGACGTACATTTTCCCTTCATTGTCAATGGCATTTAATGTTTGTGTTGCGGACATGTTGTGGGGACTAAAGCTGTATAAAATAAAAATAGATGCCTCATTGGCCACTGCAGTTCATTGGAGCGACGTGTCTCCATTGAAGGCAGGAAGTCAAGCGGAACGGCATTTGCTGAAGGCACGCTGCGTCGCTGCCCAAGTGACGTCACTCATGCGGCTCCTCCATGTCTCTCGTTGCCACTCAAGTGACTACTGGCCAATCACAGCGTGACTTTTCCGGGACTTCTGTGACACACACGGAAGCTTGACAAGCTTCCGCTCATGCTTCACAAGGAATCTCGGGAAAATTGTGCCTTCAATGGAGACACGCGCCACAGAGTCGGAAGAGGCATACCTTTTTATGTCTATGGGAGAACACTGACGTCACTAAATTTGGAGCAACGCCCCTCTGCACTGTTATTGGTTAGCGAAATACAAGTTGGCTCCCACTTCCTATGCCAGATTTTCCAACGAGTTTCCCCAGGCTTTCAATTTTTGAGCCGAATGACAACTAAAATAAAAGCCTGGGTACCGAGGATAGACAATTATTAAACCATTAAGACCTGAGAACGATTCTACAAATGTCTTCTAAATCAGTAATTCTCACACTTTCAAGATTTTTCAGAAATACTCGTAGCACGGTACAAAGTGATGTGCTGTGAGCTTGTACATCTGCTATTTTTGAATAGGCAACACAAACATCTAAAATGCTTAAATGCCTTTTTTTCTTTCTTTTTTTTTTACACATAATGCTTTCCCAGTTTTAATGTGTTTGTGGGTTAAAAAGGGAGTATTTCCGAATAACTGTTTTATTACTAGCTTCTGTGGGCTATTTAGAAATGTATGATGTAGGTTATTATGTACAATTAATTTATTTAGCAACATAAAATATTGAAGATAAACAGGATTTTCTTTACGAAATGACAACTTGAAATAACAAATAATTCTCATGTATAACTCGCCTTTCATTATGTCTACATCATTTCCGTATTCTCAATATAAAACTCACACGAATTGTGGCGTGTGAGCCCAGCCACTGTCATGTTTATGAGCATCATTCCAGAGAATCCTAAGTGAAAAAGATGCAGTTCATAAAGAGGATTGATGACCTTGGCCTGGGATATACACGCAACGTTTTCGAACATCAAGGAATCCACAAACCATTGCCGTAAATATTCCACCCTTGTGAATAAATCTAATAAACCATTCAGAATTTCCGATGCTCTTTGGAAACATCAGTGTTCCTACTTCCTACTGAGATTTGAATCCATTAAGGCGATCACGTCACAATTAATTTAACCACTTAACCTGGTGTCCCAATTTTGGGATGGAAATTATAGTATATAGAGCAGCCTCGAACATTTTCTGAAAATAGATTATGTACAAGCTCATCATCGCACTGCGATATGTTGTGAGCTTCTAGAGTGGCTACTTTCAAAATAATGTATAAAAACATTGTAGTTAAGTGGTTATAACAATCAACTCCTTCTGTTTATGGGCCAGCATGTACCTCTGTCCAGGTCGGGGCGATACTTTGGTGACTCGACGGGTATTTCGATGGAGGAACAGTTCCAGCGCATGTCAGCGAAGGTCTTCTGGCAGGTTTTCTTGACCTCACGGGCAGCTTGAATGATGGTCTGCATGAGCTCCAGGTTGCTGCGGCACAGCTGGGCTTGGGAGGACACCAGGCCTGGCAGCTGTTTACAGTGCTGAGTCTGGTTGATGTATAACGACGTGGGGGTGTGTGATAGCGCTCTGCAATGGGAAACACAGAGATGGCGAGTTCAGTCACACACGCAGCACAGAATGTATAATACTGTATGTATTAACATGGACTGTCTTCCGTCCGTCTTAAATATTTGAACCTCTGGCGTACCGATTCGCATGTCATGACATTTGCAAAAAGATAGATGAACATTTTGGTGAAGATAGCTGACCTGCAAGCTCACAGCGTGGCGCAATGGGACGCATTGTGATGCAGACATTAATGTCTTGTGATGTGTTTTCACTATTTGACATACAACAGATTATACATATACAGTAGGGTTTAAGACTTAAACCCATAACGCATCGTATTCAATTTATAACATTTTAAGTGGTTTGGAGAGTGTAGACTGTAGAGACAGGAAAATTAGGGCACAGAGAGGAGAAACATTAAAGTTTAAGTGGTTAAAATGAATACGATGCGTTATGAAATCAAATTCGAGAACATAAAAATAGTCAACAATAAGTGGAATGTTTTGAGTTCCATTGAGATTTCTATGTACATTCCTGTTTTTTAGTAATGCAGATTTCCAACATCTGAGATGATCAGATTAAATTGAAAAAATCATACCAAATTGCAGGAAGCAGGGGAAATTTCTGACTTGCTTTGGCAGAAGGGAACCAATTTATCATAATTTCATAATTTATCACAATTTCCTGGAGAAACTCCTGTCCGGTCTCTCACATGTTTCTCCTCTCTGTGCCCTACTTTTCCTCTCTCTACACTCTCCTTTATAGAATAAAGCATAAAATGAGAAAACAAAAATCATAGAAGAAAGAAAGAAAGAAAGAAAGAAAGAAAGTTTTCACTTTTGTTTCAACACAGAGGTCGTGGGATATGCCAGACAATCTTTCATTGCAAAACAAAACACTACAGATCTAACCCAGATCTTAAGTAAGGATCTGCATCCTGTGTGTAGGTTCATTGCATGTTATGTTCCGCATCCACTGCCATTGAAAGGGTTAGCTCTCTGTGGCCTTAGTTTGACATGAACCACCTGTTTACAGATGATTAAAGAAAGAGTGGCCAGATTTCATTACAACAATTTAAACCTATTGAGGATTAACTTAATAGAAGAACCACAGGAGGAGAAGGTCAGCTCTGATCTCGGCTTTCTGCATCTTGCACTCTACAGCGAGTTCGTGAGAATGCAGCGTCTCGTCCTGCACCTTGGCCTGTTTCACATTAAGGTTGAGGGGCCGCCACTCATTGTGCCCTATGATAAGCTGTGACTCCCCTGTGCTTGTGGTAACCCAGCACTCACAGGTGTTTACAGCTGCATCTGTTTTGCATTGGTAGAGCCATGCATTATCAAGGCTGTGAGAGTCCTCACTTGGATTTAGCACATGCCATCCCTTTTCTCATGAGCACATCTGTGTGAATGTTAGGCCAATAACCCTTGGTACACAATCAAATCCTCAGTGTTAACTACTCTGGACCCAAATTGACACGTGAAGGTCCATTTTTTAAATGAACATAAAGGGTACCCCTGTGTAGTGCACAAAAAGGTCTCGCTGATGAGTTGTGATTGTGACTGTCCTAACGTACATTCAGTTCCTGAAGAATTTGAAATGCTTGTACCCTACAAAGAAACTCTGTATCTCTCTGATCTGCTGTAAAATGAATCACTTCTCCAATTCTCATAATAATTACTTTTATGTTGCTTGCAAAAAATTAAACGGTGGAGTGACGCACGGCCCACACCAGCAGGATGCCTTGCCGTTTCTTTCCTAATTATTTGCTTTTCAAATCCTCTCATTGCCATAGTAAATTCAATTCAATGAGAGATTACAACTGAACACACCTTTCATAGAATCAGCATACAAAAAACATGGTTTCACTTGCTGAACCCCGGCCATGTAGACAGTAGATGGAATACAAAGGGCTGAACCCCGGCCATGTAGACACTACAGTAGATGGAATACAAAGGCCGCCATTTCCCAATTCCTGTATTGTGACATTGGAGTCCATTTCTTCTGCTCCCATCTATACACTGACATTTCAAGGCCACAAATACGGTAAGACATCTCGAATGTGGGGTCTCTATCTGTCTGCTCTGCGGAGCCTAACAACTAATACAGATAATTTATACCATGCTGAAAAGTAAAAGACACTTAATTCACAAATAGTGAATAGGCCTATGTGTCTTTTTATGTCTTAAAAAATAGAATAAGAATAGAATACTTACAGCCATTTTATTCCCGAACAGACCTGAGACAGCAGCAGAATCGTGAGCAGACCAACAGGCAAAATATACGAAGTACTCCTCATGATTAGGCTGTGGTTCCGATTCATAAAGGACAGAACTATAGGAGGCTGTTTAACTTCTTGGCTCAGAGAATCCACTCAAAGGTCAGTTGTCATGTCCACGTCTTCACCCTGTCATGAAAGAAGTCGAAACATTCACATTAAGGCAACACTCCAAAGTAAATAAGCCATAAATAACGTAATCATAGATTTTGCCATTTAATATTTTCAAATTAGATGGGAGGACTCCTTGACACATGATGATGCATGGGGTTCAGTAACCACTAGACTAGATTGTGGATCATGAGACCAAGAGTAAAAGTTTATCTGAGATAACATGGTGAAGATAGAAAGGGTATTTTAAGCATTTATACAAAATACAAGAACAGTAGCCTACTTGTATCTACAGTATATAGTCAGTCACGTTATCAAAACAGACAGAAACACTAGAGATGTGCTTATTTTCAACAGCAAACGTTTCTGGGACTAAGCATTTTTGTTTTTTACCTCTTTTTTTTTTACACAATTATTTAGATACACAGGTGCTCTAAATAGACACTAGGTCACAGCCAAACATAAGTAGGCTACTCTAGCGTACACTAAAAATACAGAGATCATGATGGGACAAGCTCAACCAACCAGCTATTTTCTAAACTTTTTCATGAGACACACACATTTCTCCCCCCAATAAACCTGTAAAATGTACAAATGTAGCTATTTGGGGGAAACTTTGAACAAGTTGATTAAAGCGGCTTAAGTGCATTTTAACAGTGTCAACTCTACTTCAGTTGGCGAAGGCGAAGCCCTAAGCATTTGAGATAGCAAGCTAGGCCTACAGCCATTATAGAGGATACAAACCATCACATCTCCCTCCAGTGGACGCAGCAGTGCATCTGAAGCGCATTATCTGATGGTGCTTTTTGTTGTCCCTATGCCGATAAGGTAGGCTATCTCTTTAGTTTAAAGCGTGCTTCAAATGTGTGCGCACAACGCCCATGCTGGCTGATTGCATCCTTATTTATGTTTGTTTAATTGTAGACCAATTAGCCACAGGAGGACAGACTTTAATACAGGTCACTGGACACTGGGCCAGGTCACTGACTGTCCGATAGATTTCACACAAACCATTAGATACGCTGGGCTGGACTTCATGATTGACAGAGCATCACATTAGTAATGATCATAGTCATTATCACTATTAATGATAATGCCTGCTACTATACTGCTCATTGATTAGCTGTAATCAAATGTTGCCTAATTTTGAGAAATGAGTAGCCTAAGCTAAACCCGCCAACCCTCCTAAAAGGGTCACTCTGCAATATTTATAGCTTTTATTGCACTATTAACAGTGTGACCTTAATGACTCCATAAACAAGACTGCGCCTGCTACCGATGTTGATTTAGGCTACTTTACATGAAATTAAGTGTGAGACTGAACCTAAATGAACCAAATATAGTCACAACATTTGCGATGGGTAATTAAGGCTAGATAGAAATCAATTTACAATTTCTACTGAAGATGTGTCCCCTGTCTGTTTTAGTCGATCACAGCGCGACATGTAGGCTAAATTCACGCAATTTTAAAATTGCTTCTTTTCTTATTTTTTACTAAACAATAACATACATAATACAACCTAAAAGTAGGCTATATCCTACACACACTACTACAACTAATATATGCTTGTAACAGCTTCAACTTTCTTTAAAACGCATTCGTTCACTGACTCACCTTTACTGAATTGATCACGTTTCGAAGTTGTTGCGAACCCTCCAAAACAAACCAAAAACCAAAATCTCAATATAAGGCGAAAGAAATATCCTTTTCATCTAGTAGTGGGATCGGCCAGGTACACGAGTAGTAAATCCACAACGAGGCGATAGAATAGCTCCAGATGGGTAAGCATCATTCAGTAGAGTGATGTGCTCCTCGTGCGTGCAGTGCAGTGTGGTGGTGTGTGGAATGTGTGTCGGACAGGGCAGTGCAGCAGCCTCCACTCTCATAAGTACTCCTGCACCGCTTTGATCTCACTGCTGATGTCACCGTTGATTAGCATAAGAAAGCAGCTGGAGGGGGGACTTAAAAGAAGGAACTCCAAATACTAAACATTGTTGTTTCATTTGTATCGAGGAAACAAAATAATAAAAAAATAAAAGATTAATCCACCCGCACACATTATTTTCTTCATCTATCACTTTGCCATTGACTACTTTGCCATGTTTCCCCAAATCCGCCTTGAAAAATAGCGGGCTTTGCCAACACACACAATAAAGTATTGTTTTCAATTTTAAACAGGTCACCCTTAAACAATAACACACTTTAGCTGGAAAATAATAGACTAATCTATTATAATCTTATTAATCCCGAAATAATTACAATCGCATACAACTCGCAGTAGATGATTCAGCCTAAAAGATATTTAAATCCTAAATTTTAAAAAGTTAATGATTCAGGCTACTTGCCTATATAAACTGGATTAATTAGAATAGCTAATGCTGTTTAAACATATAAGCATACATTGTAGTAGCCTATACATTGGCCCTACATTATATTATAGCCTACTATAATTCTAACCATTGAAATAAATTCTGTAGCCTATAGTCACCATCTGAAGAAAAAAATAGTGCTTTGCTCTATAGGCCTATCAAACGGCACTGAGGAGTACAATGTTATTTAATTACTGTGGCCTGAAGCATTTCATGCAATCTTCATGTTTTGTACACCGGCTACATCAGACTTTGAACCAGAATTCAATAACATTTCTGTTTGGCTAAACTATCCTGTACACTCTTTTGTTTGTACAGGTGTTATTCACTATTGCTGATAAGCTGTATATATAAAGGATACTCATTATATTAACAGTCACTGTTGATACATTGACTATATACCGGTAATCCAGATATACTCACTGCTGAAGAATGGTTGACATTCATATGTCTGTTGACAATATAGATACGTGCATGTATGTAATATCTAGATGTATATTATTGCATACATTTTATGATATTGTATATTTATAACCTACACAGGCACCAATAAAGATTGATTTTGATTTTGATTTCATTTGAAATTCTGTTGTCCTGACCTATACAATGGGAAAAAATATAGAGGCACACTACAATTTCACACAGCATATGAATATAAAATGTATGTTAAGCCATAAATATGGCAAAGTATTTAAACGCTCACACGCACGCACTCACTCACTCACTCACTCACTGACTCACTCACTCACTCACTCACTCACTGACTCACTCACTCACTCACTCACTCACTCACTCACACACACACACACGTATGTTCAGTTTTCGTTCACTGAGTGTTTCCACAGAAAACAACAACTTATTTTGTTATTTAATATTCACCCATTTTACCCTTAAATTATAAGTTGGATAGCCAGCAACGGGAGAATATAGTTCTACACATTGTCCAGACCTTGACATTGGTACTCAAAACCATAACATCATCATCATTTCACACAGCCTATGAATATAAAATGTATGTTAAGCCATAAATTTGGCAAAGTATTTAAACACTCACACTCACTCACTCACTCACTCACTCACTCACACACACACACACACACACACACACACACACACACACACACACACACACACACACACACACACACACACACACACACACACACACAGTTTTCGTTCACCGAGTGTTTCCACAGAAAGCAACAACTTATTTTGTTATTTAATATTCACCCATTTTTACCCTTAAGTTATAAGTTGGATAGCCAGCAACGGGAGAATATAGTTGTACACATTGTCCAGACCTTGACATTGGTACTCAAAACCATAACATTCACTCTTTATACACTATACTGGCCTCTACAGTGTACCCAGGAGATCAAATGTTGTCATGTTGTCTAAGTCTAACCCCCTAGAGAAGACACTTTTACAGACCAGAACATGCCCACTTCCTCTGGGAGCATGGGGATTCTACGTCCAAAGCTGTTTGCCAAACACGACCCGCTCCAACACTTTATATGACAGTCCCATATGTTGAGGGAGCTCTAAGGGACTGGACATATCTTATTTACAGTGCGGCTATGATCCTGGTTCCAGAGAGAGTCAATGTGTTTTCCATGGCAGTCAACTGTGAATGGGCATAGAGTGAACTGTGTGGGCGTTGTGGTGCTCACAGTGGAACCAGGGATGTCTGAGAGCTGAGCTTTTTACACTCAGGCTCTCCATTCCAGACTAAGCCAGGATCAACACACAGTCTCTTGATCTTGCTTCTCACCTTCCAAGTAATACACTAGGCGGGAGGAATGCCTGATTTGTATTTTGCACTTGTGCGCCGTGTTGCACACCAAAGATAGCTGATCTACAAGCTCACAACGTGATGTGACATGACGTGCTGTGAGACTGTAGATCGCCTATTTTTGGTGCAAGACACAAGTCAGACTCATGCATTTTGACTGTTCCAGAGGGGGCAAGTGAACCATATGAGGATTAATGTTGAAATCATTATTTGGGTAATTATATAACAGTTTATTCTGAGCCTGCTTATTATGACATAACGGTATATCAACACCACCATCAACATTTTCCCTTGACTGTCTTTGTCTCTCTATCAATCAATTCAAATATATGCAATTTAATTTACAATAAAAATAAAATATGCAAACATGGTTACAATCATTCACTCTTCAGCTACACTATTTAGCCCAATGGTATAATCTCATATGCAGGTCAGGTACATTTTTTTAATATAAATTAAAATGTTTTCACACATTTGGTTTAAATAATCGGTTCGCATCAGCACTGAGGTAAATTTAATTTAATTCAGTAATCTCTAAAATACACTGTTATTCATTGGGGATATATAGTATAACTGATCTACCAGCTCATAATTTGCTGCACCACAATGTGTTATAAGATTGTAGATCATCTATTTTTGTGTGCGACAACGACAAAGTATAAATCAGACTGAAGTCTTTGGCTGTTCCAACTATGGTTCCAACTGAACCATAATATGGAATATGGAAATAATGATTTCAACATTATAATGTTGAAATCATTAGTTGAGTAATTATATTGTGAGCCTGCTTATCAACATCAACGTTTTCCGGTTTTCCTGTCTGTCAATGTATATATGGTCTAATAATTGGGTTATAATTGTAACACTAATATTCAGAAGAATAGAGTGCTACAATCAATATGCAATTTAATTTACATAAATTAGAAATATGCAAACGTGGTTAGAAACAAATGTTCAATCTTAAGGGTAAAATCTAAATGAAAATGCTTTAACAATAAGATTTGGTTAGAAATAGCTAATTCACAACAACACTGAGTTATGTACACAAACAATACCCCAAGATATATATTGATCATTTATATTAATTTAATTTTAAATGGTGTAGGCCTACTGTAAAGACAAGCATCCAAGTGTAAATAAAAAATGAAATAGAAGCTTCAATTAATTTACTCATTTAGTAAGTTCCTGATAGTTTTAATAAGACAATCTGTTTTTATAATAATTTATTTCAACATCTGAAATTCTGAATAATCCAGAAAATAAACAATCTGAACTTTCTTAATAAAGGCTTAACTCAATGGAGCCTTGGTGCACATACTGTACAGTGCTAAAGACTGGGGAATGGCTTCTATGGCTCACAGTGTTGGACCATTGTCCATCCTATCTCAAGAGGATCAGGGCAAAATCAAGAGTCTGGAGGCTCACCAGAGGGAGATAAGGACACTCAACTTTCACCCAAGAGACCTGGTTCTGAATGGGTCCCGAGTCACAGCTATACTCCTTGAAAATACTCCCAGGGTTTCATCAGGACATCAAATTGTAATGAGCTTCGTGAAACAATGCGACTGAATCTCTGGCTCAGCGGGCAACAGAGAAACAATTCTGAGATTTAACAGATGCTTCAAAATGAATACACACAACAAACATACAGTTCATAATGTTGGTGCATGCCGGTGGAACAGCGAACTAACATTAGTCCTTTTAGGATATTGTTTTAAATTCAGAATTTTAAATTCAACCACTAAATAAAAGCATGTTATTTTCCTTCAGCAGTGCACACATCATTCCTTGTTCAAGCCTTTGCATTCATGCACGTACAGTACCAAGTGCAATGTCTCAACTATGTTGAGATATCCTAGAGAATTTAGCAGTTGACAAATATTCATGGGAATGTGATGGCCATTGAATTATTTTACAACAAATCCGTAATGTTGCATGCCACAGAAACCAGCCTTTTCAGGTTGGTGAGGTTGAGATTTGAGAACTGAAAATTGTGTTGTTGATTTCATACAAGGTGCTATATCTATAGTTTACAAGAGATATGCATGGAAAAAACAAACATTTATAATCAACTAAAGAATATTAGTCGACTAAGACCAAACCAAATGATTAATCGTCTATGAGATAACAGTCCTACTAATATGTTGTACATATATTGTAAATATGTTATGTGTGGAATTGTATTACTATATTTCTATCTGGTCTATAAAATATGATACATGACATATCTCATCACAGCATATACACAATTATGTTCCGTGCTTACTGCGTGCGTATACTGCTCACATCTTGTGAAGAACAACGCATGGGCACCCGAGGTTAGCTCACATCTGGTCTGAATCTATGCTCCTTATTTTGCTATTTTTACTTTCATATTTATATTACCTTTTTGTTACTGTAATATTATATATTATACTTGTTTATATCTGCTGTATATATTTATTTAGTTTGAGATCAATCCACCAAGTCAAATTCTTTGTACGCAGTAAAATTGTACATGTAACTGAAAGCGATTTTTTTACCCACATGTACAGTGGGTCTCAAGTTAAATGAACAACCATGATTTTACTGTGTGTGTGTGCGTGTGTGTGTGTGTGTGTGTGTGTGTGTGTGTGTGTGTGTGTGAACATACTTGTCCAATGTTTTCAGCAGGAACAAAATTACTTAGTGTCACATGCTGTACACAAACATATCCTTTTCACTGTCTGCATGGATTCTATCCCCTGAGCATTTCATGCATTATAATAAATTATATAAATTCCATAGACGTTTTCAATAATGAGATCAACCAGCATTCATGAATCAACATTGGTTGCGTGATGTTAAGCAAACCCCTTTAAAGCTTTAATTACTTTCATTTCTCAGCTATGAACACCGGGACAAATAACTAGAACATTATGCTCTAACCTCGATCCTAATATATTTTGAATACCAATGAATTTTAAACAAGGGATAATGCTTCATTAAAAAAGTCTGTAGTGTTCTGTTCAGCCATGGGAAAATCCAGTCTCTCAGCATTTTCTGGTACCCCACCTGTGCCTGCCAAAAGTGCTGTATCTCACAGCAGGGGTCCCACCAGAAACAACAATCTCCATCCATTTCATGCACCCACAGGGTGCATTGGACCCACACATCTTTTGTGAACCATTTGTTTATAACCTTTCTTCTATTGTGCTTTGAGGACTAAATTCTTTCAAGTGACAGATGGGTGGCACTTTTGAACATTATATGTGGTCTTAAAGGAGCGACTCAGACTCAGTCTGATTCTACTGACTAGTTACTACATTTTGACTGTTCATCCATGCATGAATCCTATCACAAATATATATATAATAGTTAGAGTTATATGAGCCGATCACTAAAAAAAACTAAGTTGTGTTGATGAGTAAAAATGTTGTATTCCACAAACTATATGCAAACAATCTTAGAGAAAGAGAAACTCAATTTTGAAAAATATAAATCCTACAATGTGTCTATCTAGCTAAACATATACAAAACTGGTCAACTTTGTCTGATAAGTATAAAACTGGAAACTATATCAATTTCACCATGTATTGCCTGTGAATATGTGAACATTCTTCAACAACTAGACAAGCTTAAAAATACATATTTTCTCTCAATGTGGCACTGGCAGTCAGGACTCGTGCAGCTATTTCGTTGCACAAAATTAAATCATATCACAGTGTCTGATGACAAGGTGTTTGTTGAAAGAAGAGCAAAGCGGTGCGGTGAGCAGGTGTTGAGGCTATAGTGGATTGAAGTGAGTAATGCACATGAGGTGATGACAAGGTAAGAGTTCCCTTCTGAGTCCAAGCTGAAGCCCAATTCATATTTTGTAATATGGTTCTTTTTAGAGTATTTTGTAGTTTGGTTCGTGAAAATAACCGATTGTTTAACAATTATGTATTATATATATAATATAATTATGTATACATCAACCAACCATTATTAAAAATAAAATATGGTAGGCCTAACCCATTTGGAAAAAAGAAAAATACAAAAATCTGTTTGAGTGAATTTCTTTTTCTGTTTAAAAATATGTCATATGTATCTTGGATGTATCTTGTATCTTGGAAAATGATTTTTTAAGGGCCCTACATTAAATAGCAAAAAGAAAAACACTGTTGAAGCCATAACACCCAAACAGTGTTAATTATGGAATTGGTCACAGCTGAAATGCATTTGAAAATGGATAAAAATGTAATTGGATATACACTATGGTCATCATGGATATTAGCTATGTCAAAAACAAAGAGATAAATACAAATTTGCTATGTATTTTCTTGAGTGATATTTGTTGTTTATTTTGTCTCTATTCCATGAAATTCATATTGTAAGGCACATATAGTAAATACATAATTGTACAATGTAATACATATACCGGTCATATAGATTAGCTTTCCCTCTGCTGTCAACTCTCACTAAACATGGGGCCAAAGAGAAGTGGAAGAGCCATAGGGAGAGATGCCAGTGCCACAGGCTTCTAACCAGCACAATAGGAAAATTGTGCAGATACATCTGTTTCGTATGTTTTTTTGGGGGGGCTCTTTTCATAATGGCTGAAAGCGGTGTCAGTGTACTTGGGCAATTTTATAATATAATATATGACACTTACATCTTAAAGTATTACAAAAGCAGAAACAATCAAGTGAAATGACTAATCCATCCTACTTGCCTGCTGTTTCTAATGACTGTTCTTTTTTCTCTTCATCTTTTTTTGTACAGTGAAAACATTCGGAATGTTTTTCCCCAACTGGTGGGCTGGAACCAAACTATGGGCGAAAGGAATGTTTGTCTGTGCTGACAGTCACAGACATGCATGTCTAAACAATATTCCTTTAATTACTAAGCACCGCATCCACATGAAGTGATAGGCTATTTCGGGATAAAATCAATAAAACAAAGATGTAAGATACTTCAGGCTCTTTCAGTATGAATATAATTCATTTATATAGGATTCCTGCTCCTTTTCTTATCCACATGTATAAAAAAGTACATTTGGACAGTCTAAACAATTTTAAGATAATGACAACTTGACATCACTATAACTAAGAAGTAAGGACTGTATATTTGTAGGTATAGAATCCTTGCCTATACCGCGGTTTTCCCTTGAAAGGGGTCCTTGAAATAAAATCCACTTAAGCCTGCTGTCTTCCCCTCCAGAGTGTAGTTAAATCCTGGCTGTGTATGGACATGATTACAGAGTGCCACAGGTCTTACATCAGTGCAAAACCTTGACTTCCAGGAGGAAACCTGGTATATGGGTCAATTATGGCAATTTTTCGGTTTGCTTAGAAACAGAGGATGTCTTCCCTTTGCAAAGAAACACAGAGTCCAGCTCAGTTTCACCCCCTTAAGCCTAATTTATACTCTGTAGCCAAAATCAGTTCTCATCGGCAAGTGACACCGTCATGCAATGGAATATAAAATTGGCTTTACACTCTGTAAGAATGTTCACCCCTACATCAAAAGCAGAAACAGAGTAGAACCTGTACAAGGAGGTCCATCACTTTTGGCAGGGTGTGTCAGGATGGGGTTATAAGACTATATCGGTATGTTACTAGACTGCACATGGTCACAGAATGGCCAGGACTGTTCTCCAGTCTGTGAACACAGCCGATTACCGGCTCACATTGGAGACAGATCCGTTTGCTCAGCAGCCGAACAAGGACATGGAGATGCACCTTTCACACTGACTGAACAGCAACAATCACGCCTTTGTCGGGGAGGGATCTGCTCTTACAACTCACAGGAAGAATACATGCCTCTTAAGTACATTGACTTACTTAAGGTTATCAGTGTTTAAGATATGAATGCCTCACATCAACACTCAAACAAATGTAAAAAATATACTTGGGGTGGGGTGCCAGAAATGAAAGTTTTTCATGAGACCTCTTGGGGCGATGATTCTTATCTATGACATGACATAATTATGGTAGTGTGAAGACCAAATTATTTGTTCATGGATATTCACAAACATTAGCAATGAGTAGCACATTTATCAGTCATGCGACGTTACCAAATGCTTTTAAGATAAACACAAAAGAACTTGCAGCAGCGTGATTTCAAATTATACTGACTACAAAAAAATTCAATAAATTCAAACAGATGCACAAAGTCCACAAGCTACGTATGTTTAAACTGAGCAACAAAGAACAATATCAGGCACTAGTATAAAGCTAGTATTCATTAGTTATGGTCACTGTGGTGCTCAAATTCATTTTGTAAACAGGCCCTGCAACAATATGTAAAGGATTTGATGAAAATGTAGTAGGCCTATAACTTTATGTACTCGATGTTCAAAACAGTCCTTCTCAACTTTGTTTCCAGTTAAATCTACAATTAAATTAATTCCCAATTTCCCATTAATACAGAACATAAGTAAACCTGGAATTTATACAAAGCAACAGCTTTCCTTAGTGAAAATGACTCTACGATGTGTAAATGACCATGAAGGTCAATAGAATTTCTGGCAAATTATTGACTGGAATGTTTTACAGCAAATATGCATAACTGTTTCTCAGAAGAAACTAAACATTAGCCAGATTTCAATAACAGGAATGGCATAAGTCTGAACATTTAGATGTGCATGAGCTACACAAAATGTGGCACATATACAGACGTGTTGATCGAGTACTTCACCTGACTTTGATCACTTCCAGACAGTGTAGTATTGAGCCTTCCTGTGCAATTTCTGTTTCCCTTCCCATAAACGACGAAGATGGTGGACTTCCCTGATTAAGAAATCAATCATATTAAATCTAAATCACCATTCCTTATAATGCAGAGCAAGTGTTTAGAACACTTCAAAGCCCTAAGTAACTTAAAACTAGGTAACTTCCCATAAGTATTTGAGTCCTGGTTAATTGTATGGCTTTTATAACAGCAAGATTTAATTTGTGCAATGTCAGTCAATGTGCTACTACCTAGAAAGATCAAATTAAGTAACTAATTATTTTGACCAATTCTTGAAAAAATAATAAAGGTGAAAGATGGGTTTGATATTTGAAAAGTCTACTTTTGACAAACGTGGTTCAGAAGATCAACAAGATATGCAATTAAATTGCTTAATGATAAAACCTTGTGTAGCTCTGGATAGTACAGATGAGATTTCTCCAGTTTCATTGGCTCACTGTGCCATCTTGTGTTATCTCACAGTACTGCATCAGCAGGTAAATAAAAACTTGACATGCAATGTATTGAAAACAAAGATGAAAACTATTAATCCTTTTGGAGATTTTTATTACTTTTTTGACAAATATATATGAAGGTTTTCCTTTCGAGGAAACATTCTTTTCAAGATACGTTTACAGCAAATCATTCCTATAAAGAGACAGAATCGTCTGATATCATCAGAAGATATATGATGGAACTAACCTATTTGTAAAAAAAGAAGGGAAAAAAAAGAAAATAAAGATAGTGGTGCAATTTCATATTTGCAATGAATCAATGAGAGTGATTTATTTAAAAGTCAAACGCATGATTTTTGGTAATGCTAAAAACAAACTAATTTCAAATGCCTGATGGGACAGTGCCATTTTCAAACACGATTTAAATTTCCAACTGTACTGTGATAGATGGGGTGGATTTTTAGTTTTGCATAAAGGCACACAAGCATTGATAACCCTCAGTTGAGCATTGCTTTTTGGCAAGACATTGGTCCCATTGGGCAGTACAATAATTGTTCAAACTACAGAAAAAGAAAAGTCTTTGCTTGCAAGAAAAAAAATACATGAATTCTCAAACAATTAAGCTCAATAATGTACAGAGAAATATCGGGCGAGCTCAAAACCTGGGACCTACAGTAAATCAGGGCTGACGATACAATGGGTCAGAAGCATGGTGCTTCTCTGAAAAGCTTTGTGTTTAACTTTGATGGAAGACCTTCATCTATCAGAGAGGATGTAGTTGGTTTAGGGATCTCTCCTCCTGCTGTAGAAATGCCTGCAAGCTTCTTTTCCCCTGCCTGAAGTTGCTCTCCTTCCTTAAGAAGGGCATAATGATTAGAAGTCTGAGGAGAGTCTCAATGTTACTAAAACTCCTTATCTGCGAGGTCTTCAGAGTGTCAAGCACAGTAGTGGGCAGATAGCCTGCCAAGGGATCTAGCCATTTCTCCTTCCAGGACTTCATCTCAGTTTGGAGGGAGGTTTTGTCTGGCAAATCCTCTTTGTACTGGCGGAACACAATACCATCAACAACGCTGGTTTCAACTTTGGACATTGCAAAAGGCACAATCTCCAAACACTTCAAGGTATCCACTAACTGCTCTGTGAAAAGGTCAGTGACTTCTGAAATGGAGTGCTCTACAACCTTCTTGCTCATTGATTCTTTGTAAAACTCACTTAGGGGCTCTAAAAGCACCGAGTGCAACATTGGAACCTGGAGTTTAGAAGCCAGCTGCACAGCTTCCTTGAACCATGCCTTGTGTTGGGAGTCAAGATCACTTTTCAATTGACTGAGGGATGCTTTCAGACCGGGCAAGGTGTTTACTGCAAGCAGAATATCTAGGGGCTTGCCTAGAAGGGACTGACTTAGCTTCTTGGTTCTGCTCAGAACGTTCTTCAGCACCACTGCTGAGAAGATAAACTCAAAGTTCCTGACCGCATCAAAGAACTGTGATGCCTGCCGCCTGTCTGGGCCACTCCCTTCCCGCTTAAGCTCATTCAGGCAGAGCATCACTGCCTCTAAAAGCTCTACCATGACTTCATGCATGTCGTGGCTTTTATCCCAGTTTTTGATGAGTTTGTCCCTCAGCTCGGTACCCTTTCCCTCATCAAGCTGGAACACATGAATGATCATGTCTTCCAGTTTGTTCTGGCGCTGTGGGTCCTCTGTGAGCCAGAGCAACATGTTCTCCATCAAAACCTCACCACTGGCTGCTTCTTCTGCAGGGGACGACCTGGCCAGCCATACATTAAGGGACAAGGCAGAACTAAAGGTTTGGATAGCCTGGGGGTATTTCTTCGCTATTGCTGAACATACAGCCCTCATCTGAGCTCCTATTTCACCAACACTCAACAAGGCCTGTCCTCTACAATTTTCCATGGTGAGGCCCCATTTTTCTGACAGTGTTGTCTCAATAGCATGTGCAAGGAGAAGTGGGTCTTCATTGAATGGGATGAAAGCCAATGTCTCCTCACACTGGATGTCCTCTTTGTTTAAATACCTGACGCACAGGGGGACATATGGCACACTACCCACCTCAACAGCCTGCTCACTTATTATAGTGAAGAATTGAGAGTCCGAGAGCTCCTTGAGGATTTCTTCACGCTGGTGTGGTTCATAGAAAGACATGGTTGTTCTTGGTTCCTGAGTATCTTCTATTATCACAGCAATCACGTCATCAGTGGACAGCTCTGCTACACCGGAAGCATGCGTCTCACTCTCCATCGGTTCAACCACAGCTGGTCCTAATTCGTTTTTTAATTAAAGTGAACATGTGTTAAATCTTGTCTGAGTATCGTTCAACAAATATTGCAAAACGATACCAAAACTCAATACAGATTATTTGCATTGCAAAACAATACAAAGTAAAATGATACGATATGTTGTCGTTTACATTTCGATATACTTCGATTCTTGAAATTAAAATCGATTTTTCGATTCAGTTACTATATCGTTACACCCCTAGTTGATAGCATGCAAGTCATTTTTGTCACACAATACCGTCATACACGGATTACAAATTAGGCTGTAGGTATCAAAATTAGGTACCGAATGACATGGACATGGAATGATATGGACACAAAGTGGGTGCCTATGGGCTATAGTTCCAAACATTGCTCCTATGGCTGGAACTATCCCATTGAGATAGAATGAGCACTTCCATTGTTACAATGGGAATCAACGCTAGTGTCACCACTCTTACTATATTACTCTGGATTAACCATACCTACGACCCTCCAAACCTTCAAAACCGCCCTCAAGACCCACCTCTTCAACATTGCCTTCCCTAGCTAACCCTTTTCACTGTCTTAATGATTTTTAGCTTCTAGTGATTCTTTATTTTTAAGTGGTGCAACCACTTCTACATCCAGCTTTGTCCGTGTACCTGTGTACGTACGTCAAATGAGCACGAGTGGTGTGCGCATGCGTGCGCGTGCACCACTGGTGTGCGCACGCACCCGCACCCGTGTGTGTAGTGCCGTGCATGTGCGCGTGCACCACTGGTGTGCGCACGCACCCGTGTGTGGATGTTGTTGCTAAATAGCGTCAATGCTAGCGAGCTAAAATATAGCCATCCTTGCTCTGAGAAAGCACCAATGTTTCCATCTAGACCACCGGATTATCAGCAAAAACCTCCGAAAATCGCGCTAATTGACCAAACCATGGAAAGCTCCGTAGATTAGGAGTTATTCAGCTTTTAGTCTGCCTGTATAATGGGAGGTGGACGGCAGCGCGCATGCGCGATCCATAATAAAACTAATCTAACGGAGCAGAGAGAGAGAGAGAGAGAGAGAGAGAGAGAGAGAGAGAGAGGGGAGTTGCGCCACTTGGTTCACACAGGTGTGATTTTTTCTATTAAAGTTGTTTTTATTTGTGTTGTTCTCTGTAAAGACCCCCCATGTAAAGCGTCTTTGGGTACTCAGAAAAGCGCTATATAGGTTTGAGATATTATTATTAAAGTGAATATGTAGATGATAGCCTAGATGATAATGAATGGATACAGACCATGGTTCTGAACTAAAATGGACATGTGCACATATTGGTTGGTGTCATGTGTCAAAGAATCCTTCCAACAAAACTCATTATGTTCAGGCCTTTAAGTTAATGTAGCTTTAACTTTACACACCATTCTTACACTGTTAAGTTTAGTCTACACATTACTTAAACCTTCTATATGTAATAAACTGGGTCTGTGTTGACTGTACCATCTCTTTTCCTTCTACACCAAATCTCTTTGCCAAAAATAGGTAATCTACAAGCTCACACCTTGTGGATCTTGTATTTTTGGTGCATGTAAAGTACATTGTAGCCTAGTGTTCATCATAACATTTTCACTTACCATTGCCCAGTTGTTTCAGAATCAGTCCTCGAAAGGTTTCCTTCACCTAAAAACATAAAATAAACCATTTTCATTGACTATGAAATACTGTGTAAAAACAACGCCATTAATTAATTTACGACATAAAATATACAATTCTGACAAAAACGTTTTATATACAATTGCTACTGTGAACTTACCTGAGAAAGACACTGGCTGCTCTCTGGATGAAGTTCCATGCACTTCTCAATGATCTCTTCTAGTCCCTGCAGAGTCGGCTGATGAGTGAGGAGCATCACACAATCCGTTTTGCTTCCCTTACTAACAGTGCTCTCTAAAAGTTCCCTGATTGAATTCAGTGTTGTCTTCATCAAGTCACACTCTATGCTGACACTAGGCAACACGGCCACCAGTCTGAGCAGCAAGGTAATGGTGGGGTGGCTCTGTGACTCAGGGTGGAGTATCGTTTCAGCGATGGATGTGGGAGGCGCAACATCCTGGTACTTCTCCCTCCAGACAGTGGCCCAGTCATTGATTTCCTGCTCCACGGTGTCAGGGTCAGGGAGATCTGTCAGGTAAAGACTAAATGGCTTGTGTGTGGACTCTGGGAGGATGGCCTGGGGATTACATGATGGCAGCAAAGACAGGACAGATAGCGCTTTCAAGTGGCTGTCTGAGAAGCTGTAATTCATTTCTTCGATGAGACTTCTGAGCAGAGGAACACTCAGGTTCTCTCTGTAGTATATCTCAGGGGACTCATAGGCGTTGGCTTCCTCTGGGAAGCACACTTGTTCAGGAGCCACTTTAGTAGCAAGTTGATAAGCCTGCTCAAACCAAGGGGCATGCACAGTACCGATGTTCTCCAGCATTTTGTTAAACGTCTCCATGATAGCAGGGATTTTCTCCACCTCACAGATGATGTCAGCAGGGTTGCCACAACGGAAGACAGTGCTGCAGTTACGGAGAGGGCCACAAGCATTCTTCAAGATCACAAGTGTGACTATGAAGTCCACACTTCTCAGAGCGGTAGAGAGAACTTGTGCATGCAAAGACTTTGCGCCTGTGGCACTGGAGCTGACAGATTCCAAGCAGCTCAGGATTCCCTCCAGTGTGTCAACAAGGATATCAAAGAAATCCTCCCTCTTCTTCCACCTCGAACAGCAAGTTTCTGGAATCTCCTCCAGGGCTTCCCTGGGTGTATTCAAGAGCCCATCAACAGCCTGTGCCAACTGCTCCTCCAAATCTGCAGAGTGGTCAAAGAACAGTAGCAAATCCTCCACAATATCTAGCATCTTTGTTACAGAAGGACAAGGCACATTTCCAACCAGCCAAGAGGCAAGGCCACAGGACTCACTAGGTGTGATGACAGACAGAGGATACTGCCGAAGGAAATTCAAAGACATTTTCTTCAGACTTTGGCAGCCGGAGCCCAAGTACATGAATGCTTGGCCACGACACTGGGACATTGGCAAGCCCCAGTCTTCGATGAGAATTTTGGCGAGACTCTTTGCTTGCCCATCACTTTCACAGGTTTCATCAAATGGTAAGAAACCAATGAGCTCCACTTTCGGAGCTGAATCACCCACATACCTTACAAATGCAGGTAGAAAGGTTTTGTCGGCAACTGTAACAGACTTGTCTGTAATAAGAGAGAAGAAGGGTGACTCCTGGATTTCCTGGAGTATGACATCTCTGATTGCTTTTATGAGCATTTTCATCATTTCTTCCTCAGCTACGGCAGGGGTGGATTTTCCATCATATCCAAACCACTGACAGTTACCGAGCTCCTCCTGGATGAACGTTTCTTGGTCCTCTTTAGAGATTTCAGACAGACTGCTATTCTTCTTCCCCAGTGATGCAGCTAGTTTGAAAACGGTCTCCAAACTTGGGCGATTATCTCCTCTATGGCTGTTCTCATCTGGTGGGTTAACGTCCTCTGCCTCTTTTCTGGCAGTACATTGCTGAATCATGAGTTCCTCTGCCTCTTCTTTGACGTGATCAACTAAAAGAAAATCCAGAAGAACACATCAAGACACCAGAATTGGTCAATGTAGCCTCTTAAGACAAACTGAACTACACTCGACGCAGTAAAACTTTTTCACGTAATGGACCCCCAAAATGATATATACACTCGCATCTCAAAACACAATACATCCCGTTACATTAGGCGGGAGCGTGAGACCAGTGCCAGTCAAATGGGCGAAATACCACAGTAGAAGAGATCCTCTGCAACCTAGGAAAAATAAAGAGGAAGGTGCACGGAGGTGTGGCCCGGTCTCCTGCGGGAGGTTTGCACATGTGCAGTGTAAACAGGAACTGCGATTTTTTTGTGGATTTTCCATGTTTTTTTGATGCTCGCTTTGATTGTAACTTTTATTTTTGTGAAATGACAAAGGAACATGGAAACTGTTCATTCAAGTGCTGTGGATGATATAAAACATTTGAAAAGGGAAGGGTGACTGCTGTTTAATTCTCAACTGTTCTGGATCTTATTATTTACATCTCAAGTTATGAGCTTTCTATCTAGCACCTCTGCTGGAACACTCCATCGCAGTTCCCGTTTACACTGAGCATGTGCAAACCTCCCGCAGGAGACTGGGCCACACCTCCGTGTACCTTCCTCTTTATTTTTCCTAGTCTGCAACCAGGAAGTGCATCCCCCCAGGAACCTCAATGGGGTTGTTTTGATCCGTGGATAATAACCTTCCAAACACTGGATTTTGGCTAATTTTGAGAAGAAAAAAAGTTATAAGCTGGCGCGTGCACATCAGATCCGTATGTAGGCTGTCTAACAAATGAAATTAAAGAATGACGAATGATGCACCAAATATTCGGCCGGAGAAAATATTCGTCAGAAAATGGCTAAAAATGCATTTTCGGCCAATTCGGTTTCGGCCCCAATAGGCAGAAAATGTATCACCGAATAGTATATGCAATTAATGCATTAAAAAGAGCTGAATAAATGTTTTATGGACCCATAATAGTGATTATTATTTAAGTAAAGTTTTGCCATAACCATTTATTTTGCCATAAATCAGATAGCTTTAAGGTACGGCCATGACATCAATTCGGCCAAGAATTTCCCTTTCGGTGCATCCCAAATATATATATATATATATATATATATATATATATATATATGGGTTTTTTTATTCAAAATGACACGATCTACAAGCTCATAGCTTGGCACGAAGTATATCTGCTATTTTTGAATAGTTAAAATCTAAAATGACACGGATGCTTTCCCGTTTTAATGGGTTACCGTAAGTGAAAATCATTACATTCAGTAATAATAGTGTAAATTGATCACAACAATACCTTCCATATTGTTCTCAGCGTTCTTCATGAGACCTTTCGATTCCTTGTCCTGAAAATACATAATCAGAGAGATAATAATAAACCATCAAATCAATCAATGTGATTAAAAGACAAACTTAATTCAGTGCAATATGTAAGGCAAAGCTAAATGAACAATATTTACCAAGCAGATGCCCTCCAAGGCTTGAGGGGTGATCTTCAGGCACCGACTCACCATCCGGTCAAGGTCTCTGTTGAAGTCAGTGCTCACCTGCAGCATAGCCAGGCATGGGGTCCTGTCTTTGGGGCTGGTATTCCTCAAGTACTCTTGGAACATCTTGTGCCGCATTACTGTCCCACAATCCTCGAGGGCTGTACTGGGTAAAACGGACATGATCCTCAGTAGAGTATTGATGTTCCCAAAGAACTGCATGAGTGGCAGACGCAGTGTATGAAATATCGTATCTGGGATGGTTACAGATGCAACTTTGGTCTTCCATGTCACTCTCCAGCAGCACAGCTCAGTGGAAAAGTTATCAGGATCAGGAAGATCACTGCTGTAGAGAGGAGGCTTTGACTTCAAGCTCTCAAACATGTAACTTACAGTTACAGAGCACGGAACCAAGGAAAGGAAGTTCAGAGCTTCCTTGTGGTCATCTGAAAATTGATCCTTCACTGCATTGATCAGGTTATCCATAAGAGGCACACTCAATGCATCCTTGTAATAACCGACTGGCTTCATCATGTTATCCATTTGCAAAGAGGAGTTTTCAGGTACATCAATCTGCACTCTTAAACTCTGTGCCATAGCACAAGCTTCATCAAACCAGTTCTGGTGAAACACCTTCATATTCGTTTTCACTCGGTTCAGTGTGGCCACAACACCACTGATTTGGCAAAGTTGGGAGGCAGCACTGAAATGGTCTTTCTGGAGGGCTGCACTCAACTCTCGGGTGAACGAGGAACTGTTCTTCAAGATAACCATGGCAATGATGAAATCAAAATCCATTATCTTGCGCAAAAGTGTGTGAGCATGATCAGACACGAAAGCTTTCCATCTTTGTGGATTGTTCTTGATTTTCTCTAGACATTCAACCAAGGGCTCTAGCATCTGCACAAACACCTCGTAAGAATCATGCTTTTCCTGCCAATGACTGCAGAACTTCCCTTGCAGTTCTTGGACTTTCTCGAAGCTCTCTCTGAGACCAAAAGCAATGACATGGTCCAACTGTTTTTCAAGAAGGGCACTATCACCAAAAAACGTCAAGACCTCCTCAAAAGTATCCAGAGCCCTTTTAATTGCCGGCACGGGGATGGATTTTGACCACCATGTGTTGAAGGAATAGCAAGAGCAGTGGGTGCATATAGCAAGGGGGTATGTCTCCTGGATTTTGCAGGCAAAAGCTTTTAGCTTATAAGACATATCGCCAGAGCCCAAGTAGGCTTGGCCTCTACAGTAATTGAAATCGAGACGCCACTCTTGTGTAACTATTTCTAACAGGCACGACTGCATGACTTCACAGTCAAGATCAGAGTCAAGGAATCCCATCAGCTCTAATCTCATGACATCAAAACTATCAACAAACCTAAGAAATAGGGGGAGATAATCTTTTTCCCCAAACTTCACAACACGGTCAATGAACAAGGAGAAGAATGAATTCCCCACTTCCATGATTATTCCTTCCCTGACTGCGCCCTCGCAAACAGTGAGAACCTCTTTCATCTCAGACTTGGACACATACTCTTGTTCGGCAGAAACTTCACCAGCTTTCCTGCTGTGGTGGCTACTTGCAGCACTTACTGCAATCTGCAATGCGGATTTGAGAGCTTCTCTATCAGTCTCTGCACACTTCATCTCTACAAGTTTTTCACTCTCCATTTCCAGGGTCATGATTTGCACTTCTTCTTCATTGTCCCGCTCAGTATTGGTTCCATCACTTTCTAAGGCGAGTGCTGTAATGAAGATGTGAGAATGTTTATCAGGCAAGATTACAAATTAGAAATAAACAATTGTGTGTTAAAAGACAGATTATGGTGTTTTGGGTAACTTAAATGGCTGCCATGGGCTTACTTATACTTTAATGACGGAACATAATGTTCAGTTTTTATAAAAGAATGTTAATTGTATTGAAATTAAATTAAGTTTGACTGTGGAAAAATACAATTGGAATTAATGACAGCTATGCATAAATCTCACCTTCAGGAAGTTTTTCTTCTTTGCCATCGCCCTAAAAATAAACACAATTAAACAATTAAAATATTTTCTTTAAAGGATATCTCATGTTCATGAAACCAAAACCGTGCAAACTATGACAAGCAATTGACTAATACTGCATTTTACTTACCATTTGCAGCAACTGCAATATATCAGGATGCTTTTGCACATAGGATTCCACCATTTGCTCAACACTGAAGTGCACGTCTTGGTTTACAAAGACATATGCCATGCTACACCGCCTCTGGTCCTCCGGCGTGCCTGTTAGGTAGGAATGACATCGCTCCAGCACCATGTTGTACTGCCCATACACGTCTGCCTCTGCATTCACACATGGAACAGTGCCCAGCACTCTCAGCAGACTCTGCACATTTGGGTAAAACCCTATGTCTGGAATTTTCAGTGTAGCAAAGACAGTGGTCGGCAAAATCCTGCGTTTGCTGGCATGCCTCCACTTCACTTCCCAACAGCCAAGCTCTTCATAGAATGTGTCAGGCCTGGCGAGGTTGTTCAAATTTGCATCTGCCACTTTATCCCGTCGAATACTGAAATTGTGATCGGCCATGTAAGAAGGCACCAGTGAGAGCCATCGAAGAATTCTCCCCATTTCAGTGCTGAACACTCTCTTTACCTCTGCTACAAGGTACTGCAGGATGGGCCTGCTCAGCGTTTCTTTGTACAAGTCCTCCATGGGGGTTTCATCCTTAGTTTCTTCGTTTGTCTCCAATAAGATCTCTGGCTTAGTGACCTCAACTCCCAGCTTCCTTGCTCGGCCAACTGCATCTGAGAACCACTTCCTGTGGAGTATTGAAATCTCCTGCTGATATTTGTTTACCAGCTTTAGGGCATTGGAAATTGTGTACTGCAAGGTGCTGCTGATGCTTATGACTCCCTTGAGACTTGAATTTAGAATGCTCACACAACAGAGAGTGTTCTTCAGAACAACAAGGGTAATGATGAAATTGAAATTCTTCAGAATGGGCTTCAGCCGTGCCATCTGTTCAGCAGTGTCTTCGTCCACCTTTGAGATCATCTCATTGATGCAGTTCAGGAATGGTTCAAGAATCTCCAACATGGTCTGAAAAGCATCCGTGCCGTACTCCCACCTACCATGGCTGGCCTCCTTGATTCTGTCTGCTTCACCTTTAATATGCCCATATGTCATCTGGATCTTTCCATCCAATCTCTTGCAGAGCTCTGGCGTTCTCCTGAGTAGCGCAGCCACCTCCTCAACAGTATCTGCAACTTTCTGAATTGAAGAGACAGGCATGCAGCGGATAATCCAAATGTTGAAGGCATACGGGTCACTGGGTGCCAGCACTACTTGGGGAAACTCCTGAAGAATCTTGCAGGTCAGGTCTCGCATCTTCTGACACATGCTGCCTGTAACCAGATAGGTGAGTCCTCGACAGTGCTCCATTCGCAGACCCCACCTATTTCTCAACTCTGAGATGAGAATATAAAACAGACCCTCAGCATCTTCATCACAAGGCAAGAAACCAACAAGGTGTTTTTGAGGGAACCCCGTTACTGTGACAGACCTAACGAAAACTGGGATTTGCTGCTTGCCCTCTATGATGGTTACATCTTGGAGCAAAATGGAGAAGAATCGTGCTTGACGTAGGCTGCTCTGTATCTCTTCCCGCATGAGGTCCTCACTGAACTGAAGGATTTCCTTCTGGTCAATTTTCTCCACACAGATGGGATTGAGAGTCTGCCGACCTCGTGCACTTCCCATTTGCTCATCCGCACTGGTATTTGCACCATTAATGCTGAATCCAGTGAGCGCAAGGATTTCTTTGAAATAGACTATTAGGATCTCTTTTGCGTTGGTGGTGGCTACATTGTCGGACACCTGGCCATCTTGTTGTGATTCATAATTCACACTGTTCTCTCCAGATACTTCATTTGCTTCCTCAGTCCCAGCGGGGGTTAATTCACTTTCTGATTGGAAAAACAAAATATTATAAATATTAACAGTAGTCACAACTATACGATGCAAAGAAATGTTCAGAACAGGCAAGGCATTTATCCTCATCTTTTGGTCTGAAGATGAAACAAACGTACCTTTAGTTTTCTTCACAGCAGAAGGTTCCTCTTGCGTCTGAGAAAACAAAAGAAATGGACATTCAAAAGGTATTGAGGTAGTACACAGAGCTCACTACTTTTGGTCAAATTAGTCCAAGCAATGCAGAGTAAATAAATTAAATAAAAACATTAGTTGCATGAGGAACTACATCATTACTAGGGGTGCACCGATGCATCGGCCGACAATCGGTAGGGGCCGATGTTTGCCTTGTTAACTGCCATCGGTGCATCTGTAAAAAACTTGACTTTCACCGATGGCAGTAGCCGATGTTCTGCTCTGCAGGCAAATCCGGTAATACACCCTTGTACGGAGATGTATAGAGCGGCTGCGTGTCGCTCAGTGTAGGCTACTGAGTGGTGATATTCCTCCTCCCCGGTTAATTTATGTGTACAACCTTTATTCAAATAGTTGAATGTATGTATGTATTTTTGATCTATAAGGCCAAACCTCATTTGAAAGAATATATTCAGAGTAGGCTATATGACAGCCTTTTAAAGGCGCAGTGAAACGGAAATGGTGAACAACATGAAAATGGTGTTTCCACCGGTCTGAAGTTTCTGAACCAATCAGAGTGTCGCATCCCTTCAGGCGATGGGACGGTAGCTAGGGACGGTGGCTAATGCTATGCGCAACAGCGTGGTGTTGTTTGTTTATAAATCAGACGGTCGCCCAGCACAACCAGTTTACTGTTATGTGGCTTATTTCTACCCTATAATGTTTTCAGAAACATATTTTAGCGTGATGATTAAGTTGAAACCGAGTAATACACTGTCTGAATGTTATCTTGAATGGAAATAAAAACGGAGAAATCTGTAATCAGAAGCAGCTGTGTTGCATGGATGCGCAGACATGGGGAATTAAACATGTGAGCTTCATTTTTATTGGCTTTTATCGATGTGTATCTCTACACGTCATCACGCAGCACGTTTTCGTTTTAATAAATAAATAATACAATCGTTTTTATGGATATAAAAACACACAGAAATGAGAATTTTCCCATTGTTTTGGCATCCATTGTTAGGTATGCTCATATGATGACCACGGATATGGTCTAAAAGTGTGAAAAACTTATTTTTCATTTCACTGCGCCTTTAAAATCTTTATATTAGAATTTTACACAGCTGTGCTACCAAACTAATTAATACATCACAGTCTGTTTGCACAAATCTGGGTCAAATCAATGAAGCAGCAGGAGCTGCTCCCATATTCTCAATATTAAATAAAAAAGACTAAAGACTTTGCCTGCTATGCATGTTCATCATACCTTAATATGGTCAGATAGGGACATATGTGATAATTTGTCCATTTTTTCCTACGTGCCTGCCCTGTGCTGTGTGTGGGAGAACAGCTTCAGAAACTGCCACCAGGGCCAGGGGGTGGCCGTGCCCACGCGTGTGTGTTAAATTAAGGGAACACCCACCAAAACCACAACAAACTGTCTTTTTTTAGCGACGCTATAGTATACTGGAAATTGTAATGAATTAATGAAATATGGGAGGAGGCAAGGGAGGAAACTACGACAGACAGGCTTTGTTAGGACTCAGGAGGATGCTTCTTTGGTAAAGTAAATGTTTCTATGTATGAGCTATAACATAAAATTAAACTTTTCCAATTTCTTTGGTGGTTTCTTTTAGCTCCTGTGTATTTTCTATCCCAACAAATATGCAATTCTGAATTAGGATTTCTCATCATATAGGGGCTTTTATGGAAATTGCTCTCAGGAACAGCTCAACTGATTTGGTCATATTTTTGTAATTTTGTATAATTCCTCCCTCTCTTCAGTCTTCAGTTCCAAATTTGCATTTCAACTTTCTTTACAATGTTGCGACGTTACATTGTTGATTTTCCAAGGTGGCATGTAATGGAAACAAGCCTGTGTTTATCTAGCATTAGTATTATAATGACTCAACTATTAAATAAGTTGCATATCAGCACCCCCACCACCTCAGGACATTGTACTGCAGCTAAAACAGCTTCAGAAGCAAAAAAGAAATGCCATGGAATGGTTATATCTGAGTGGTGAAGTGATTGAGGCTCAAAACATTAGAAGTAAGTTTGAGGGACATAGACAATATGATATTAAATATTAAAAACAGTTAAAATTCATGTTATAGCTGCTAACTAAATTGACACTGCACTTGCTGCCCTTGTGCCTCGAGACACGAGACTAACTTGGAACTGTACACAGTTGACTTGTCTTGGCCACATTACTATTGTAGCGTTCCGAGGCGTAGTGCATTAACCCGGTCGGTGCCAAATTTTGCACGCACACTCCCTGGATGCCAACGATGAAACTCCCTGGATGCCAACGATTGATAGTAATTTATATTACTCCTTCAGATTCTGTCCAAAAATGCCGCAAATCGTAACACAGTATCTCTATAGTCATGTTCAAGACGGATCTGTCCGATATTTCATATTAAATCTTAATTGGCTAACATTGGCTTTCAAAGTTTGCAGCATTGGCCCGTTTTGAACAAAAAGCCTCAAATCATGAACACAGCATGCAATTTACATGAAATCTTTCACAGACTTTCCTATTAGGCTGAGGAATATATCCCACCCTTTTCACATTGGCCTGTTACACATTGGCCGAGGGGCACAGCTCGTTAACAATAAATCATGCACGGCAAAACGCAGCCAACAACAATGCACTGACGTGCACCTCTTGCGTCATCATACAGTGATATACTTCAGTTCAGGCAAGAGCAATCTACCCCCCTGAGCTCCTGTGGCGGGGAGGCGGCCGCGAATAGGCCGAAATAAACGCATAAAACTAACTTTTGTTTTTTCTTTTTTTAAGTTCACATGCACATGCACATGCACGTGTACGTGTACGTGTACGTGTACGTGTACGTGTACGTGTACGTGTACGTGTACGAACATGAATGCGCACATACACGGCACCTATTGACTACTATCAATCGGTTGGATGGGGACACCTGGGAACCCCCTCAAAGACCCCACTTTGAGAACCACTGGCTTAGAGGAGCAGTTATCTTTTCCATTTTATTTATTAGTTTTTGTGTTGAATATGAGTTCTCAAGGCACAAGATGTCTTACCCACATATATTGGACTGTATTGGATAAAACCCCAATAGTCAAATTTAGTGAGGAAAGCCATTTATTTTGTTACAAAAACAATTAACAATATGATAACATGAAATGAAACACTTACAGGATGTGCTCGTTTCCTGTTGCAAGTTGATGGATTGTTTGAAGGTGGTGTGAAGTCAAATATTGTTGGAATGGCATCTTCCTTCAAGACACAACTGGAAGCACTCTGAAACACAAATAGTAAGAGTTTATGATGTAGTATGTTTATTTGGTTTGAGCTTTTGCCTACAAACACACCTCTGCCACATCATATTGGGTAAAATATGGGTTTATATGAGCCAAGTTTATATGGGTCCATTTATTTTTGTAATAAATGTACCGATAGCTATTAGCTAGGTAGCCTGTGCATAAATGTATTTACGTGAAAACATATTGAGCTGCTCGTTTGATCAGCTGTAACCACCAGGAAGTAAAACTGATCTACCCCTGGCCTCTGTAGCTGCACCACCAGGAAGTAAAACTGATCTACCCCTGGCCTCTGTAGCTGCTGTAGAGTAGAAACTATCATGGTAAAACAGATCACACAGGAGGGACTACAAAATAACAGTGGAACTTGTGGAAGAGGGGACATTTAGATGTTTCATCACTTTAGTGTTTTTTTACAGCTAATATTGCCACTGCTTTGTCTGAAGCAAGATTAGCTTATCAGTCAAATTATTTGCAAAGCCAGGAGTGCTTGCTGTGGTTGGCTTTAGATGTACTTACTTCAGACAATTTAAATAACCCATCACACTGTGGGTGCATTTTGTTTGTCAATTTTCAAAGTTAAAGCTCTGCAATCAATGCCGTTTGGTAGCGGCAATATTTTAATATGATTGATGACTTCACTCCAGTGTCTCCTAAACAGACTAGAGACTACTACAGATTACTACAGACTTGCAGGCGAAAGAAGTCGTGAGATCAGTCAGTCATTTGGGGGGTGTTAAATGAGTGGCGCTCTTATCATTATAAATCATATTCCATGCTCAGTCAATCAGCTGAGCACATTCCGTGCTCATACGGACAGACACATACACAAAGCTGTGCATGCCACTCAAAGTGACTGAATGCACAGAGCCGACACAAAGTCACAGACAGACGGCTAGGCTACTATGGCGCTACAGTGTCTTTTTCAACAACACATGAACACATGCAATGTATTTTTCAACAACACATAAGCATCATGCACATTTGAGAAATTATAAAGATAATGACTGCACTGCAGGGTGCTTAGGGCATGGGAACAAGTTTATTTGTATTTTATAATATGGCGTATTTATGTATAATGTTAATAAAACAATAAACACAGCGTGCCTACAGCACAGTGAGCACACTTAAACTAATGATCGATAATATAATAGCTAGAATGATTAGGGAAAAAATGGAAGCCTATCATTTCTGTTTGAGTTACTGTATGATTACTCACTTCACAAGCCTTGCACATCCACAAAGTAAGCTAATCCAATGTTTCAGCATCCTCATTTTCAATTGATAAAATTACCAATCTCTAAGAGCCTACAGCGAAAGTGAAAACTACAGCTGTCCACACTGCCTGCCGACAAATTATTATTATGACATGACTAAGAATTGTCAAGTAAACACGTTTATTTTAAATAAAGGCTCTCATTTTTAAACATTTAGGCTGCAACATTCGTTTTTTTAGCCGGAAAAAATAAAATCCCTAATAACCCTACTCTGCTGAACCATTTGCTCTTCCCTGAGGTCAATCAGCTAAAGCTTACCTGATGGGAGATCAATGAGGGCTCAAAGTGTTTTGCACAAAGTCTGTAGAGCTCGTGCAACTGTTCTGGAGGTTTTGATGCCAAGTCCTGGCGATGACAGTTGTTCAGCCATTGTTTACATCTGTGAAATGAAAGGTTAAGAAATGATACATTATATCATGACAAGAAGCAGTAATGTTACAAAGAAATAAAATATATATATGTAATTGCATTACACTACATTTCACACAGAATAAGGCATGTTTTATTATCCCTGCAATTTTTGTAGTATTTTGTAGGGTAAAGGGTTTAGGGTTCAATGGGTAAAACAAAGTTTCACAGTACGGATTAATTTGACATAGCTTCATGCACTCAGGGAGGACTTTTACTGCTTGTGATGTTTTGCTAATTAATTTCACCCACATAAAATTGCAGGTGTCGGTGCAGTGAAGAAAGGTACTTATATAACTATTCAGTCAAAAATAATTAAATAAAAAATAAAACGAGGATGATCACAACATATATGTATTATTAGTTAATCAGATAAGTCAGACCATTAAACCATACGATACCTGAAAATAATTTGAAATAAAATATATGGCAACTTTATGTGAAATTCACTCCTTCCAGAAATATAGGTCTGAGTGACGTTTGAGCAATAGGAGTTCAGTTTCAGCACTATAATTTCCAATGCTTATAAGCGATGTTTACTATGAGTTATTTATTCAATATATAAATCAATATTTTTAAGTGAATAGCCCTGCAAATCGATTCTGTCACAAAATGAGCACAAATGAAGTGACAGATCAGTAGGGGGCGCCATACTGCAATTCCCGGAGAGGAACTTTTATTGTAACCTTCATTCAAAACTAAACCATCATAAGACTAGTAGTAGTAGACTACCTTTTCCTGGTAAAGTACAGACAGTTTCAAGTTCTACAATCCACAAATGGCCTGCGCAGATTAAAGTGAACGTAACATGGCCTAGATGAAGATAGCAAGATTATAGCTGGTGGTTGGGAAATTATTTTCCGTAGGGCCCCAGGTTATCAGTCAATGGACTAAAACAACATTGAACCACAGTGGGTGGGTGTCACACGCATTGATGGCGATGTTAATTACATAACTAAAAGTTTTGTGTGTGCTTTATTTGAAGCGTCTTTGGTTGTATATACAAAGATACCATTTGGCCAATAATTATTAATGCGCATAGAGCAAACGGTGAAAAGAACAGAGTGATTTTCACAGGGACTTTTCTTTCAGGAATAGTCTGCGCCATTTTCAAGAGTTGTCACTAGTAGCTAGCGTGCTGCCTGCTAGGCTCCTGCTAATGGTGGATGTTCTGTGCACACCCTGTACAGGCTCATTTATAAACTACACCATCCACGCAAACTCTCACCTTTCTGGGTCTACGGGGAAGCTGAAAAGAGGAGTCGCGTTGTCCGATGATGAGTCCTCTCTGTGAAATCCACAGTTCGTTGCGGCACAGCAGTCAGTCATTTTGGACTGCATGTACCTAGCTAGCTGGCTAGCTAGTAGCTAGCACGCTAACTGGCGGCTGCAAGCTTGCTAGCCTAATGCAAACCTGTGTCTATCTACTGTGTACTAGCACAGCATGATGCCTCATGCAACAGAGATGAATAACACTGGAATCGACAGGTGGACTTTTCTAAACTCGTCGAAATTCAACCATATGAGCTGAGAAATCAACTCATTTCCTTTCTTTCAAAAGTTGATGCTGCGTGATGTGCCAGAAAAGCGTGCAACGACATAAACCAGGAACTAAGTGCAGGGAATTACTTGGCCAGCAGAGGGCAGAGTGAGGCAAACGTTGACCACGCTTGTAGATCTGCTTCCTTCCTGCTGCTCAGCTCACAGCCAAAGATAGTTTATTCCTCACATTTTCTGGAAATGGTCTAAAATTATACAGCATAGTTCTAGTCTCTCTCTCTCTCTCTCTCTCTCTCTCTCTCACACACACACACACACGGGTCCTTGTGGGGGAGCAAAATGTATAAGCATGACTATTCTATTCAAATCATAAGGTTTCACGTTCTCCACTCGGATTCTGTACAAAATCAAAAAAATCTCAAAGCACAAAATCTGTCAGATGGGGGTCACTTACCAATATCATACACTCCCTCACCAACATGTGTACTAGTATTATTTTACTGTAAAATTGAACAGTTGCATATTTTGTACCTGTGTAATGATTATTTTATTTGAAAGTTAAATATCCCTTTAAATATACTCCCAGTTAAATTAACCATATGGAGTTTAATGTGTGCAACCTGAACCCAGGAATCACAATTTCTTACCCATCTCTGCTTTTAAAAACAATTAGTCAGTATGTGTTGCATTTCACCCCGACACCAGTTCATCTTGAAAAAATAAAACTATGTTTTCCATTTATGTTTTTTATACTTGTCTGATGTGTACTAGCACAGCATGTTATGCCCTCAGTTGAATTCCAGCTTGCCATTATAGTCTCTAAATGCTAATATCAATATGTGGCTAGGAGGCTGGAGCAGGTCAAATTCCACTAGTATGCTTAATAACCATAAAGAGCTGGAACGCATCTGTGTCACCTAAGCTTTTATTCCACTTTAACCATTAATTTTAAACTTTAGCCATTTAAAAAATGGCAGATATAGAAGCTCATAGTGTGGCACCAAGTGCCACGCTACAAGCTTGTGCAAAAATATATATTCTTTCACAGCGAACATTTTTAACTCATCTTTGCTACTGGGAGGTCCCTGGAACAAGAACATCATATTTTTAGATAGGGTTGGCGGGCAATTAGATAATTATTGTGGTCCTTGACATGAAATAGTTTGAGAACAATATAGAAACAGGTTTTTCAGAAAACTGTCATGATTTAGAAGGCATTTGTAGAATCTGGTCTCAAGATTCTTGTGTTCTAAGATCACTTCAAATATGACAAGGTTCAAACCAAAAAAATAATTAAACGTGTATTTTTTAATGATTCACATTTTAAACTCCAGTTTGGTGTCTCTTAAAAAACAAAAAAAAACAGATAAATTTTTTTTTACCACAAAAGCACAATTAAAACGAATCAGACACTTTTACAACTGTGAAATCAAAAGGTGAACAACATAACTAAAGACAATGATAAAAGTGAGAGCTGCACACAAAAATGATTGATGATGATTGTTTAGATATATCTATCAACAACGCTGTAGAAACTGTAAAACACTGTCTGACCTATGATTTCAAGGAACAAGTGATAAGGCCAACTACACATTCTCCTACTTGGGGAATGTTTTCATGTAAGCCTCAACCATGGAGTCCAGGTCATGTCTAGCATCACAGTTTACATTCAAAAGAGAAAGACCCTTTGATCTGTCGATTTCTTGAGTGTTCTCCACATATAGCTTGAAGCGCCTGTAGGCAACATCGTAGCTGCTTTCAAGATTCAAAATTGGTAGGGTGCCAACCACCCTAAGGACTGCAAGCATGTTGGGGAAGAACTTAATGTCAGACAGTTGCAGTGTTTCACTAAGAGTGGAAGGCCCGTTGTCCTCCTTGCCTTTGTGCACCCATTTAACCCACCAGCAGTGCAGCTCGGCAGAGAGTGTGGCTGCATTAGGGATGTCATTTTCATACATTTTTATATCAGTTTCACCCTCTGAATTTAAAGACTTTTTCTGGCCCACAACAGCAGGGATGAGCAAAAGACATCTCAGAGCCTTTAGGTGATTCTCGCAGAAGAGTTCTTTTAATTCTGCAACAACATGGTTCACCACAGCAATGGAAAGGTATTCTTTGTAGTAACTCTGTGGTTGGATAACAGAAACTGTTTGTGGCCGATGCTTTCTCAAGACTGACCTCGGAACCTTGACAGTGATCTCCATTGCAGTTGCTAGGTTAATGGCTTCATCATACCAGAATTCATGATACACATCAATGTTGTCAGACACTTCGGCCAATGACAGCAGTACAGCTTGCAAACTGTTTGCTGCCAAATATACATCTGTAGCTTTGCTTTGCAAATTTTTCCCAAACGCCTGTGTAAGTGACATAATATTCTTAAGCACAGTCAAAGCCATGACAAACTCAAAATCAGCTAGCGCCTTGGAGATCTCCAAAGCGTCATGTGTGACTTGGTCACTCCATCTCATGTCTTCGTTATCATGCACACTATCCACACAGAGTAGTATAGACTCTATAATGTCGACTGCCACTTCAAAGGCATCATGCCTTGTAGTCCAGCTAGTGCGACAGATCTCTTTAAGTTCATTAGCTTTCTCTGCCTTGTCCTGGTAGAAAATTGCAATGGCATGCTCCAACTCTAATTGTAGGGAAGGGGAGTGACTGAAAAATGACTCTATTTTCTTAAAAGTCGACAAGACAAGCTGGACTGCTGGTGAAGCCATGCCACTGGCAAACGAGGTATTCAACGAACAAGTGGATCTTGGTACAAGTACTGCCATTGGGAATTTTTCTGTCAATTTGGTGGCAAACGCTTTAATTTTGCCAAAATGTCTGCCAGAGTAGGAATGAGCCTGACCTCTGCAGTGTTCCATAAGCAACCCCCATTTGTCAGAGAGATCAGACAAGAGTCTCTCCACAAGAGCCTCTCCATCTCCCTCAAAAGGCAAAAATCCAACAAACCTTTCCTGCTGGCAATTACCTTGGTCCACGTAACGCAGAAACACAGGCAGGTGCCATTCCCCAGAAATCTTAACCAAATCATCGGTTATCAATGAGAAAAATACATTTTTCTTGACTTCCTCCAAGATGCCTTCACGAATGCTTTTCTCACACACTTCGATCAATTGGTTCAGCTGCATTGGGGGGCAGCATTCTTTGTTTAAAGGGTCTGAATTAGACATCTTTTGTAGGGCTTCATCCCCAGTATTCATGCGGTATTCTAGCAATGCCTGAAAGTTATTTGAAACAAGGTTCTCCTGTGCTGAAGATCTTTCAGCAGGTCCCTTTAAAGGAATGTTTTGCTCCCCCAACAGTACAAGAGCTTCAAATAAAGACCTGATACTCTGTTTATAGACCTCCTCCTCTGTAGTAGTAGTCTGAGCATCATCTTTCTTTGCAGTAGTCTGAGCATCATCTTTCTTTGCCACTTTTCTGGCCTTTGCGTTTTCTACGAGGAAAAAATAAATCATTGGAATTGGTCAATTCAATATCTGACAATGAAAGTGTAGGCATTTCATATTAGGGCATTAACAATGACTAATTTGCATTAGGGCTGGGCAATGTATTATTATTATATCAAATATTAGCATTTAAGCCCCATTATACTTTGAACATTCTTGAAAAATTATAATTGATAAAGGAAACAACTAATGTTATTGTCACAATAGGTATCAAGGTATTGGTCAAAAACATTGTGATATTCACCCAGCCATACTTTGAATGTAAGCATTTCTTTTAAAATATCGATCTAAAACCTACAACCTGTCAAATATCAGGGTTGTGAATAAATTCACTGCACTGGTAATAACACTAGTAGTAGTATTAACATTAATTTACACTAGCTTGAATATACTGCAATTCAGGTTCAATTCAATTCTTACTTTTCTTCACTTTGTCTTTATTCTCAGTCTCATCTTCAGTCTAGCAAAAAAAATAAAGAGAAAACATTTAAATGCATGTAGTGTGTATTATACCACGAAATGTATTAAAAGTACAAAAAAATATATATATTTCATGACATGCATGACATGCTTGTTATTCCCTACCGTCTCTTCACTCTGCTTCTGCTGTTGTGGTTGACTTGCCACATCAAAGATGGTTGGTATGGCATCATCCTTCAGCATGATATTGTGAGGATCCTCCTGACAACATAAACCACTTAAGCTCACAACAAGACACCAAAATATCACATTACATTCCTATATAAGCCTACTTTCTTTAACGTCAAATAAGTCCAGCAGGTATTCCAGCTCCTAAACGTTTAAGTTGTTTCAACATTCAGACATAATGCGCCCCATAGCCCTTGGTGTATTCAGAATCATCTTTATTGTCACATCACATTTTAGTAAAAGGGTGTGTGAAATTCATTTTTGTGCATACCGGTAGTTCAATTCATCATAGAAATATATTCTGTAACCTTGATGACATATCAGAATCCTACATGTATGCCTCAATTATGTGCGATAACCTGCCTGTAGAATAGAATTAGAATGTCCTAATCACTAATCTCCATTCAGCCAATGAAATCTAATACAATACGGCTTGCAAGTCTGCTGGTGATGCAGACTTGGTGTTGGCTGGTGATCTGCGGACCATTCGCCTGTGGTCCACAATGGTAATCTGCACAAAAATGATTCATTTCATTTTACATACAATAATTTGCCATCCTCAAGCTAATTTTAAAGTTGTGCTAGGTAATTATCTTTGCGTTAAATGTAAAAAAATATATATAATTATATTCAGACGGCTAAAAACATTTTAACTAGGGCTGGGAATCAATTAAAAATATCATTGATATCATTGAAAATATCAATATTTGACCTAAGAAGATTGTTTTGGTCGATTAAAACCGATTTTGGTATACAAGTGGTATACAATGAGCGAGTGCACTCCATGTTTACGCACAGACAGAATATTCTGTAGGCTACACTGCAGTGTTTATCCATTTCCTTTAAGCAATTGATTAATGTACTCGTCTTCATATTTCAATGAGGGCTCCTCATTCGACCACATCTATCCATGGTAACACGAAATCTTCACTTCAGACCATCATTCCCTAGAGGCCAAGGAAAAACCTTTGCCCTGCATTTTTCACATGCCTTTTATAGTTCCACCAAGAGGCAGACTTTTGTTAAACACATTTCTTTATATTACTCCTCCAGATTCTGTCCAAAAATCCCACACATCGTTACACAGTAGCTTTATAGTCATGTGCTCAATACGGATCTGTCCGATATTTCATATTCTATCCTAATTCCTACTATAATGATGAATAAATCCCACCCTTTTCACATTGGCCTGTCATACCACCACCAACAGGTGGATTTTTGCTAAACTAAACACATTTTTGGAACAAAATTCCTCAAATCATCAAATTGCCATCAAAGGCGCAAGAAGAAATGTCACCCTATTCACATAGGCCTATTATAGCCCCACCAGGAGGCCACAATAACCTGACCTGGCCTGGTGGAGACCTGTGCCCCGACAGGAGTCAAGCCTGCGGCACAATGCCAGGCTCGGGCTGCCGGCCAAGGTGCCTGGACCGCTGAGCCACAGCTCAGGCCTATGCCTAGTGCAGCTTTAACAGCTTTAAAGCTCCTGTCTATTCAGAAAAAGCATTAGTTTACAAGGCATTGACAGACACAGGTCCACAGAAATATTGACTACAGTGAAGTGGTCCATGGTGCAAAACTATTTGGAGACCCCAGATGTAAACCATTTGACCACATCGCATTTTAATGTGCAAAGTCTGCAAACTATAGTTTAAAAACAATGTTTGGCTCTATAATGCATTACTTACATTATTCTCAACTGAAGATGTTTCAAAGTGCTTTGCACAAAGCCTGTAGTATCTGTACAAATTGTCAGGTGATTTGTCCTCAAGATCCTTGCGATGGCATTTTTCAGCCCACTTCCTGCATCTAATTAAGATAAATAAAATGAAAAATGGAAGGAGATTAATGCCATACTGAATTTTCTTCATTTCCAGGTAATAATGATCAAAATAATGTAACATAATACACAACATGCAGTTGGTCCGAACCTGTTTTAAATAGTACATTGAATAAGAGCACCCAACATATTAATATCCCATCTATCAATTTCCACAGGAAACCCATTCTAGATGAGATTATGGATATGAAATTCCAGAATTTGAGCGTTATCTCAAGAATATATGACATACTCTCAGCCATTAACGCCCCTTCCCTTCATACAAGACGTTGTAGACTACAACGTCTATGTCATTTGTCTTGTAGTATTACTACAACTTGTAGTAGTATTCTCAGAGGATGCATGTCTCACTCTCAAATACATATCACCCATTTGTGTCCAACACAGGCTCATACAGTTTAAAGTGGGACATCGACTCCTCGGGCGTAGTTTAGTAGGCGGCGTTGTGAAGGGTCTGGCTCTGGCGAGACACTAAACACATTTTGCTGTGGACCCCTGAGGCTGA
This sequence comes from Protomyctophum bolini, assembly GCF_963924005.1. NCBI lineage: Eukaryota > Metazoa > Chordata > Actinopteri > Myctophiformes > Myctophidae > Protomyctophum > Protomyctophum bolini. The sequence goes on along the minus strand of NC_137874.1, from coordinate 25,256,484 downwards.
GGGTCCCGGGACCACAGTTTGAAAACCACTGCTTTTCTAAAGGAACTCTCTGTGATACGATTAATTCACAGTGCACAAAGTAGCCTACAGCAGACTAGGCTACAGTACACCGTAAAAATCGCAGTGTTCCTTTATCCAAATGTAACTATGAGATTGTACAAATGAATGTACCGGTAATCGAATTGACTCAGAGTAAAACGAACAACACTTGAGGATTTGGTAGGAACACATGCTAACTTAGAAACTAGCTATGCTAGTAGTAGCAGAATTACCTTTCAACATCCTTTGGAAACCTGAAGAGAGGCTGGTCGCTGGATTTACCACTAGTGCAATTAAGCACCGCGCAGTGGTTCTGCATCTTTCACGACTCAATGCAAAGCGCAAGAAGTGACATAACGTTGTTGTCTGCTAAATGTAACTAAACTATATCATCCACAGTCCAGACACAACAAAGCAGCATGCAACTAACTGTCTCCAGTCCAGAGAACGCGCGCGCTGCTGCTGCATGGTTCCTGTTCCCACAATCCTTTGCGAATTGCGATCCTCGGAATTAATTCAAAGCTATTCTAATTCAGAAACAAGCCCGGGCAAAAATTGACCAGAGATTCTAATTCAGAAACAAGCCCGGGCAAAAATTGGCCAACTGAACTGAACTCATAATAAAAGTAATACTAAACATTGAATACAGTACATAAACACAACAGGTTCATCTCTTGATTTCTGGCGTCTGTGACATGTATGTTAATGATGTTGACAGATTTGTTTCTTTGTTAAATTGTTTGTATTATATAAATTGTATAATACATAGAATACATGTGATGTACACTCCCTTGCAATGAAAGTTAAATACCGGTAGCAGCCAGCTATCTGGTAAAGGTAGGGAAGCATTGTAAAATAATGTGAAATGGGTAGCAGAACCCTTAACATTATTTGTAAATGTATAATAATCAATAATGGCATAAATTGATTGATTGATTTATTTATGTATTAACAGTTTGTAGAATTACAGTACATTTCAAGTACAACTCAATACAAAAACTGTTAACAATGAGTGGACGACACCATAAAGCATTACACTTGTTTACAATAGGGCCCACCATTTTCAAAACATTTAGAGATGTGTCAAAAATAAATCATCATAGGAAGTAAAAAGGGAAAAGAAACATTGAGGGGAAACAGGGGTGGGTGGGGGATTTTTACGGGGGCCAGTTTCGAATTGCATCCGTCCGTAGGTGCCCTTTGAGAGCAGTTTTGAAGGAGTCAAGGGATTCGCATGTCTTAATGACTGTTGGTAGGGTGTTCCACATTTTGGTGGCATAGGAGCGAAATTAATTTAATCCCTTGTTTGTGCCGAATCTGGGTTGCACATGTTGAACTCTCTCTGGTGTTGTGGGTGTGGACTTCGTTGACATTAAGGAAGTATTTAGACAGGTACATGGGTATCTTGGTGGTGTAGCGAATCTTGTGGACCAGACCAATTGCAAGGTGCTGTACTCTGTCGTCAACCCTAAGCCATTCCAGCCTGTCAAAGTGGGCAGGGGTGAGGTGGGTTCGGGAGTGCATGAGGCCAAGTAGTAGCCTGACCAGTTTGTTTTGGGAAGTCTGGAGCCTTGTTTTAAGGGCCTTAGGTGCTGTGGTACCAGGAGGTGCAAGCGTAGTTGAAGAAACCTTGTACGAGGGCTCCTGTTAGGGTCTTCAAGGTGTTTTTGTTGACCAGTGAGGGAATCTTGTTCTTTGGTTGACCTTTTTGATTACGTTGGTGGCCATTTTATCTAGGTAGGTCATTTCATCTTTTCGTGTGATAATATGTCACCCACTCTAACCAAGAAGCCATCTGCCTTGCTGAGATTACTATTTGATCCAAATAGAATGGATTCCGTTTTTCCCAGGTGTAAAGATAGTTTGTTATGTTGTTAATACAATAGACCGACAGACAGACAGACAGACAGACAGACAGACAGACAGACACAGATACAGACAGACAGACATCCTACTTTTTGTGTTATCATTTTATCTTAAATGTCTGACTGTCACTGTACCTTGTGCATTTGTACATTTCTGACAAATAAATTATGCAATCAATCAAACAACATATACATAAAGCCAAACAAATGTACATCCATCTGTGGATCTCCCCTTTGAGTTTGTCATCCATCTCGTGTTTAGACAAAACAACACTACTACTGTACTCAGTCACCCGTGTACTCTACTGTCAAGTCTGTCATGGTTTGGGAATTGGGCGTGTTGCTTTGGCGCAGCAGTAGGCAGCAGTTTAGGTTTAAACCAAGATACTGTTAGCTGAGATACTGTGGGATTCAGGAATGGTTGTGTTGTTCAAACATTCAAAAAGAACAGAGGGGGGGTTTTCAGGACAGAAACTCCGCCTTCACGTGCTTCACGTCTGGTGAAAAATAAATCCTATTGGTTGGATTTGGTTTCGAGCGACCTCATCCTGACCAATCCCAGCGCAGCGGCGCCAAAGTTAAAAAGCAAAGCAGTTTGTTTTTCAATAGAATGTAAGGCGACTTTAGGCGAGGCGAGTCTTTCAATTCAACTGGTAGAATTTAACACAAGACATCTTTGTCCTACATCGGTTCGGTTGGTTCGTTTTTCCATAGTTCCACACTACACCAGGGAATTTAGTAAGTTAACATTATTCGCACTTTTTCTACAACTAGCCTACAATGGGAAAATTCTCGTTACTTTGTTCTGGTTTATTAACCAGAAATAACGATCTATCGTGACTTCGTTAACTGTGGTAACGTAACTAGCTACTACATTCTACAAGGGAGCAGTTAACTCTAGGGCCGTTAGCATTTGGCTAAGTTGCTAGTTAACGTTTGTGTTTTTTACTCTCCCCTCAGATCCTCATTTCGTTCCTTAACTGGCCGAGAGAACGAAGAAGAAAATGGACAACAACATCATTTCAAGAAGACACTACAACAACAAAAGGGTAATTTAAGGTTTTTCATGATTTAAAATGTTTTGTATGCAATTTAGACATTCAGCACATGTGTTCAATAGCATAGTAAAATGTAGATATTCGGCTGTTTACACTGTCTGTACTTGAAAAACAAATCGATTGCAATAAATGTATTAAAATAAAATGTACTTGACAATTTGCATGTTTGAAGACTGAATAGGCATTAGCAGGCCTACAGTAGGGGCGTGTCTGATCAAATTAATATCTAAGATTTTACAATATAATATACAAAAGCCAGAGTAGACTAGATCCCAGTAATAAATAAGTAATAATAATAATGTGTAGATTTTTAACATGTAGATTTTTAACTAACCTAGGTGAGATGTGCTAAAAAGCAGCATCAATAAAGACATTGGTGCAGACTTGCAATGAATGACTGTAGAGCAGTGTAGATGGGCATAATTATAACATTTTCAATCTTCCCTGGGATATATTCTAGCCTATATTTTGAGGTTGCAGCCAAAGGAACATACCGTATACATTGTATGTGGTTGATTGAATAAATTAGCCACTGTGATACCGAATATACATTCTTGCAGCAGAACATTTGCCAAATAAATGTGTTATGATATTGAGAACAGAATATTATGTGCTTGTCTTTAGGCTTTACACACAGACACATTTTTTAAAAACCTTTTCTCTCTCTCTCTCTCTCTCTCTCTCTCTCTCTCTCTCTCTCTCTCTCTCTCTCTCTCTCTCTCTCTCTCTCTCTCTCTCTCTCTTTAGGGAAACAAAGAAAATGCTCAGCCTGCAGATAGTAGCAAGACCTCTAAAACACATGTTTCCAAAACAGTGTCTACCACTTTGGCCCCACTGTGCCAGAAGAGCAATGCAAAGGAGGCAACTGTGGCTACAGATGGTACTTCTCAAAAAGTAAAGCCCAAACAGGTGAATACAAAGAAGTCATCTGGAGAGGCTGTGGAAAGACTGAAGACAGTGCAGAAGGCTGATGTCAAACCCAAGACAACATTGAGTCAAGCTTTTCTCACTGAACAGGCTGTGAGACATAGAAAACTAGCTGCAGAGGTTCCAAAGCCACCAGCTGCTGTGCCACCAACAAAATCTGCTCCTGGCATGTATAAAGGCAGAGTTGTCCAGTCTAAAATCGGAGCCATTTGGAAGTCAAATCTTTCATTAGCAGGGGATGATCAAAAACCAATTGCAAAACCACCGGCGTCCAAAGTAGAAAGCAGAACAGCTGGAAAGTTGATGACAATGAGGTCTAAATCTGTTGCAGACTTGCCTCGGCGTGGCATACAGAGTCTTCAGTCCCAACGGTCAAAATCAGTGTGCAATGGACCTCCTCCAGTATCTAAGCGCACAGTCACTGGCCGCCCTACTGCAGGCCTTTGCTCTGCCATCCCCCCTAGCAGGTCCATTCCTTCAACTGTGGCTAGCTCCAGGAATGCTACCGTGTTGCCCAAGGCAAAAGGGACACGGAACATCAAGCCCAACAAGTTGCCAGTTGGTACGGACAAGAAAGTCAGCAAGCCTTCTGTTACCAGTACTATCAGCCAATTCAAAGGTTCTATGGAAACGGCTGAGGAGAGGAGGTTTGCAGTCTTTGAGTTTTTCTTCACTTTATTTCCATGGTTTCATTCTCACTCTAGGGATTGTAGATTTGATCATGTTTTATATGTTCCTCCACAGGGCAAAACTGGCAGAGTGGCTGGCATCCAAGGGGAAGACTCTGAAGAGGCCAGCAATGGCAACAGTAGCTCCCACCAAAACTAAAACAGCTGTTAAGCCAAACTGTCAGCTTAAATTCCAGGTTGATACCAAGATGGTTGAGTCTCAGCCTCTGTTACTATCTGATTCTGAATCTACTGCTGCTCAGCCTGAAGATGACCAGAATTTGAAACCTGTACAGCCAGCACATGACGGCTCAACTCCACAGATCATGAATACCACTCTGGACCTGTTGGACAACTCTGACGTAGATCTCCCTGTTGACCCAGAGCCCAGACTGAGCGACGTAAGCTAAAAATAACCCTATGGGCCCTTTCAGTCTCATGTTCTCTGAAAGACCCAGTGGGACTTTCAGACAACATTTTTGGTGTGGTTAATGTGTTTTTGGTTTTTAACAATGGATACATTTCATGAATGAGTATTTTTATTTTCTCCAACCAAAACTATGGTAGTTTTCACTTATCAGTGACCTTGTCTGAAAACCAGTTAAAAAAACCCACCAGTGTTTTCATAGTTGGTCTTTAAACAAGTTACTAACCAGCTTTCCCCGTAATTCTATTTGACAGGTTGTGGTAAACTTGTGTGATATCTTGGCAGCCATGGAGATTCCCTCTCCATGTGAGGATGGTAAGTTTAGACAATTTAGTGCACACTAACACAGCAATAATGTATTGGGGTGTTAGTCCAATGTTCAAACAAGGTTTATATGCTGAAGTAACTTGATAAGATAAGTTAAATAATTTCCACCTGAAATTGTATGGTGGTAAATCACGATTGGTTCTGTGCCATATACACAGATTGTGATATTGGTTGTAACTTGTAATTGCTCTCATCCATATAAATAATATAAAAGGATAGTCATATTTGCTTAGCCACAATCGGTACATTTAAAAATGTAAAACAAACCAGACTTGAACTTCAAGAATGTATGGTAGCCAACAGGTTAGTCCCGTTTTATGGTGGCTTTAAATGTTAGTTGCAATATAAGCAGACATGTTTTAATTTACATGCTTCTCATTCCAAAGGATCCCAGCAGACAAATTATACCTCTTGTGAGGTGGAAATGGACAGCGGGGCAAAAGATGAATGTTGCGATGAGAAGAATGACCTAGGTGACGTTGATTATGTGCCAGAGGATGTCGAAGTGAAGACTAAAGATGAAGAGGAGAAAGTTGATAGCGAGGAAGATGAGAGTGATGATTATGAAGATGGCGATGAGGACTCTCTGGAGACCACGCCAAAGAAGGATGAGGAAGCTTCCATGGTGAAATACAGTGTGAGCACCACTCCATACCTGCAAAGGTGTGTATTGTTTATTGCTCTGATAACAATACATGTAATGTACTTATTTGAACTAAGTTGATTCACAAAAAGTGTGATAATAAAAGTAATTATATATAATATTAACAGGATCAGTCCTACTCAACCCTTGCTAACTGCCTCCTTTTTAGAGTTAAAAACACAATCGAAGGTGAAGCAAATGCATCTGGGTCCCGGCGAAAGAGCAACATTAAAGACCTTAAGTTCCTAACGCCAGTGAGGCGTTCCAGCCGTATCCATCGCCAAACATCTCGTCTGCCTGGAATGCTGGCCGACCACGACCCCTGTGTGTCGTCACTGGCGGAGCTGGCGGGGTTAGGTGATAATGACCCCACCACCGCATACATCTACAGAAGAAACCCTGCCCTTCTGGAAGATCTGCCCGGCCAGCTGCAAGACTTGTAGACAAGTTGTTAGGTTGTTCACACTGGCGCTAATGTTCACTTTATGTGGGTTCTGCATTTAGAATTCTGTATTGTTCTAATACATTTGTACAAATTGTTTAAAATGGGTAATGCTTCAGTGCAATCAAACTGATTGCTTTTATAATTTTAAAAGCCTTTATCATTTTCCTTCCTTCCGTGTGCACTGTATATTTTATTATATTTGAATGCTACAGTCGTTACTGGTACCGGTATGTTGTTGAGGTACTTTCAAAATTGCATGATTGCTTAGTCTACTGAACGGTGTAATTTGTAATACAAGTTAATAAACTTGTAATTACCTCCTTTAATGCGCTGAGCTTATACTTGTCAATCTGGAAATCTACAGAGAATTGTACCATCTATAGTTTGGGAATTCGTAAAAAAAAAAAAAAAAAGGAGGGGGTAAAATGATGTTCAGACCTGATATTACATTTTGTGGTAGTTGAAGTTCAGTTTGTGTTTACACTAAGGCAGTGGTTCCCAAACTGGTGCGTGCACCTTCTAGGGGGTGCGCATCATGAAAAGTCTAATGGTGGCGCTATGGTTTTATTTTAAATATATTAACATTGCCAATATATGCAGAATATTGCCTATGCTGCATATGACATTCAGTCATGTGGATAAAAAGGAATTGTCTATGCAATTAATATTTCCGGGGGGGGGGGGGAGGTAACGGGGTACATGGCCAAAAAGGTTTGGGAACCGCTGCACTAGGCATAGGATCAGCTTTGCCAGCCACTGAGATTGTCATCTAGAAGTTAGGTCTGTTTTTACAGCACCAAAAAAGGTAGTGTAAGGTCAGTGTTGCCATCTGTTTGGAGGTAGACGAATACACAATCAGTTGCTTTTATACACTGCCTGCGTGTTCTCATAACCAGTTATTTATAACAGTTGATTTCTTAAGCCCTATACCTGTATGATGTGCCTAATAAGTAATAAATGTTCTTTGTAGCTATAAAAATGCAGATGTTTTTTTTTTAAATCATATCCTTAATGTCCAGCACTTGGCCTAAATACAGGCATAAGATATGCACACAATCCTCAACTGAAAAATACAAACTCACCATTTGATCACATTTATCCCACTTTATTGACCATATTGTACAAATCCAGGCTCTCAATTGAACATTTTCTTTTGGCCACAAGATTGTAGATAACACCTCTTGACATTTGGATGTTATCACCAGCTCCCTCTGGTACCAGATGAGACATTTCATTGTAACAAAATAACAAAACAAAAAATTATCCACAAAACAATCTCTTGTGATTTGCTTTTCCCAACATAAGGTATAAAAAGTATTCATTTAATTCCCACTCATCTGCTAACCACAGGGGAAGGCATTCAGTGCTGTGTGCTAAAAGGGGTGTGTGATTGCCGACAGATGAAATCTCTTATGTCCTTGACAGTCCTCGGTTGTCTAGGTCTTTCACCTGCAAGGTTGAACAAAGGGATTTTTTAAAATCAAAATGAGCTTCTACAATGGTTTACAGAAAGTGACAAACTGACAAAAAGTACTTTATTCACTGACGAAAACCTTTAACTTATGACTAAAACTAAGACTAAATATAAGGTCTGAGACAAGTAATTTTATATTTGGTTGGGCTCTGAAAATAGCAGATCTATGAGCATGCAACAAAGTGTAAAATCAGCCCATTACGATGCCATCAAGGCCCGCCAAAATACATCTTTGTCGACTAAAACAACTGTAGACTCAAGGTCCATAGATTTTTTTTAAACATATCAGATTACAAAATATGACTTAAATTAGAGCAAGAATGCAAGCAGAGATCAGATCATTTTCTTTATCAAAACAATGAGGAGAAACTACACCAAGAGGCACATAAAAAAAATGGTCACAAAGTGACATTTGTTACCTTGTATATCCTAACCAGCCAGTGCTCTGTTGTGTAGGCCTCTTCCAGCACGTCCAGTTCAAAGTCTTTGTTCCCGATCTCAGCGTTTCTCACTCGGTCATAGCCAGGTGGGCGCTCTACAGAACAGATGACATCAGGATTAAAGTTGATCTCAGATGCAACAGTAAACTTGAAATTGGTTAACTGACTGAACATTTTTGCAGTTATTTGAATAGTTTTGGATTACAGTTATTTTTAACCAGTAGGCCATAAGTGATATCTGCTACTATTGCACAGATTTCTTTTTTGTTTTAATGATTCACCAAAAACGATTATGTACCAGATTAAGGCTTAAAATATGAATTTCTGTCAGTGCTGTTAAGGACAATATGCCCTTCCTTATCTAGCAAAGCAGGCAACAGCAAGGCATCATTGTCTAACCTGGCTAACATTCTATGAATTAAAAAATAGTTGGTAATGTGTGGTAATTTTTTTTATATGTCAACATGTATAAATCCTAGACAACAATTTGAACCGGTAATTTGTCAGGTAGCAGGACCTGCCGTTCCAGTGACTACTTACTGGCCTCTGTGTAGACCTGTCCAAAGCGGTAATAGCACATCTTGTACATGAGGCAGTTGAGGAGGACGGGGGAGCCCTCCCGGTCCACTCTGAACTCCCCGGTGGGGGTGTAGTAGTCGTGTTCCTTGATGTGCTTTCCTGTGTCTGTGCTGCCCCCAATACGCACCATCCAAAGGAATTTATTGATATCTAAAGGAGGCAGATGGATGTATTCATTAAATACACCTTATGTAAAGACGCCGTCTCGTAATTTAAAGGGATCATGCTAAGAACAAGCATTAGGACATATATGCTTAACATTTCCTTAGACTGGAAATGACAAAGGAAGGCAGGAGACGAGCAAAGTGCTCAAAGACAACTCACACATGCTGCATTTGAAAGCTCAGTGTTAAGAGTTACGTCTGACATACCGTCTGAGGAGTAGCCCGTCAGTCCTCCGAAGATGACCAGGACGTAGCTGACGTCCAACTCCCTCATGATCTCATAAGCCCTCTCCTCTGTGGACGCCATAGCCTACATAGGGAATGGAGATACAAATATTGTAGTGCAAAGAAAGGCACGGTTACCCTTATTACATCAATCTTATGTCGAGAGGCTCACCTGTCCTACTCTGGAGATGTGCGTATTGTTCCACGTGTTGTTGTCCACTAGGATAGTTCGATTGGCCATGGCAGTTATCTGATAACCATAATCCCACCATGACATGACTTTGGCATCCTGAAAATAATAAAGTAGAACATTTTCACTATAACACAAGTCACAGTATAATAGGTACAGTATTAGAACATATTTTGGACATCAGCAAATGACCAATGGAAAAATAGATAAAAACTGATTATTTGTCGCCCAAAAAGCTGAATACATAATGTTTGTTGCCGAAGAACAAACTATCCACTAAACCTTTGTATTGACTGACATTTTGAAGTCAGATAATACTAAAATGACACTTTGATTAACATGCAGTTTTTCACACCACTCCAAACATTACCCTTGAAACCTTTAAGACGCCCTGAGGGCGAGTAGCGACCTCGCTCTAAAGGGTGACTGCTGGGCGAGTGCTGGCGCTTTGGCATGAGGGTCAGATCGACATATGGAATGAATTCTGTACTGGCCATATATGGAGTGTGTCTTGAATGTAGAGGATTTGATGAGGTCCATATATGGAGATCTAAGGGTTTAAGTTTAAGGTCAGATGTAGAGTTGCTGGCCGGCTCCAGTTTTTTTCACTATGATTTCCTGTTATCTTATACCTTGGGCCATCAAGAGTTCATAACGACCACCCTCAACTCGGCCCCGTTTTGTCTCAGGGGCCAACAATCCCCCCTTTTGGGGAAAAGCTTCTGGCAAAATTATGTAATTATACATACAAGGTACTGCAACTGCACAAATGCTCAGAAAACCCTCAAATTTGGCAGGATGTATCCTGACACATAGGGGAAACATGGCCTTTAAACAGATAACAGGATTGTTTTCTAACCTCTGGGGTGTTGTGGCGGAGCCAGTAGTAGGCCTCTCTGAAGTCGTCAAAGATGATCCGGCTGCCGTCGCCACCACGGGCAGACAACACAATAGAGGGAGAGGAGTAGGCCTCGCTGGTCACCCAGGTAGAGTGGAAGGTGTAGGTAATGAGGAAGAAGGTCATGACCAAAATCATCCCACTGGCAACCTGGTGGAGAAACATCAAGATATAATGACATGATGCAAGCCAGCAGATAACACAGGAGCACCAAATAGTACCATTGTCAAATACCAAAACTGTGTCACCTAGAACAAAAAACGCTTCAAATATGACCTAAAGTATGTGACTCATAAAAATAATAATCTCTGATCTATATCTACTCAATGTTAAATTGTACCCAATTGAATAATGTTTGTAAGGCTGCAACGATTAATCAAATCAATTATTCATTTAGTTGCCGTATTAATTGTCGTCAAGGCGGCAACAATTCACTGGAGTGTGGGTGTTTTCCACGTAATAGTTTTTCCAGTGTTAAATGTAACTAAGCCCAAGAGGAGTGAGCATCCCTCTTCACATGCAATCAGCCGATAGTTGCACATGCACAGTAGCGATTGCAAAGCAAAATTATGGTGGCAACCTATGCAGAATCACATGGTATTCCAAAAAAAAGTCTGAGGCCATTTGCCCTCAACATTTCAAAGAAAAGGATTACTTGCAGTATTTTCTATTGTTTCTATTGTATATTAACATTAAAGCCAATATAACTAGTTTGTACCTGCGTGCAGGATTATGGGATAAAGAACCAAAACATATGTTTACACCGACATATGTGTAGCTATTCTTTAGACTGACAAATTTGTGTAGCTATTCTTTAGACGGAAAAATGTGTAGCCATTCTTTAATCAAATGTATGTGTAACGGGGTTTAAACACGATCCGGGTCATGGCAACAATTTAACGCACGGGATTCAAACTCGGGACACTTTTGAGGCCATCAGGCTGAGGCTCTGAGACACTCTGCTACATATGCAGTCAGAATAAGAGTGAAGTTACTATGGGTGGCTTTAATTATTTGTTTTTTATTTGAATAGCAGCCTAATCAGCAGCTGAGCAAAATGTAATAATGTATTTTTGAATGAATTATTCATCTTGTATGTCTTTTTTGTTAGAACATGTCTAAAATAACCTAAAATGAAATGTATACGGTGATAGCTAAGTAAGTGCCATAATCTGATTAATTGTTTAAATAATAGTCTGATTAATCAATTATGAAAATAATTGTTAGTTGCAGCCCTAAATGTTTGACATCTGTTTAATCGATCAATTATATTGTCTCAAAGATGGCTCTCTGCCTCACCTCATTTTTGATTGGGTAAGTAGCGTCGTGCTGCTTCTTTGTCTTCTTGTCTGGACGGCTGACATCCAGGTTCTTCATGTAGGTGGTCAGCACCTGTGAGACGCCAATACCTGATAATATGCACATGACTGGAGCCAGGACCAGCATCAGACGCACCTGAGAATAAAAGATGGATTGTTGACAGATTTTTAGTATCACATATTGCACAAAAAACACCTTTCTTCTATGACTTTATTAATTATACTTAATACACGTGGCTACACGTGTTCACGTGTTGTGTGCCATTTAGTGCCTTGTTCTTGAGGTTGGACCAGCCTCAAAAGTAAACAAACTCTTGGCAAAAGACTCTTGTCAAGAAACACAGGTGTACTTTATAGGCTGTGTAATGACTACAATGGAAACAAGCCCTCTGGGCTTTTTGTGTTATCCTTTTAGCATTATTGTATGACTGACTTTACCCCTGTACTTTTTGTAGATCAAATAATCAATCAAAAAGTATATATACTGTATATCAACAACATACCATGACAGCTGAGAAGTACATGCTGGTGACTCCATACATGATAATGAAGATCCTGGCATCAGACAGGTTGTTGAAGCAGTAGTACAGACCCACTGTAATTAAAATTAAAAGGAACAATTAACATTTTTATTATTCGTTTACATTCATGGAAGTATAAATTAATTGTCAATATTGCATATTACACCAACAAGAGATTAATTATGCTTCAAGTCTAATAGCATGTTGGTCTACTTACCTGGGAACATGAAAACCAGCAGTTGCAGATCAAAGTAGTAAGAGGACCAGGTGGTGGGCTGATGCTCAGAGACAGATGCAATGATGGGGATGTTGTTCTTGGCATAGGACGGGTCCAACAGTGAGTAGAAGCGACCAGTCCATGGTGAGATCTTGCCTAAAACATGAGGCATGATGGGGGTCAACAACTTGATAATTCTGCAACTACAAAAGAAGCATCTCCATTACCCAAGATGAACCCAGAGTTCCCTCTAAGCTTATGAACACATCAGTGAAGTACATTTGCACAGTTGCATCGACAAAAACATTTGTTTTTTAATCAACTTCATAGTGCTAGAATATATCTGCAAGTAACGGGTGGCACACACAATCTTGCTACTGGGGTGGACACTTCTTACCAGTCAACATGAGAACAGTTCCCACAGACAGCAGGACGAAGCCCACCAGGGAGATGACACTCTTAAACAGGACCTCAAACTGCTGGCCGTTGAGCTTGCTGCGCAGGTAGTCCACAAAGGCGTGGATCTGACACAAACCGAACACACCGAAGGCAGCCATGTGTTCTGAAGACTGCACTGGCTGCAAGAGAGACAAGAGGACAGGGTGAGCAGGGTTGTACATCACAGAACAAAACTGAACCCAATCACTCCTGCAAGGTGTCAAACAGTGTCACATGACCGACAACCAACCTACAAGCGCCTTTGATGCTGTGTTGTGAGCTTGTAGGACAGAGGGAGTAAATATGCAAAAAACAATATAAAGAACATTTAAATAAATATAAAGGGTTAGGAAGACCAGTTGGTATTTAGAAAGCTCTTTAGGGAGGACTTAAAGCTAGCAATAGCAATAGAGTGCTAACTGACTGCATAGCACTATAAGGTGTCCATTCCCAATTTCCCACACAGCTTATGAATATCCATGGTACAAAATATGTGGAGTTATGCACCAAATATTTGATTAATCTCTGATTTATGTGGTCGTTTTACCTGGAATCCGACAAAAGAGATCTGCATGGAGAGGATGGTGCCCAGGCAGTACACAGTGCAGTACGCAACATAGATGCGGTGAGAGAATCGCCCTGTGAGCATCAGGACCAACACATGGAGGGGGATGAGGTTTATCAGGAACACATAGCCACCCCAGGAGGACACCTGTGAACGCACAAATACACCCCTCCAATAAGTGTGATTGAAGCCCACATTTATTTTGTAAACACGTCTATGCATCATTGGTTCTCTTGTATTGCCATGTAGATAGTTACTGACCATGTAGAAGTAGGCCAGTGCGCAGATGGACGACCAGTACACTGAACCCGTCTTGACGGCCTTGATCCACATGTAGTAGGTCAACAACATACAAAAGATGGCAATGCCTAGGTGTACGAGCAAAGCAGCATTTATCACATTTATTGTGGCTAACACTGTATTACATTTTTTATTCGAAAAAATAAATGGCAATACTGTATGCATAAGGGCTTTACCTTCATTGTCATAAGAACCAGCAACAGAACGGGAAATATAACCAGGCACGATTGCAATCATGGCAGCAGCTAGAAGTCCAGCACCTGCATCCTGAGTATAGAGAAGTCCAGGAGAGTACCAGAACAAAGAAAGATGATGTACAGTTAGTATGTCACAGACTAGTCATTTAAAGTCAGCATATGAGAGAGTTCCTTTTGCTTGTCCATTATCTAGAGTACCTTAAGCTCTTTGGTGAAGTGGTATGTGACTATGGCAGTGAAGGAAGAGAAAAGTGGAGCCAGGAAAACACAGACATTGCGGATGTCGATTGTGATGTGGAAAAAGTGTAGTACATGGTAAAGGGCAGCAGAGGTGACCATCAGACCTGTTGAGGTAGACACAAGAGAAGATATAAGCTTGTCATAGTCCAAGTGGTAACCTAACAGCACACTTGATGGACATCCCACATACTAACTGCATAGCACAGTAAATTATAACGCAATAATAAGAAACAAACAAACAAAACCAGACCAAAGTAATTGTCATTTTAAAAGTTTATTGAGCATTCGTACCTGGGTAGATGGTGCCACCAATGATTCTGCCCAGAGGATACCATGCCCTGTCATCAAACCAGTTGTGGAACTTGTAGAAGCCTTCCTCTGTTAGGAAGCGGGTGGTACGGTAGTTGAAATATCTGAGGATACAGTATGTAAATTTAAGCACCACATTGGGGGGGGGGGGGGGAATCATTAACAGTTAGGGTTCAATGAAATGCAAAGACTTACGGATCAAACTCATGGATGACACTTTCAAACCTCAGTACAGAGAACAATCTGGTGGAAAAGGCTAGAAAAGGGTAAAGAAAAGCATACATAATTCATTCCGAGTTTGATTTATACACTGGTTCATCATCTACAGTAGGTAGGCATGCTGGTTATAACCTAAATTTGGTTTAGTGCAGTCAGTCACAGACTTGGTTCTCAAAGTGGGGTCCAGGGAGCCCCAAGGGTCATTGAGACTGAGAGGGTCCCCAGGTACATTAATGAATTAATATAGGATCCAAATCAGTTTCACCACTTAAATATAGTCACGATGCAACACGCTGTGAGCTTGTAGACCTGCTACTTTCAACAAGAAAATCTCTAAAATATAAATGGATGTTCACTTGGGGGTGAGTTTGGTGCTTCAGATGTGGTGGTGGGGGGGGGGGGGGGGGGGGGGGAGACTCACAGAGGATAGCAGCCATAGACAGAATGAGCAGCTTCAGCAGTGTGTCCTGCTTCTCATAGGACAAACGCAGGAACCCCAACTTAGTCATCTTGACAATGTTAGGGACAGCTATCCACACACACTACCTAATGGAAGAACACAATCAGTCAGTGCTGAATCTACAATAACAAACTCATGACTAAATTAGTTAACATTTTTCTCCTGAGATGAAGGTAAACTTTATTTAGGTCAAGTCCAACCAGATAAGGCCACGCACTTTGTTGTGGCATTAGGGGAACCAACCCGGAAGTGGGTCCGTATCTAGACGCTAAAACCAGTGCACTATAGTGTGCAAGAATGACACACTCACATTTATGTTTTAATTTTAAACTTTAAGGTCAGCAACCGTAAAATATCTCACCTTATTACGTTAGATATGTAGGAAGTTAGCTAACCTTGCAAGAATCAACAAGAGCAATGAAAACATATCCGCAGTAACTAGTACACCCGATATGTACATTAAATATGAATGCAACATTTGCACTAAACGATTGTGTTTGCAACTCTTAATCATTGTTTGCGTGCATTTAATGTGTCTTGTGACGTGTGAGTTGTGTCTGGTTCCATTCAATGTTAACGTTAGCTATAGCTAGCTAGCTGCAGTCTAAATGAATGGAGGCCTCAACCCCTTCCCCTGTGTTCTTTTTACGAACCCCAATAACTCATTTTAATCCCACAAACACAGAAAGATAATTAGAGTTAAAAGCATTGATGATTACCCCGCTCGAATGCACAGATATGTGAGCAGTTTATGTTCAGTAACACTCACCCACTCCGCTCCTGTCTCTCACCACTTTTCACACACAGACAACCCTGGGCGTATACTAGTGCCGCCCCAACCAGCCTTACCGCCAGCGTCAATTGGCTAATTGCTGTTAAAGTGAGACGTTGCACAACCGTGATTGGCTCTTCGGCTAGTCACTCAGTCGTGTTCCAAACATGCGGAGATTCCCTGTGGCGCTGTGGTGTGACGTGTCCTTAGAATAGAGTCAAGTCATCACTACGCCCTCTGGTGGTTTAAATTAGAATGATTGTTCCTATTCATCTGGGATTTTATCTAGTTAGTACATTGCTAATCTGAGTTCCCAGAAGTTTTATTTTTTACCACTAGTACATTGCTGGTCAATTGCTGGTCAAGTGCAGTGGTGGTACTCAACCTCAACCAGAGTAGATACTTATGGACACTGAATTACAAGAGACTATTATAAGAGCACCTATCTGCAATTTGTAACTACAACGTTTAAGAAAGAAATGACAGTTTACAGTACATATTTTTCTAATTTACTACTAGTATGTTTAGCATATTATTGTATATTATTCTATGTCTTTAAAACAAGTCAAATCAAATCAATCCAAACTTTATATAGCCAATTTAAAACAACAGAAGCTGACAAAAGTGCTTTACAAGGTTGAGGCAAACAAAGCATGAACAGGCACTCATCAGCACAGAGTAGAGTGTAGACAAATACATAATAGTTTAGAAATGCCTTGAGGAATTTAATATACAGGACCACAATGGAAACATCCTGTATTATCCTTTCAGCACCATTTGTGTAATCATACCACTGTATCTTTTTTGCAAACTGTAGTGTTCAATCAAAAAACAAGTGAAAGTTGCTTTGTCAAATTTGTGCCTGAGTAAACCCACTGTAAAACGTTGAATTAAACAATGCAGGAATTCAGCTTTATTGATAAACTATGGTAGTCCTACATAATGCAATTATGTATCGTTTCAGAACCTTGTGGGCTACAAATGCATTTTCATTACAGTCCATCCATTCCTCTCATTGATTTGAGCATTGAAATTACACAAGGTGAAAATGTTGAATACTGACCAATTTTTATTGAAATTAGACGTATTACTTTTACAAAACCTCACTCACAAATATCAGTCTGCACAAACACTATGCACTTCTTACAATTACATACCGTTTGAAAAACATGGCGCCTTCCCATGGCCATGTTTAGTTAAGTGTAGCAGAAAGGTTGGTGATGTTACCTCATTGTAGGAATCTGGTTGAACATTCAGAGCATAATTTCATTATACACAGCACACAAACAACAAGAGGCCTATTGTCTGTATAGGTTTCTGCTTCTGTGGGGAAACTAAAATGAGGACTTAAGGGTATGCATATTCCTTGAAAAGTATGCATAAATTGACATCTTTTATACTGTACAGCTCAGTGTGTGAATTCAACACAATGTGTAGATGAAGCAATTTGGCAGTGTCATTTGACCCAGCAGCAGTCTGTAGCTTCACCTACCCCTCACACACCAAATAAACAGATTAGCCTTTCCCATTACTCATTCTTTCTTTTCCACAATTACTTACTTACTGTTCTACAGTTGTTTTTTCTTCTTCTTTTTCTCCTCAGTATTAATATCAGGCACCTCTTTTCTTATCATGTACAAAAGGTGATTCAAATATTTGTATTCCATTAGCAAGGTTATCTTTCCTTTTATGGTACATTTACTTTGCTGACATGTAAAGTTCCACTAAAAACAAAGCACTTACTAGAATTTTAAAAGCCTCCCTTTTTTAATGCACCGGATCCTTTCTTGAACCTTGACAGAAGGAATCACATGGGTGCTGTGATGTGACAGAGAAACAGATCTACATCTGCAAGAAAGCATTCACTTTAAGGAACGTCACTTGCAACATTAAAAAAAGCAAATGTAACGAGACAAAATCTGTGCTTTTGAACGCAAACAAGCTCCTACTACAGCGTATTATGTAACTTTTGTAGTTACATCAGCATGAACAAGACTTCTTGTACTGTGCTTGATTAGAGTGACACTCAAATGGCACATCAAACATAAAAATACAACTGAAGACAAATTTAAACGAAACAAAAACATAGCATACATGTGTTTTGAGTGTGAGGCACAGGACAATCAATCACAAACATCATTCACATTAAAAAATATAGCTGAAGAAAGGATGCTCCAAATGAATAACCAAAGGGCCAAAAATGTGTTTAAATGTGTAAACCCTTGTACTTAAGCAAAAGACAAACTTCATCTTTACGATAAATCTGCTTTCTTCTTTTCCTTCTTCCCTTGTGTGAAGCAGCTTCTAAGTTGCTTCCGTCTCCTCCTAGTGTGTAGAAGGAGAGGGACATCACTGGGTGGGCAGGGGTCTCTGACGGGTCGGGGAGGCATGGGGTGATGGTAGCTTCTCTGTAGAAGCTGAAGAGGTCATGGAGGACTGCAGGTGAACAGTCTTGTGGAACAGTTTGTTGCTGATCAGCACCACCAAGGAAAACAGACGCAGCTGGAAATGGCTGCAATACGAGAAGACCCCATTATGACCAGTGACTGATGACAAAAAACAAAATACATTTGAAATTATTATACAGAAACTGTTAATGCATAAATTATATACGTATACTCACTACAGCTTTGTTGGGGTCTTGGCCTCATTAGCGCTAATAATGAACAGAGGGAATAGGATGGAGAACAAGCAGCCACTGGAAGGAAAATAAACACATTAAGGACAAAAATCATGGCTGTTAATTGAAAAACCTTTATGTCCTTTTACCACTGTTGGAGGGTCCGGAAAGTTTTTGATCTCATACCTGATAATATATGAGGATGGGAGGGCTGTCAATAGAGCCATGGGCAAACCAAAGCCAAAATAGTACGGCCAGTTCCTCTCTATGTTGGACAGTCTCTGGTGCATCTCGATGCCTGAAAGATGTGCATGGCAAATGCATATTTATGACATGCTCTTTGAGTGGCACTACGGGACGGGATCTTTTGTGTGGGAGTGAAAGGGGCATCTTACCATGGTTGAACCAGCGATACTCAAAGCAGTATAGGGAGTAGAGCAGAGACATGTGGAGGAGGCTAACCATCTGTCCAATGGCATCAATGGGGAAGAGGCTAACAATCATACCCTGTAGCACAACAATTTGTATAAATATAACTTTTAAAATAATTTGACCGTTTCAAAGCATGTTTTTGCACGTGAGCAATTCTTCTTTTATGTGCAAATGTACCGATTGTGATTCAAAAGAAAAACTTGGGGAAGAACCAACCATTGACCTCAAAACTGACAAAAGTTAGAGCATTTTAGTTAACTGCATCAATGACACAATATATGGTGGGTAAATCGATATCACAGATAAGTGCAGTACCTGAATGAGGAAGAGAGCCTGGAGTAGTAGATTAAAGAGCATATCTGCAATGATCTTGCTGACACTCGGGAAGGGCTGGGCCTTACGGCCAGACACCTCAAACGCCAGGTCAGCTATGTCCTAAGATTAGAGAAGAACGCACAATACAAACACTGTGATTTGACATGTATTGTGCGGTGTCTAATGAAACATTTTTTGATAATCATCAAATGGCAGCATAACCAGGAACCTGACCTGGAACCAGATGGCATTGACTATTTTGCTGAGAACAAACAGAGGAAGCACCCAGAGAGCACTGAACACTGAGGTGAGGATGAACTCCAACCAGGACCACACACTGCCATGGAGGGACGGGTCACCTGGAAGAAAAACAACACTTCTTAAAGGTCACTGAAGTCCCAAAATAATACACCCCTGAGATTTGGTAGCAGGCGTAGTACAATACATACCAATGATTCGTGCCGTGAGAGACTGCAGCAGTGGGATAAACACCCGATAGAAGAGAAACAGACTGAGCTGAGGAGAAAAACATGAATAGTTACTCTTCATACAATTTTCTCAGTTCATGTTTAATTATATATTTCGTTTCAGTAATTTGTTCCAATTCTAATTCACAAAAGACCAAGTGAATGCACCAGTTATAAAACAATGTGGCAATTAAAAACCAATATGTTCCCAAAAACATCAGTGAAATTTTTATAATCATGAATCCTATTTTATACTTTATGTAAAAAGCATCAACATATAAAGGTACAATGCGCCCACCTATGCAAAAAGAACAACACCACAAAAATGTATATAAGTTGATCTAAATTACATAGGCATGTAAAAGCAGTATAGCTTACCCAGAACACTCCTCCATTCCATGCACAGCACTGAAAAATCCTACTGGCTAATTTGGGTTCACTGAGAAAGAAGAACATAACCATACCACCCATAATGAACATCACCATTGCAAATCAAACAAGTCATTAGCAGTAAAAACACACTAGGTTGTTCAAATGTAATGCCTAATTTTTAACTAGCATGTTTTGTGTATTTGTGTACAGTATGCTTTTCTGTATTTTGTTTGTTTATGGGTCCCTCTTGTAAATGAGATGCTGCATCTCAAGAGGCTGTCCCTTCAATAAAAATCTAAATGACAGAGTATGACGTTGTTGCTTGCTGACAAGAGCAGTTCTTGTTGGAATGTTGTGCCAGTATCAAGTAAGCTTAACTCTTGTGAATGGATAAGAGAGCAAAAGTCATTGCAGCTCGTTCTAGTGCCTAACATACTTGTCAGGTTTGCGTTCCTCGCTCTGTGCCCGTCTCTGTGCCAGGGCTCCACTGACCCTTCTCCTCCGCTGCTCTTCCCTTTTTTGCTGGATGCGGGCATCCAGCTTAGAGATTGTTCCAATCCCCAAAATGGAGTCCTTGATCCCCTGAAGAGCAGGGGAAAAAAATATAAAAAATGTAATTCCTGCGTTAAATGTAAATATAATATATCCTGTACATTTTGCAAGTTTCAAAATAAGGGCTTCAGATGGACCCTTGTATGCGTGGTAGGTCAGTAAAACTGCTAAATTCTGAAGCATAAAACTAAATTTATACTTTAGTTGTTAAAGGAGCACAGTCTGATAATTTTTCCATGAAAACACCCAAGATAAATAGTAGGGGGAAGATACAGTAGTGTCTGAACATTGACCAGGGCACCAAAATAATGCCTTCTTCAACTATTATTTGTGACAGTGCACACCAAACAAACCAAATAAATATGGCAGTAGATAGTCATTCACACCATGGCCTCCTTTATGGAGAGGTTCCATATAATGTCTGTTCCAAGTAACATTAGACAACTGTTACAGATATAGTATGTAATATTTGCACAGAAACCATGTAAAGAATGTGAGATATTTAGGGATGTATTTTGAACAAACAGAAATCTGGGTGCAGTTGGGACAAAGATTATTTTAAATTTGATGGAATCTGACACATTGATTCCCACCTCAGCCCAATGAGGCTTTACATGTCTATTATTAACCTGCTATGCAGTATTGAGTAGCAAACATAATAATGTAAAAATAAATACATAAGATACTATAAGAAAATGTAAGAAAATAAATTGTGCCAGAGAACATATCAATGACCCTGCCCATTTCAAAGACATGGTCAAATGGGGACAGCTCATTTGCATGAAGCATCTATTAAAGCCCCAGAGTACTGTGTGTCACTTTGTTTCACTTGTGTGTGTGAGGTGAGGATGGGGTTTGTTTGCTGACCGTCGCAACATTGCGGAGGAAGGCCCTGACGCTGTCTGTCATCTCTGGGCCAGCAGCAGATCCATCAACTGCAGAAGGAGGGGGGGCTGGTGACTTGGTGGTCAGTTCTCATGGCAGAGAGGGGCTCACTCAGTAACCTGTCAAAACAAAGCACAAGAAAAGCAACAGGAGACACTTCACGTTATCAGCTTGAAAACCACTTCTTTTCAGACAGCATTGGAGCAATGCCATTGTATCAGAAAGTATATAAAGAAAAATCTCTACACTGTTCTCTACTTCTATTGTGTTGGGCAAAAGGGAGACATCAAAGAGGAAGGACTTGTGGGGACGGATCAACATAATGGAATTATGTCAGAACAGGTCAGCTTCATATATGGAGATGGAGGTGTGATGTCACGAGGCATGACCATATATGGAGGTGTGATGTCACAAGGTGTGACGTGACACACGGAAATGCAGGTTTTCATAGTAAATGCAACCTGTGGTCGCAATAATAATAATTTTAAGGAAATCGTGTATAGTTTTATTTCATTGTCACTCCTCCAGCCAGTCAAAATACTGATGTCAGAGCATGACAGCTGATCAGCATCTTATTTCACAAGTGCAATATTACAGTGGCTAATTTGTGCTGATTCACCACTGCCATAGAGTTTCTGATGATGTAATATGAAAGAGTTCAAAATCCCAGAAAACATAACATATCTGAGGTGCCGTTTATTTTCTTAAAACAAAGAATGATATATGGATAGATTAATTAATTGATACTAGAAGGACAATGTCACAAACAATCGTGTGATCACCATGTTAAAGCAGTTCAATCTCCGATGCAATGATCTGTTCGTCGTGTAAATATTTGTCCTGACAAAGATTCCTGACAATAACGCGAGCTATAGTGGCATGGGCCTGGGTTACCAAGATACTTATCTACATGACATGATGGGGATAAGGGTCGAGATAGATGAAACTCCCCATAAAAATACAGACAGTCCACCCGGAACAGTGTCTCTGTGTCTGTGATAACTTTACTCAATACTGGACTTCAATCAACAGACAGCATGACTTGTTTGCTTTAGTGTTTGGTTAGCGTCTGTGTTGCTACGTTAGCTGGGCGACCAACTTTGGTGTTTTTTCACGAAGACAACATGTTACCACACCAGGAAAGTCAAAGACAAGGTAGCAATGTAAGTATGAACTGCTGCTTACCTCATGCGATAAGACCACTGGGTGTTATTAACTTCGCCAAATCGTTCTTTTCCACCCTTTTATATCACAACAACAAAACCAAACAAACGCTACAAGACAGGCCCGTGGAGAACATATTGCGCAAGCTCAAGAAACCTCAAAGGATCATGGGAAGTGTAGTGAATCCAAACTAGAGAACTACTATAAACAGAACAACTATGCACTATATGTTCCCCCCCGGCCCC
Source organism: Protomyctophum bolini (assembly GCF_963924005.1). Lineage (NCBI taxonomy): Eukaryota > Metazoa > Chordata > Actinopteri > Myctophiformes > Myctophidae > Protomyctophum > Protomyctophum bolini. The sequence goes on along the minus strand of NC_137874.1, from coordinate 25,233,506 downwards.
ATACAAAACATAAACAAATGAAATCAAGTATCACTGTATCTTAATGTGTTAGCTATCTTGGATTTTGAATGTGTAACTTAAGGTCCATATTCATATCACATTTGAGTAGGCTATACACAAGAACTTTGGTTTTGGTTCATAAATAATCAGCAGAAGTAGAAAGTTCTTCTCGAGGTGAGTGAATGCAGCATGTTAGCAATTAGTGTCATTAAAAACACAATAACAGCAGGCACGCGCGCGCGCGCACGCACACACACACACACACACACACACACACACACACACTATAATGTAATCAGTCAGTCAAATTGTTCGGGTTATAAATACAAATCAGTAATTAAAACCACAAGGTCTGACTTAATTTATAGGCTAAAAGATTGTTGCGCGATTTTCTACATGGCGACACAGTCTGACTGGCTACAATACAGCTATAGGTATTTGATATGCATATGATAGACCTAATAGGAATTTCTATATATAGGTCATTATCGAAATTAATCTGCATTTCAAGAAATTATTGAATTATTATTATCATCATCTTGTTTTTTATCTTGTTTTTCAATGCTCAGGTTTATAGAGATTCGTATTATCACCTTTTTGGCCAATAGACTCAAAACCAGAAGATAGAAATAAATGGTCTATTGTGAAGTTTAGATGTTGATTTTGTTTCCATGGCTACAGTGGCACACCCACAAGGCGGTGTGTTTCTGCCCAGCAGCATCTTGTGCTCATCTTCGGTGTACCAACTCTTACTTCTCCATTGAGGAACTCAAGTTGTTTGACGCCTGTCATTTGAAAGGCACCTCCTACACTCTATCGATGGTTGTTATGAGAATAAGAAATGCACAAAAAAGACAATATGTGCTTATCTGTTTGAGCATCATTGGCTTCATTATGTACAGATACGTCAGGTAAGTTCTTAAAATTAATTTCTTCAACTATGATGTCTTCATTATAATTATTTCTAGCTTTCTTCCTTTATTTTACCACAGATGATTGTCATTGGCAAAACATAAAAACTGAAATGGCGTGGTGTGTGTGCGCGTGCGTGTGTGTGTGTGTGTGTGTGTGTGTGTGTGTGTGTGTGTGTGTGTGTGTGTGTGTGTGTGTGTGTGTGTGTGTGTGTGTGTGTGTGTGTGTGAGAGAGTGTGTGAGTGTGCATGGTTGCTGATTTTGTATAGTGTTTGGAACACATAACCATTTGTTTAAATATGTACTGTTGGCTATTCAAATTCCTACCAGGCATGTTATCAGTCATGTGGTCTGTCTGTTCAAACAAGATGCCATGTGTCTGTTTGTGACACAAAACCCCAATTATTCTCCAGGATGCCAAAAGGAGGTGGGAGAATGACTAGGAAATTGGGTCTGAATGGAAACTCATCTCAGTTCACCCTGGAGGGAGAGCCTTTTCGTATTATTGGGGGATCGGTCCACTATTTCCGCGTCCAAAGGGCTTACTGGAAGGACCGGCTGATGAAGATGAAGGCCTGTGGCATCAACACTCTTACTACGTAGGTCGTAGGATGTACATTATAGATCACAATGTTATATCACAAGCCCGGTCACTGGCTGAATACTAACAAAAAACACACTTCCGGCAGGCATGTACCATGGAGCTTACACCAGCCACAGAGAGATGTGTACGACTTCCACACGCAGCTTGACTTAGAGTAAGGACCAAGCTGTTTCTGTCGTAATATTGAATTGTGCTGTAGTGTATAATTCTACATTCTGCATTGTAGAATGACATACCATTGCTTTGACCTGGAGTGTAGTTTGATAAACCAACAGTCTCATGATAAAATTAATAAGAAATGTCTAGTCAAGTCAATTATATTCACCAAAGTTGTACAGCATGTGAATAAAAACAGCAAACAATACAACAGTCAGTAAAGGTTACGTGAGAATTAAAAGCGCATAAATATAATCGATACACTACAGAATAGAAGATAAAAAAGTATCCTGCATGACATGGAGAATGGTTTAAAAAAGCTTCAGGTGTCTGAGTCTTGATTTGAAAATGTCTAGAGAAGGGACAGACACTAACAGCGAAAGGTTAGTTATTATTCCACTGTTTGAGGGCAGCAACAGAAAAGGCATGATCACACATTTGCACGCGGTCCAATGAGCTATACTAAGTGGCCTGAGAGGTGATGAGGGGGAAGAGTACCATTCAGGGCTTTAAAAACAAATAATACTACTTCAAGTCAGTAGTGGTAACTGCCAAACTTCGTATCTAACAATAATATGTATGTGTATTGGGAATTTGTCCCTTTGTGCATGTGTCAGGTCGCCATTGTAGGGTGAAGTATAAATCAGGTGTAATCAGGTCTGGTGTCTAGTATCAGGCACCCCTGGGTTCTTCTGAGCCCAGAGGAGTAGGTAGCAGAGTGTCTGGTATCAGGCACCCCTGGGTTCTGATGCCCAGGGGAGTAGGTAGCAGAGGTATTCACCTGACAACAAGTGGCAAACCACAACAACAACCTGTCGTGCACTTAATTGCACAGGGGTCATATGTAAGGTGAAATGTGATTATTTCACACACAGTTCAAATAAGCTGTTGTGGAACTACACTGAAACAAGAAAAGAAAAACCTGTGTGTGTACATAGATATGACTTAGTGTCACACTTAATGACAAACTCTGCCTTAAGTTCTCGTGCTTAAAGTAAGGTTGAAGGTTGTTTTTTAATGCATTGTGAACATATTCTCAATCTTGATTTCAGAGCCTATATTAACCTTGCTGCTGAGTTAGGACTCTGGGTGATTCTACGTCCAGGGCCATATATATCTTCTGAGCTGGATTTAGGAGGGCTGCCTAGGTAAATCAGTGTGCAACACTAATTCACTAGAGGATTTTTTTGTTTGTTTGTTAGTTTTTCCCCCAAATACACTATTTGATTCAATTCAAGGTAAAAATGTACAGATCAGCCAAAAGTGCCTTGCAGAAGAAGTGCTCATTCTAGAGGACATTTCTCAATACATTAAATTAAATTAACTTAGTAAGAGTACACATCTGATCACGTAGAAAACTCTTGATCTCACGCCACAAAGTAATTTGTATTGCTGCATGTAGCCATGGCGACCATGGTAAGCTAGTTACATTTCCATGTGAGGGGAACGTTTGTGCTGCATGTGAAGCTCAGTGTACGCAACACTACACATGCAACTAAGCATTACCTAGGCTTCAGAACATTGTATTCTGTCCCTTTGCAGTTGGCTTCTTCGTGATGCAAACATGAGGCTGAGAACAACATACCCAGGATTCACGGAGGCTGTGAACACCTTTTTTGATAAACTCATTCCAAAAGTCATTCCACTACAGGTTATTGTTTTTACTTGACAATGGGTAGGTATACTGTAGTTGTACTACTAATGTGTTCTTTATAATCATGTAATTTATTGTGTTATTTCAGTTCAAGAAAGGAGGTCCCATTATTGCAGTCCAACTGGAAAATGACTATGGATCGTTTGCAAAGGATGAGAATTATATGCTTTTTATTAAGGAGGTAATACATTGCTTATATACTAATGCACAAACAAAGATATAGAGATAGAGACAGACATTGAGAGAGAGGGGGGGGGGGGGGTGCTGATGACGCTACTGTAACTTGTTTTGTTGTTGCTTTGAAAGGCCTTACAGTCCAGAGGGATCAGTGAGCTCTTGCTCACATCAGATGACCACAACGGATTAAAGGCAGGTGGCGTGACTGGAGGTACAGTATGTCATTTATACACGGTAAAAGAGTGTTAATTCCAATTAACTCTGAAAATGTAATAATAGACATTAGACACGTAAGGCTTCGGATTTGGTGTCTATAGACATACTGACAGACACACACTCTATCGCTCGCAGTCGTCAGAACAGTGAAGTTGCAGAAACTCAACATGAAGTACATACAGGAGCTGAACGCTATCCAGGTATATGTTCAACCTGTCCACATGACTTCTTTATCATCATACTATACAAGTCAAGGCGACAATAAATCTTCTTTACGAATTGGCTCAGGAGTTTTCTGCTGTATAGTTTGGACATTCTTTCTCCGTTGCAGCCTAACAGTCCTGCTATGGTGATGGACTACTGGACTGGCTCGGTTGATGTGTGGGGTGATCTCCACCACGTGCTACCACCAGAGGGTATGGACAGCTTCCTACATGCAACAAATTGTAGTCACAGATGCACTAGATCAGTGGTTCCCAAACGTTTTCATGTCAAGGACCCCCAAATTAACACTAATTATCCCTGCAGACCCCCATTTGAAAATATATTCTAGGGACCTCCATGAGAGAAGATTTCTTTACGGCTCTAGCAGTGATTCTCAACCCGTTTAATTTCAAGGACCCCCAGTTTGACATGCATTACTCTACGGATCCCCATTTAGTGGCATTTCTATCTGTGAGACCCCCAATTTATATTGTGATATCACTGTTAATTTAGATGACATTGATGTTTATAATATTTAGCCTGGGGGTTACCTACTTTGCATTGTCCAGCACGTGTGTGGACTGTGGGGCCAGCCCTGCTGTAGAACAGGGGAAGTGAATGAACTCAATGAAGGAGGTCTAACTTCAGCATGTAGAATTAAAGTATAACCATTGTTTCCCAAGCAATCTACAAGCTTGCAGGGTGAGCTTGAAAAAGCGCAGGGTGCACTTATAGATCTTCTATTTTCACTAGTTTGGGTACAGTGCAAACCAAACGTCTAATGTCTCTTTTGGGTCTCATCCTGAAAAGTTTGGGAAACACTGGTGTAGCGTATATACAAGTGTAAGGATACTACTGTACAGTACCACCTCCACAGTATGAGGCTAAGTAATTTGCCCCCTCAATTTAAAACTGAGGGGGCAAAATTTGCAACTGAGGGTTCCAGCCTGCCAGGCTGGGGTACCCTAAGTGCCCCTCAGTCATTTCATTAGTTTTCACTGTCTTACTTTTATGCCAAAGCATTCATTAAGATGTCACGGTCTCTGTCTTTTCGTCAGATGTGGTGTCAACTGTGCGAGAGATTCTAAGGCGAGGCATGTCCATCAACCTTTACATGTTCCACGGGGGCTCAAATTTTGGCTTCATGAGTGGAGCGCTGGCCAACCCTTCCTACAAAGCATTAGTGCCCAGCTATGGTGGTTACTTTTTATCATTTTTATACATACAATTATTGTACCATTATTACTAGATCAAGCAGAATGAGTTTTTTTTTTTTTTATGCTGTCCCAACTTCCCATAATGCTGTTACTTTTTATAACCAGCAGTCGGCAGTATAAGACAGAAAATCAATTCTTCTTTTTGGTGTACATTACACAGATTATGATGCCCCCTTGTCTGAAGCCGGGGAGTACACTCCAAAGTACCATCTCCTCAGAGATCTTTTTAGCCGATACAGTAAGTTTGATACTAAATTAACATAAATACGACTCTGTAATAAAACGCTTAGTTCATGGAGGCTGACTGAATTCTTTGCCCATTCACTACTTTGTGGCAGGTGAGGGTCTCCTCGATATGCCAGCGCTGCATTACAGGGAGGCTTATGAACCAGCTATCATGTATAATCACCTGTCTTTGTGGGATGCCTTGAGCTTCACTGAAGGGGTAAGTGTGCCATCCATTACTTTTAGTGCATGAGTTTGGTATATAAGACAGCCTCTTGCATGTTCACATCATATCCACCCTATCCTTTTCCATAGCCATTTAAATCTTCCACACCAGTAAACATGGAGAATCTACCACTGAACAATAACAATGGTCAGTCATATGGATACACCTTATATGAGACAACCATCACCTCTGGAGGATTACTCAAATCTGAAGATAATGTTAGAGACCGTGCAATGGTGAGTATATCCTTGTACATGAGTCATCAATCAGCTCACCTTATGCAGTCCTATTAATAATAATTTCAGCACAATAGAATAGAAGGTCCTTTGCCATCAACTTGAATTACTGCAACCACTCTACAATATCAGTGAATTTGACAAACCCTGAGCTGCAACATGCCTGCTTATTTACTAAATTATTTACTACAGTTTACTCTACTGATAATTAACACCTGTCATTAATTTCACAACAATTAGGATATACAGTGCATGTAAAGTAGCCTATAAGGAAATAATGACATTGGCCGAACTAATGTCCCTCTGAGATACGCCTGGCTTATAACATGACAGCATTGATGTTATTTTGAAAGTGAGTATTTTCTCCAGGTGTTTGTAGACAGACACTACATTGGACTTTTCAAACGGCGGAGCCTGGAGCTAGCGGTACCTGATGGTAAGGTATGGCATCATGATGGACAGTGAGCACAGTTGTCCATTGACCCTCAGTCTGTTCTATCCAATTTTATAGCCAAAAAGCATTGGCTCATTGCCTCACAGAGATTTCTCTCTATAGGAACAACGGACATTGAGCTTGCTAGTAGAGAACTGTGGACGGGTGCACCATGGAAAAGCCATTGACAAACAACACAAAGGTGTGCTCAAGCACTTTGTGGTATACAACATTCCCCAGTATTAATTGAACTGTAAAAACGTCACTTTTTTTAAAAGAGAACATTGGGAATTTGATTATGTAGCAGTGGGAATACAGGCTATTTTTGATGATTGTTTTTCACTTTATTGCAGGTCTCGTGGGAGATATTTTATTAAACAATATCCCTTTGCGGGATTTTACAATATACAGCTTGGATATGAAACCCAGCTTTATTGATAGGTTTGTGGTCTTTATTAAACTGAAAGCACTGTACATTTAATTAAGATTTTACATGGAACTTTAAATGGCTGCTTTATTTCAGTCTCTATCAAGCACCTTGGAAATCCCTCCCTGAAAGTCCCAGCTTCCCAGGATTCTTCATGGGGAGACTGTTTACATATGGTTATCCAAGTGATACATTTGTCAAACTGCCAGTGAGTGGATACCAATCAACCTATATAAGCATACAATACTTTACTCACTGTGATACAAATGCTTTCATTCCTTGTTAGATTATCATTTCACTGCATAGGTATTTTACAAAACCAGTGTTTTTACTCTGTCCATTTTCCACAGGGCTGGGGGAAAGGTGTTGTCTTTATTAATGGACAGAACCTGGGCCGTTACTGGTCTATTGGACCACAACAAGCTCTGTATCTCCCTGGCCCCGTTCTCAACAGTGGAATCAACCAGGTAAGTACTGCAACGTGGCGTTTGTTGGATCTGTTCAGGGCAGGGGAATACTTTGTCACACGGAGCCTTTTCATTTCAAGGACCTCCCATTTGATATTATCTTTCTCTGGCATTTTATCTCTTTGTATCTATCCATACATTGTAAAATCCTTGTGTTCATTTAACTCATTAGAGGGCGCAGAGTTTTGCACATTTGCACACTCTCTGAGTGATGGGCCCGTAAGGATTCATTTGGTTCCTATCAATCATTTAGCTGGGGACCCCCTGGAACCTGGAACCCCTGAGGGTCCACAGACCCCACATTGAAAACCACAAATGCTCACAGTATATCTCACCTTTTATGACACTCAGATCATTGTGTTTGAAGAGCAAGAGGCTGAATACAAGGTCCAGTTTGAGGAGATGCCCGACCTTGGCATGGCAGCAGACATCCAGTGATTTCTTTCTCCCCATCAGAGCAAAGCATGGATAGAGTTTAGTTTTTCTGTATTTTTTCTGATACAGATTAATATTACTTTGATTAATACATGAAAATGTATACTATGTTTTACTGAAGTCCATGTTTTGTATTAGACTGTTACTCCTGTGATACACCTGTAGATACTAAACCCCAACCCAGTACCAACCTGGGACCGGGAAAGGAATCAGTAGGGGCAGACGGAGGCACGGCTCTACACATGGTGTACTAGCAAACCACAGCCTGCCGCGTAGTCTGAGTCCGGGCCCTGTATCTCCTACGGTCGGAGAGGAACAAACGGACGGTCACAAATGCCAATTGAAAGCACAGACACATGTATTAGGAGAAGGCTTTATAATTCTGTACATACCTGCCTACAGTGAGTCTTTAATAAACAGAATTACCCTTTTTGTTTTTGCTTCTGGTTATATCCATTTAAAAGGCAATAATTTCTGGTTTGGTTAGAATCAGGTTACAAAACATCATTATGTGTGTGGATTGTATGCATACTGACTGCAGAATGTGTGGTGTAACATTTGGTTTGTAAAAAATATGTTTTTTAAAAAACATTATTCAGTGATATAATATAACTTCTTCCTAGAAGGGGTGCATACATACAGTAGGTATAAATAACAATAAAAAATTGAATCATCACGTACCATATGATCTTAAAGATAATTGGTTCAGGATTTTTAAAAGTCCATTCAACTTGATAACAAATTAACCACTTTAAACTGTCCTTATGTTGGGCATGCCACTGGGCAAAATGTTCTCACTGTTCCCAATCCTGAACCTTGCCTTTAACATGAGAATATATAAATAACTTGTATATCACCAACAAGCCCTAAAGGATATTACATTACAGTGGGGTATTGTGCTACAGTACCTGACCATTGATCTGTGCATTTGAGTGCATGTGTGCATGTGTGCGTGCGTGCATGCACATACTGTTGTGTAACAGTTACGTATGTGCGGCGCATGTTGGAGAGTTACAGGACTACTAATTAGCGCTGGGTTTGGGGTGCTATCTGAATAGCTCAGTGTTGTTCAGTCCAAAGTGGCGAGGGTTCACCATGCCCTCCAGTACAAAGTGGAGAGGGTTCACCATGCCCTCCAGAATGTCAGCAGCAGTGGTGGACATGACTTTTTTCATATCAAAGCATAACTTAACATTTTCCCAAAGAAATGCAAAGATGTCCCAGAATGTTTAAAAAACGTTTCAATAACAGTGAAAATAGCTGATCTAAAAGAATGTGTCGCACCGATAGATGTAGTGTAGTCAAAAGTACAGTACTTGTCTTTGAAATGTAGTGGCATAACAGTAGGCTACTCAAGTAAATGTAACTTGTTACTGTTCACCACTGCTCCTAATTAGTGCAGAGTTCGGGATGCTATCTGAATAGCTCAGTGTTGTACAGTTGAAAGTGGCGAGGGTTCATATCCCCTCTGTACAGTCAGCGCTGACTCACTTGAGACAAGGGTTCCTTTATTCCTCTGTGCAGGCCAGTGCCCAGACAAACAGTTTGGTCCGGGACAAAGGGGACCCTATTTAATGCCGATTGGATGGTTGGCTGGTGTTGTCTGGCTTAAAGCCCTTTTATGGCTTGCTGTGCCATCCCTTGCTGCAATTTAAACTGCCTGACATCCTTTGTCTTGGCTCTCCGGAGGGATCTCCATGGGCAAGCGAGCTCATGTTGGCAGCTTCTGCCCGGGTGTTACATCTGTCAGTGCCTCAAACAGAATAGGGTAGTTTCTTCAGTGAGGATGTGCTGTGGATCCAGCACACGCTGACGCTGCTTGTGCTGCTCGTGGTGGCCCATGTTTGCCTCAGTTCTTAAGTTATGGTAAGGTCAGCTACAGTACAGCACTGCAAAACGTTATTGACCCCATGAGCCCTGACCTAGCCTTACGGAGCCACAGGGTTGCTTTCAATCCAGCCTGAAACAGTACCAGTAAAACAACAATAATTACATCAAAAATAAATAAATGGGTGAAGACAGTATAAAAATGGCCATACTGTATCTATTGAAAACCTATATAGTGAGAATCACATTTTACAATTTAGGCATTTAGCAGACGCTCTTAATCCAGAGTGATTTACAATGAGCCAAGTCAACACAAGGTAACATCAAATGCATAGAAATAGTGATCTCGGATCATCAAGGTACCAAGAACCTAGACAGTAGAATATTCCCCCCAAAAAAAGCAATAATCTGTACATTGAAATTATACACACTATACAACATAACATGCTATTTAAATTAAATGTTAGCCTTTTTATAAGCCTGCAAGGTCATCTAGGTGCAACAGAATAAGGTGGAGTCTGAAGAGGTGAGTCTTCAGATTCACTGACACTGACTTGTTATTTTACCTGGGATACAGTACAATCACTACAAAACATGACATGACAAAACATGACAGGCAGCATTCCAAACATACTGACCTTAATCACGGGGCGGCCCTTTTCCTCTTAAGTCCGGATATATGAGTAAATTGCTGCCCTGCTCTTTTATTACCTGTATTGGAAGATGTATCTCATATCTCCACAGTGGAATCTGTAAAGCCCTTCTTGCCCTCATTGACCAGCACAGGCCTTTCTGTCCGGGTGTGCCATACTAGTACCTGAAATCAAGAAAACAGGTAAGGGTGAAAATATATTCAATGTTCTGGATGTACAATTACTCTATCGCCCTATTTCGCTTCTAGCAGTGTCACACACTGCAGCTCCATTTATTTGACAACTTTTCATTGGTCTGGCCTTATTCAAGATCAGAGAATTGAATTCAAGCATAGAGGGTAGAGGCATACTGTAAGTCATGCCATAATGCACTCAATGATGATTGCACAATCAGCGGGGAATAGAGGCCAAACACAGCCAAACAGGAAATGCATAGTCTGCCGTATATAAAACAACAACAGACAACTGGAGATGGAGCGTGTTATGTGTAACACATTATTTCCACAATTTTAAATGTAGTTGTACTCTGTGATCACCTATAACCAATATAACTGTGTCTATTTTCTTTTTGGTTGGTTATTATCTGATAGTTAACTGAGAATGAGGACAGCCTGTGCCCTGTGGTATTAATTCACATCTGACGGATATTGTACAAATGGTTCCGCTGCTTTATTTTGTCATCAGATGGTCCAGTAGCCCACGTAATCAAAATAAATAAAATCTGCACACCAGTGTACTCCCGTTTACACATACATTTTGAGATGTTAAATGGGAGTGCATTGGTGTGTGGATTTTATTTATTTTAATTACTTGTCAAAGTTTTGATCCAGCAGTACCCAATCCCAACCTAGTAGGTGCCTTCTTCTCATCCTAGTAACATTTCATACGAGCAGAGCCATGCTGTATTACCTTAGTGCAGTTAGCAGCCTTGGGCTCCAAGTCATTGAGAGTGACCAGCTCCTTTAACAAGCTGCTCTCCTGATAGCCGCCCTTCACCCCTCGCAGCTTGAAATATGCCTGAGGTTTATAGAGTATGAGGCGTAGGTTCACGGCAAAACCAGCCATGTCGATGGCGAATGGCCGGTGTGGGTCGAATACAGTCTTCCAGCCATACACCTTGCCCAGAGTGTTCACTTTAGGGGATTCATACCGTAGGCCTCCCACAAAGGCCACAGGCCACACGGACACCTTTCTGGTGGAACGCATCTATGTAGATGGAAATACATAACAAGTGGTGGAAATTATTCTCACAAGACATTTCGAGTATGTTAATACTTATAACACCAGCTCAAAACAACCCAGCTCAGTGGCCTTGTGGTTAGAGTGACCGCCCTGGGAGTGGGAGGTCGGGGTTAAATCCCTAGTCGGGTAATACCAAAGACTCTGAAATGGGACCTAGTGCCTTGGCACTCCATCAAGGGTTGGATTGGGGTAAATCCCTGTGACATACTAGTGTCATGTCCAGGGGGTGTACTTGTACATGAAGCTGCCTCACGCTACAGAAACAGGAGATAGGATCTTACTTCATACTTATAACGCAGGTTATCAGAATCGATCTCAAATGATCAGTCAGATTAACACCTCAATAGTTACAGACTAAAGTCTATAGAGTTTCTTGCCCAAAATGCAGACACACATTGTTGTTTCTGTCCAGGATACACTCCCCCCTCACCTCTTCAAACAGTTCCAGACTGTATGTGTTGTCGTCATCTGCGAAGTAAACAATCCCTGGCTGGCTTCTGTTGCCACTGAAGGTCTCCCTGAGCCACCGCAGAGCCAGATTTCTCTGCATGGTCCCCCGTGGGATCCGGGGGTCCCTGGTGTCCCCGCGTACCTTGTAGTTCCTGGGTGTCTCCACGTTGAGGTGGGTGTAGTTGAGGGTCGTCTCACGGAGAAGGCGGCTGACAAGAGATGTCATTCTCTGGGAGTCCTCCACCAGGATCCAGTGTAGGTTGGGCACGTGGAGCAGCGTGTTGGCCAGGCGTGTCAGCTCCGCCTTCTGCACCGACCGGCTGTAGGTAGGGGTGATTATGTGTAAGGTAGGCAGCACGTCGGACCAGGGAGGGGGCCGGCTGTAGACATACTCTGTGCGTACCACCTCCACGATGTCAGGCTCCTGCAGGGAGCAGGACTCCTTAAGCGCAAAGGTGTTCCTGGAGTTGGACGAGCTATCACTGCTTTCATCTAGGACCCAATGGATAAAGAGCCCAATGTTACAATGGGTTTCTGTGTACATTTTCTAATTCATGCCACTCATTATATATATAAATTGAAAGTCAATAATAATAATAATGATACATTTTACATACATTACATACATTTTATTGCACTTTACAATTGAAACAAACCTAAAGTGCTATAGTACAGAATAAAAAACATTTGCGTAAAACAATCTAAAAAGGAGGGTTTTAAAACAATAAAAAGGCAAGGGGTGGGGGGAGAAAACCTATAGGGGTTAAAACCTGAATAACTAACCGAATGCTTTATTAAAAAGTAAATATTATACAACAAGACATATTTTAGTTGGGTAATATCTGATACTTCTGATACCGACTACGGCAAAGGTCCGTTTCTCAGTGGATTTATCATCTATGAATGTTAAAAAACGAATTAAGCATGTCCCTTGTAAAAATGCAGGCAAAATTTCCATATGGCCACCATTTAAGGCACAATAAGGCAATTTTTTTTAAAATGTCATTATGCTTTAAGTGGCATGTGACGTGTCAAACTAGGGGGTTTTCATGATTCTGAATCCATTCCAGTTTTGCACAAAAATCACTCCTTGGGCTAATAACGGCCATATCCGTCAGTGGCTATGGCCGAATTTAGCCCAAGGAGTGTTTTTTGTGGAAAACTAATGCTTGGAATGGATTCAGAATCATGAAAACCCCCTAGTTTGACACGTCACATTATTCACAAATTATAAATCTTTGCCTTAACAGATTGTTAATGGTGGCCATATGGATTTGGGATTTTGCCCGCATTTTTGCGCGTGGCATGGGGGCTCAATTTGTTTTTTAACCTTTATAGATGATAAATCCACTGAGAAACTGACCACGGAAGTATCATATATTACCCAACTATTGTCTATTTTGGAGACACCTGTGATCAACAGAGATCATTAAAAACCCATTTCCCTTATTTGAATTGAAACAGTTCTGAAATTTCATTGAAGGATTAACCAAATGTATGATGTTGTGACTGTGACTGACAGGTAGTTAGCAGTAGCACTAGCAGAATGTTGAGCCTGTCTCAATGTTTGTGGCTTTGTGCACATTTCACAAGGTGACAGATGCACAATAGCAAAGCAGAATTATTAATGGCATAATCATAAATAAATAAAAACATTATTTATGACCCAAAATTACCTTTATCCTTTCGAGACGCTAGCAGAGGGGTGATGGTACTTTGGTGCCAAACAGTGATGAGCAGTGTCCATGGCAACACAATCAATACAATAGCCAGAATGTCTCGTCTCTTCGGCATCTCCAGGATCAGACCTGAGTCAAGTCATTACCTGCAGCACAAATCAAACAACACACTAAAACTGTGGGGAAACCAGAGGCTGAAAACTACAGAATATAAATAAATAAAAACATTAACATTAATAATGGGTGTGTTAGATTTAAGTGTGCCCAGAGTCATGGCTGTGCCATTGGTTGATGCAGTACAGTTGTAGTGCAGCCATGATATTTGGTTTGAAGACATTTTTGTTTGTGGTAACATTTGTATGAACATTTGCTTCTGATCATCATAGAACAGAATATTCTAAATAGTGTATTTATAACTTATTCTAAATCACTTATTACCTTGTTTTGTTATTATGGTTTCTATTATTATCTCTAAAGAGACATGACTGAATGAATTGGCTCTCTTACTCTCATCTTTCTTTTTGAAAGGATCATTCACCTCCTTTGAGCTACTATATTTAGCATGCTCTCAGTGAATAGAGGAGCCCATCCATTGAGCCTGTCACAGTTACTACTGTATGTGATTTGTATTCTAAAGTACTATAGGCCCTCCATTGAGATTCAACATAGCTGCTGGCAAAATACTCCAAGGAGGTATGTTGTATAGAAAGTGTCTCTGGCTCACTGGAACATTTCACACTGGAAAAATAGGTCACAAAATGCTTCTAGCCTTTTTGTCTCAGTTGAATGAAACCATGCTGTATAACAAGGGAAAGCATGTCTCAGTAATTTCAGTGATTGGGGAAGTCTACAGCTTAGCAGAGAGGGTCTCATTGTTTGAAAGGATCTCTTCACAGTGTGGGAGTTACATATCGTCGCTGTTAGGCAGAAACCTCATATTTCCATTTTTCTTTTTTTTTGTGAATGAATGCCCTATTTGTATTTTGTTATACAATAGTGTTACAAAAATAGCAAAAATAGCCATGTTGTGAGCTTGTAGATTTTTGTCTATTATTTGTGGGAATGTGAAAAAGTGGTTACGGTAAGTCTGTATTTTATATATAAAACAAATGTAAGTAGTAACAAAAGTTTGTGACTAAATAATAACTACATTGGATCTATTGGAACACCATTGTTTTTTTGTTTTTTTTTAAGGTTTCCACACCCGACAGCGATGACATACAGTAGGATCCACGTCCGTGTTGTGTTCAATTCATCACATTGTAATGATGATGAAGAGGTACAGTATGTTCTGTGAGAACATACCCATTCTTTATGGCTCACACGCATGGCCAGCTCACAGTGGGACCCACACAGTACTGGATCTACATGAAGATATCTGTTGGAGAGGCGAGGGTTTCTGTACAGCATCCCTGCAGAAATAATACAGAAGTTAGTACTATATGGACGTGGCCGAGATTGCATTAAGTATGTTTATTTTATTGATTGATCTGATAAGACTTTTATGTGTGTGTGTGTAGGGGGGGGGGCTTACATGGGAGATAGACAAGTAAGTAACAAGGAAAGTTTCTGGGAGTGACAGGAACCGCAGCAAAGGTTCATAGGTTTCAGGAATTGAACCTTTTCTTATTTAATACTCTGTTACAGCAATGCAATTGGATGTTTCACCACTTGGTGTGGAGTAGACCTCGTTAAACACCAGAACATCTGATGTTATTCAGAATTTTAAACGTATAAACATAAACATGATACATACAGTAATATCAAGTTGGCCAATTTGATTGACAGTATTAATAAGAAAGTTGTCTTTGCATGGAAGTGCATTGCGTGTACGCGAGCGTGCGCACGTGTGTGTGTGTGTGCGCGCGTGCGTGTGTACGTGCGTGCGTGCGTCCACTTCTGTGGAGCTTGGAGATTATCCATTGTTATCCAGAACTGCAGTCGAAACCCCCAGCTTACAAAACAATGCTTACTGCATCCAGCTACCCTTCATGTCAAGAGTATGCTACTGATGAAGACAGAACTAGTATCCCCTCACCTCGGAAGCTTCACAGTGTGACACAAAATAGTTACCCACTGTAGTAACTGTAGTAAGTGTTTATGAGAGAGTTCATGACATTTAAGGAGAGCCGAACAGCAGTCAAAGGGGATTTCTGTTTTGGTGCACTTCAAGGATGCAGAGTTACAATCGTCAATCAAACACGGGGAGTCTCTGATCCTGATTGGGTTATCATTACATGCAGCATCATGCCATAAACAAAAACAGTGGTTACTGTCTGCTAAACCATAATAACCATACTGAATAGACAGTCAACTTAACCATCGCCTTGATGTGTAATTCAATTCAATTGTATTAGTGTCAAATCACAATAAATAATACAGTGATTCAATAGTTTAGAACAGTAGGTTACTTTGGGCTATAGTCTTGTTATGCACTGCTTAAACCTGAGGTACAGGTACAAACATTTTGCATTAAACCTTCTCTGTCCCACAGTGTTTCCATGAGTGAAATACAGGACTTGAAATGAAGGGAGGGTGTCAGAGTTGACAGAGTTGACATAAAAATGTGTGCCAAATTACAATGTTAACACTTTTGAAAATCAGTCACCATGTTGGTTGTGGTTGTGGTTGTGGGCCTTCCTAAAGTTCAAACAACACTTACTGTCCATAAATCTCAAACTGAACCTCTGCAGCTTGGAATAACTTTCAGACGGATCTGAAGGTTAAGGAATAGATTTCGATAGGTCTTTTAAAAGTTTACTGACTGTTTTGATGGCAGACTCCATTGGACTGTATACCTTAACTTAAATGCCTGTTAATATTCTTCCTAGGCCAATTAATTACAGAGGGAGCTTTGTTAATCTAGACTCTAGTAAGTGTTTTGATTGAACTGAAACAGAGATTTACATTTACAGTTTCTGGATTCGGATCTGGATTGATTAGATGGGTGGGCTGCATACATTTTCAGAGCATGTTTATTTATTATAATTTTTTTAATCATTGATCAATCAATCGATTGTGTTCCACCTTGAATATTATATGGAACTAACATAGTATACTTTTTTTCACTTCACTTAAAATTAATTTTATACTGTATTATCATCATTGAAATTGTAGTGTTTTGTAAACTATTTGGTTTGCAATACCCTCGCGACCCTAAAGTGGGCCAGAGGGCCCAATGGTTGAAAGTATACAGTGGCAGTTAAGTGTGAACCTATAGTATCGTTAAATACTGAATGCCTTGCAATGACTTGTGCAGATGTGCCAGATTCACCATCACCTAGACTACCATTCATTTGAAATGCCAAGATAGATTTTCACACTCCAAGCTGGGAGCTTTATTCTCGCCTTATTAAATGGAATGATGGCTGTCTAGATACATAAATGAAATGGGATTTTATTTTCATGATGGGAGATTCCTCTCCGTGCACTTTTATCTCATGCATACTAAAATCATGAATGAATCCATTTTGTTCCATGCAGCAGGTTTTAATGCAACCACATTACTTCAAGCGTGTGTGATTTTTATTGTTTGCAAGCTGTGAACCATACGGGCAATTTAACTGTTTACTGTCAAATTAAATTATCATCAATATTTGTATCTGCAGGACACAAAAATGACAAACCTGATACAACAAAGATGTATTGACATCGGAACATTGTCATGTTATTTGCCTGCGCGCACCCTGTTATTAAAAAGGCTTCAACTGTTCGAGACTGCTCCAGTGCCTTCCTTCTTCATATAATTACTCAGTGTTCCCCAAACTGACAAGTTTTTTTTGACAAAAACAAAATAACTTGTCATTCATGAAAAGGAACTACTTCCCTCTTCTTCCCTCTGGTAGACCATAACATTTTTTTAAATTCCTTCATACCAAATGCCATTAAGGCACCAAATGATTCTTTAACTACAGTACATAGAAGTGTCTATTTGTATGTCTCTAAATGTTTTGATGAATTGAACAATGTGGACCCTGTTGTAAACAAGTGTAATGCTTAATTGGGTCGTCCACTCACAGTTAACAGTCTCTGTATTGAGTTTGTGCTTAAAATGTACTGTAATTCTACAAACTGTTAATAAATATTTCAATCAATCAAACCATGTCTCGCTAGATTTGTTGTTTTTCCAATGTATTTGCCACTGTTGTCCTGCACTTTTTTGCCATGAGAAAATAATTTTGTAAGTGTTGTTGCTGTTGTTGTAACTGTTGAGACCGAAAACAAATTTCCACACGTGGACATTACAATAAATTAAACTAACTAACTAACTAAACAAAGATGAAGGAATTAAGGTAGACCTTTTTTTTTATCCAGCATGGGAAATTCTGTTTCCGCTTCAGCAAGCTAATGGCTGCTCTGATGGTCATGCTGAGGTCACAGAGGAGAGTATAGTTCCCATAATATAAATAACCAGATTAACCAAATACTACCAGTATTCACACACACACACACACACACACACACACACACACACACACACACACACACACACACACACACACACACACACACACACACACACACACACACACACACACACACACACACACACACACACACACACACACACACACACACGCACACGCACACGCACTACATGCAAGTCTAAGTGTAGCCGTGTGACAAGTTGACAACTCTGTTTTATTTTATGCACGACTGGAGTAATTCAAGGACTATACTGTGGAGGGAAAATAGTCTAGTCACTATTTAAAATACAGAGAGTTCCTTAGAAATATTTGCTGAAATGTAACTGTACGAGCAAAAAAACACTGCAGTGAGTGGAGGGGAGGATGTATTGTATGACCTGTAGCCAGTATAGGACTTACAGGACTCCTTGATGCAACATTACATTAAAGAAGACATTTGCATAATTAAATAGCTAGCTATGTAAAAATGAAGGTCTCCTCATAGAAGGACAATATTTGTCACCATGGTTACAAGTAGGGACGCGTGATTTCAATTACTCTAACATGTTTGAACGGGTAGTGTCTGATCACATGAGTATCAAACATCAACTATTAAATGAAGCAATTTAAAGACTGTCTGGTGTGCACACAAAGGTCTGAGCCTGAGACTGTATTTTGCGTGTCTTAAGTACCAGGTCTTATTCCCTAATTTGAGTAAACTAAAGACCTGGAGGCGTGATCAATGCTCTTTGGCCACTCAGAATAGCCAAATGGCATTGATCACGCCTCCAGGTCTTTAGTTTACTCAAGTTAGGGAATAAGACCTGGTAGCCTACTTAAGACACGCAAAATACAGCCGGCTCAAATCTTACACCTATAGCCCTTGGTAGGTGTAAGGTCCTCCTAGTGGGATAACTTGGTAGGTGTAAGGTCCTCCTAGTGGGATAACTTGGTAGGTGTAAGGTCCTCCTAGTGGGATAACTTGGTAGGTGTAAGGTCCTCCTAGTGGGATAACTTAAGGTCCTCCTGGTGGGAGAACTTGGAGGATGGTTGTGGTAATGGTGAATGATACCGGCTGTGTTGCATCGGCGATGTGTTCTCCCTGATTGATTACACTCTCGGTCAACAATGATTACTTTGATTTATGCACGTGAGCAGAGATAGTGTTGTGATTTAGGATCCTCTTGTCTGATCCTAAAACATATAACATTCACTCGACTACTTTTCTACGAAGGGAAGGGACCAAAACTTACAAAACATATATTGTAAATTGACCACTTCAGCCCTATATCAAATAGTGAAATTAGCTCATCTACAAGCTCACATGAACTCGCTCAAATTGTGACGCTGACCTTGTTATTAGAATTATTGCGACCATAGGTTGCAGATTATTATGAAAACCTGAAAAACCCAGTGACTCCGTCAATGTCTCCGGTCAGTGACTCCGTCCCACCACCATATATGGCTGTCAGTCCGTCACGTCACACCTCCATATATGGTCGTCAGTCCATCATGCCTTGTGACACACTCCATATACAGTATGGCCCTCTCCATATATGAAGATCACAACACTGACCTCATCAAACCCTAGATAGCCATACGGTACATGGAGAAGACTGGATCATCACCTAGATCTGAATATATGGAGCCGCTTCTCGCCCTCAGGGCGTCTTACTGGTTTAGAATATTCTGTGATGAAATGGCCATAGAAAGGCATGACAGCTTCATCAAGCAGTCTAGCCTTTTATCATATTTTTGTCCATGTTATATGGTCTGCAGGACAACACATTTAACATAATGTTGATTGTAAAATGTGACTGTTACTGTATTCGTTATATCTTTTTGCCCTAAGTATCATGTCATACATTGTAACACTGTAAATGCCACTGAAATAGGATATTATTGCATACACCTGCACAGTACATGACAGTATGGAGTGCAAAACACATACTGTAGACTGCTCCTCTACATGCATGCTGCTGGTATTACATAATATTGGTTTATGGATGGTCATGGTCCATGGCCAGTAATACCTGCTGATACTAATACAAACCCTTTAGTTTGCATTACTTTCATAGACTGATTTAACTTATTATTTTATATCTTAATATGTGTCATTTAATAGGGCCACCCGGTGTAGCGTGTTACGTGTAGAGCGTACACCTTTCATGCAGAATGTTGTGGGTTTAAACTTCGAACCCTACTCGGGTCGATGTCAGCAAGGGCATATGGTCACAACACGTCCCTACTGCCAAATCAAATGGGTTCACATCTGAGCCAAGTCTCCTGCAAGAGGTGCGTCTGAAGCCTGTCCTAGACGGGAGTCTCCAGACGTAAAAACAGATGATGATGAATAGGCCTATGTGTAATTAAAATTTCCTGTGCTGACTTATGATATGAACCTAACAAATAGTAATGGTATTATCATTTGGTTACTGTAAACTATAGGCAGGTTGACTGTTTTAAAACTATGTAAAGAATAGTGCTTTTCACTGATTGGCTTTAGTGCACCCTAACGTGGGAGAGAACTTATGCACAGCCGGACATTGATCTGTCCATTTGGGTCAGTTTTTGCACTGAGGGTTAAACTAATTTAGTGTGCATGATGCCAGCTTGAAATCCTAATAGTGTACATTAATTTCTTCAATGCCTTTTCTTTCAGCATCTCTGTTTCAGTGGATTTGTGTCTTTCTTTGCCGGGGGGAGAACTAGGCACTAAACAGTAAACACCAAATGAAACATATGAGACCACACAATTAGAGAAAGTTGAAGACTGGCTTTCGAAGTTTGGAAATATTGAATGACTAATATGAGAGTTAAGCCTTTGGTGACCAATATAGACATGTTAAATAATAATCTACTGTAATCGAGAGATTTATACTCACATTAAACAGACAATAATCCACTTTTGTCATGCGGTCCAGTTCTTCTGTGTTGATGGTGAACAGCGATGCCTTGATGTGTCAACTAGCATGATCAGTCAGATCCATTATACTCTCTTCCTGGTGAAGAAGAGAGGGTTTTGCCCACATCCGAGTTACTATCACCGGGGTGACAACAAGGTTTGGTGGCAGCGTCCAGTCAGTGCTATCCAATCCCTGGGCAGGGTCGCGTCCTCAGTGCCAGCCCCTGTATAGAGACAGAGGAGGTCATCCCTCTGGAAGAATGCAGCTTCTCATAGCAAAAACAAAGGCTGGGATTGTCAAAGCTGACAGAGTGGAGGGGTAACCATGGCCGGGGGACTTGGGACAATGGAATAAATCACATAAAAAATGTCACTGCTCTATGAATTGAATTCATGCTTCTGGTTTAAGCGGACTTTGAGAAGAGAGCCGAGTATCAGGGTTGTTTATCTGTGGCATAAAAAAAGCTTGTCACATGTTCAACCAGCCAGCAAGGCCAATTCATTTCATTTTTGCTTTAATTTCCTTATGAGTGTTATCAAAGGACTGCATTCTGAATGGACTTAATATGGCTGAAGATTCTGACCCAGGAAAAGGGTAAAAATATACGTCTAATTTAAGGAATTATGCAGACGGAGGAAAGACTTCTGTGAGAAAGGCTGTACAGAACATCATTTCCTAAGAAGATTTGATTGAGTGGCATGCTGATATAAGCAATTAAGCAGGAAATGGTTGCTAATCTTTTGGCATGGGGCAAACTGCATTGGCTGTGACTGAGCTGTGCGGCTGCATGGGAGCAGGTGTTTGGAAAGAGGAACCATCTTTCATCTATCGAGCTTGAGAAACAAATGGCACCTTCTGCATTTCAAGATGAGTCAAATGTTGAATAGACAGTCCACAGCTGCGAGAGCATACTGTCTGCAAATGATTATTTGAGACATTCAATGCAGAATATTGTCTTAATACGACACTGGGTGGATGGTCTAAAACAATGTTTCACACTGGTAGACAATAGAGACCATACAAAACTACACAATGAAAGGAACAAGACATGAAAAGGAATATAATAATTGTATTAAAAAAGATGCATTATATGCATACTAGCCTGACCTTCACAGGCCTTGATCACCTTCTGTTATGAGCCGTTTCTGTAACAACTCTATATTTTACATAAAATGACTAATAAATATTTTGTCAATGTAGATTTAAATGTAGCAAAGGATATGAAGAGAAAACCAAAGAATCATTGGTTAAATATGCATGGCTTAAGTTCTTACAGTAGTTTAAAGTATGAATAAGTAATTCCAGTTGAGAGCTGAGACTATGGTGACTGGGGTATATTTTTATAATAAACAATCAAGAGTTTTGGGTACCTGTAAAAACTAGATTGCGCCCGGCGAGAGGCGCAATCCTATCTGCCGGAGAGCTGAAGACAAATGACTTTTCAGATCTTGTGCAGGTGAAATATAAATCAGCATTAATAGTAGGTCTAAAAAGTCCTGCTACCTCGAGTAGAGGCTAAGGTTAAGGGGTCACTCAAATGATTAGTGTTCATCCTCAAGCAAGTTTCATAGCAATCCACCCATTCAATTTAGATATGTGCAAGGTGGATTTGGCCTATGGGTGGTGCTAGAGGAAAATCAGTAGATTCATCCTCCAGGGGGCATAATGGTGCACAACAGTATCCAACAGGGGGAGGGGTACTGTTTTAGGATGGAGATTTGTCATGGACCCATGCTTCAAGGTTCAAAGTTCAAGGTTGTACTTTATAGTTACATCTTACATCTACACCTGTATAAGAGTTTGGCTTCCTTACAGACAATGCAGCAGCATATAGATAACATTCAAAACAACAAAACACAGCAAGCACAGCGAACAAAGGGATAGAATAAGAGTGCAAGAAAGAAAGAAAATACAATAAAATAGTAACATACATTACTATACATGTGCATGTTTTCCCAGTATAGCAAAGTTAGGTAAACTTTATGTGAACAGCTCTCAACACAATTTAGTTTAAGAAGCAATTTGAGGTTATGTTATATGCTTTGCATATACTGATCTTGTCATGCAAGCGTTCCCTGTTTCATGTGGGAGATGGGGCTGATGACTTCTCAATCATGTAATGATGCATGTCAACTCATTGACTACTAGACAGATATCAGTGTGTTTCAGATTTCAATTTGTAGATTGAAAATACACTATTTAGAACTTCGTTATTATAACATCATAAATACAAATATCGGTCTGTTTTACTCAACTTAAATAAACAGCCCCTGTTTCCTTGCTTGTCCTCTTAAGAGCTGCATCAATCAAATAGAAAACAAATAAAAACATGTCTCCAATGCTCTTTAAAATCTTTGGTGAGATCCCCATCCTTCTCGCGATGTAACCTTTTATAAGCTTGTAGTTTGTAGATAGCAAATTTTGAGTACTTAAGGCATAAGTCAAAAGATTTTCTTCCAATAGAATTGAGCACAGAACAGAACAAAGCAAAGCCTGATTAACATAGTACCTGGTGGAAATTGAGCAATCCTGTGACATTGATTGCACATCCTTATTTTATATTCCTGTCATCCAGTCATTGACAGGCTCATTGAATAACGTTGACTTGAGTCAGAATGAAAGTTAAATGTTTCAACCATTACACCATTATTCTACTAATGGTTTACGGAGTAAAACAATCTGAACTCTGAAAATTAAGTTGACATTAATGATGTAACTAAGGTATGGAACTGCACAAGACTTATGACAATATCAAAGTTCTCTATAACTAAACCATATCATGGATATGTGGCTTGCAGCTCAACATGTACTCAACTGTACTGTTAGAATAGATTTAGAGAAGGGAAAGGGAGGAAGCTCAGCAGTTAAACATATCAACACAATATGTATGTTCTTTCAGTAGATGTTTCATATTCAAATGGAATTTAGAGGGTCCTATAGTTACCTTAATTGTAGTTTAGTGTAGTACAGCATACTCCTCTTCCAAGCTGTGAATTTCTCTTCAAGACAGATTTGCATATGTCACAAAGTAGTGATGATTTTCAGTCTTTCAGCATGGAGACACATATGCATTGAACACCCTCCGGAGATAACCCTGTGTTCCACTCTACATTCACAGTGAAGTGGGAATAGAGAATAAACCAGCCTATTCTGTATTAAAACCACCCTCCCACTGTAGCCCTCCTCCCATCTCTCTCTGTCTTGCTTTTCTCCCCAGTATAGTATGCTTTCCTGACCCTTCTTTTTAGTTCTCTCCCTTGTTCCATCTCCTTTTGTACTATGAATCATCTCTCACTCGCTCTCGTGCGCTCTCTCTCTCTCTCTCTCTCGATACTCTTTAATTCTCATTTAGTAAATGAGAGCTAAAGTTAAACCAGAAGCAGACACAGCTTGGAGCAATACATCTTTGAGCGTATACACGTCTGCTGTGGGTGAAGTACTAACCCTGATCCCTAATGAGACATAGGGTCATTATTATGCAGCTCTAATATGTGTGTGTGCGTGCGTGTGTTACAATTACTGCTACACAGCTACAGCTTTTGAATTAAAATTGTCTACCCCAGCACCGTTTGCTGTACTGTATGGGTTGTATTTTTCGGGCCATTTGAATTTAATATTTGTTGAATTAAATTTGGACCGTATACGATAGACCCTCAAAATCAAAAAGAAAAAGTTTTCAGACCTGTTATCATCTGTCTTGCCTAAATGGGACAAAATCCTACTCGTGAGTGTCCTTGTCAGGGGTCTGGTACCTGAGTGCGGCTGTTTTAATTTGGTTCAAAATGTCACTGGTGGCCTGGTCAAAATCTCCAGTGGACTGTACAGCAAATTGTATGCATGGAAAAGATTTAATCAACAAGATACAGTAGAGTCCCGGACTGCTGGCATAGTGGTCCACATATAGGCTACAATGTAGAGTGTAGACTGACAGTGTTGTGGGTTCAAGTCCCTTTGCTGCGTGTCACTCCCCATCTCTCTCTCCCCATTTCCTATCAATAAAGGCATAAAAAGTACCAAAAATAAAATAAAACATACAGTAGAGTAGAGTGGGATTTATTGCGACCAAAGGTCGCAGTTAACTATGGAATCGTGCATTTCCTGTGTGTCGGGCACCCAGGTCTCGTGACACCATGAGAGATGGAGATGTGAGACCCTGATAGTAAATGCTACCTGCTGTCGCAGTTAAGCCCATATATGGAGTTCCCTGATGTCATCAATATTGGCAAGCAACTCTACATATGACCTCAAACCCTTAGATCTCCATATATAATATGGATATATGTCGGGACCTGTTCTGACATTCCATATGTTGATCCTTCCCCATCCGTCCTCTTCGATGTCTCCCTTTTGAGTGATACCTGTCCATTCAAACTCTAGACAGGCCTGCCCCAAAGTTATTAGTGCAGTTGCCCCCGACAGCCGGCGAAAACTGGAGTTCTCAACAGGCCCGGAAATTAAGGCCCTACCTGGGCCCTCATCAAGCCCTGTACACTCAAGAGAATGTCCCTGCTACCATCTATCTCCATATACTGTATGGAGCTGACTTGTTCTGACATTCCATATGTTGATCTGACATCATCAAACCCTGTACACTCAAGACATGCTCCTTATATGGCCAGTACAGGGGTTGATCTGACCCCCCATGCCAAAGCGCCAGCACTCGCACAGCAGTCTGCCGTCGATGAGGCGGATGCGTGCACGCGACCTGTCGCTTCTTGCCTTCAGGCGTCTCACTGGTAGGTTAATACATATTTTCTACCCACATACACAGGCATGGTGGGAACTAAATTTAGTTAGCCAAAGTTATTAAGCTTATGAGAAAGACTGTATCAATATACTGTATTTAAGTTCATTATTGATCCTTTGTTGAGTAAGTATGATATTTCCCCCCCCTTTTTAACTCCTCTATGATGATTTCCTGTTTTTAGCTATATAGAAGAGTATATTTATATGTCTAATTGACATGGTGGGCCCTACTGCAAACAAGTGTAATACTTTATGGTGTCATCCACAGTTTACAGTTTTGTATTGAGTTGTGCTTGAAATGTACTGTAATTCTCCAATCTGTTAATAAATTCATCAATCAATCAATCAATCAATATGTACACAACTTCAACAGTTACGTTATGTCCATTCTGCATCATTGGGCTTACAAATTGTCCCGATCAAGCTTTCTGTATGCTGAAGAAGAGAGTGAATCAGAACAGTACCAGTCAAGCAGATCTGTTGTCCTAGGTCAAACGGATACAGGTCAATCCTATACAGTATTATGACAATAATATATATTATGACAATTATATACAGTACTGTATGTTACTTGCAGTCATGCACCTCGTCACTGCTGTACGTGTTACCATGGGAACGGTGGTGGAAAACATCACATACCATGGTTAAAAGAACCGGAGACAGAGATCAAGGCACAGAAATTTGGAAAGAGAAAAGTGGTTGAGCCGAGCTGAATGCTGTGGTGTTTTGTCTCAGTGGGCAGTCTACAATCTGTGTTAATTCATCCTGCACAAAGAGCCTTGAAGCAAGACTAAAAGCTGCCTCAATACAAATAAAAAAAATAAACACATTGTAATTTCAAGGAATGTAAATAAAGTATCATAAACTAAATATATAATCAAATATTACACACAAATACTACTCATTTTGAATGTATTTAAGTAGTCCACAATATTGTATCTTTATGATGAAACACTGCTGATGCAAGATAATGGAAAGAGAAATGTATCATGTTCTATGTGCTAATGAGTATACCCCCTACCCCCTATGTTATGTGATCCTAAAATTCCCTTCAAATCACAAAACCATGTCAGGATGTCTCAGGGGAATGCTAGTGGGGTAGCAGGAACACAGGGGAAGGAACCAAATGCAGAACGGAGGTTGAGCAGGTGCGATACAAAGGATTTATTCACACACAACAGGAGGTTCAGTACAATGCTTATGGAGTGGTGAGGCAGGCAAAGGTCAAAACCGGC
Organism: Protomyctophum bolini; assembly: GCF_963924005.1. Lineage (NCBI taxonomy): Eukaryota > Metazoa > Chordata > Actinopteri > Myctophiformes > Myctophidae > Protomyctophum > Protomyctophum bolini. Next base: position 25,206,773 of record NC_137874.1, on the reverse strand, counting down.
AGGAAGACAGTACAAAACAGGCAAGGAATCCAAATAGGGAGCAGAAATCCAAAGTACAAGGAATGCAATGGTCCACCATAGGTGAGGCATGCAGGTAGAACAGATCCCAAAGATGGGACTCCAGAATAGGGTTGCACGATATGGACAAAATGTCATATCTCTGTATTTATGCCAGATATTGTGATATCGACACGATATTACCGTTAAAATGTCATATTCTATATTTTAAGCGTTGCAACATTGAAAACTAAACATTATTAAAGAAATCTGACCCGTCTGAACTCTGAAGTGAGTGTTGCTGTACTGTACTGTACTGTACTGTACTGTACTGTACTGTACTGTACTGTACTGTACTGTACTGTACTGTACTGTACTGTACTGTACAAGCTCTCCTCCCTGGCCTCTGTGTATGTGTCTGTGTGTTAGGCTACACAACAGTTACACTTGGTGGTGACAATATGCTATTTCCGTGCTCGGATCCAGGGACACAGCCAGGCAGGGACACACATAGCTGTCTATAGGAGTGGTTGCACCACTCAAAAACTATATCAAAACAAGTCAATATCACTCTTAATTTTTAAGTGCTATATATAAGTGATATTCTAAGTGTAGCAACAATGAAAACTAGCATGTTGCTGGCTTTAGAAGTGGACGATATATCAACGATATATTGATATATCGCGATACCATTTCCCTTTTGTGATACTGATATTGCGCATGTTCATACCTCGATAACAATACGATAATAACGATATATTGTGCAGCCTTACTCCAGAACACAGATACAAGAAACCAGAGTCTGTGACGGGACTCAGGCAAAGACACCGAATACCAGGATAGAGGCCAAAATTCAAATGAGGATTTCAGTCTGACTTTTGTCTTTTATGCCCCATTCCATGAAAATCCATCAGACTTCATGTTTTGAGTCATGGTGATGGTGTCCCACAGTTGTTGTTGTAACATGGAATGAATTATTAACTAACCAAATGGCCTCGCTTCATTATTGAATGACAAATGGCAAGGGGAAGCAGTCTGTCAGTGGTCCATGTTACTTTATGCAGAGGTTTCAGGGGTCTTGTAGTGGTTCACAATGGGGGTAGGGGGGATTAAAGGGGAGGATTAATATTTAATAAAGACCGTAATTATAAAGCTCATTTCAATAGTTTACACAATTACGTACACGCAAGAAGGCAAGGTTACTTCCCTTCTTTAATGTTTCATTTGAAAGTATGTCACAGAGAACACATTTGGTTTGGTATGGCCTTCGGTGTTGAAGTGTATACATGTGACGAAAGCCAATCAAATACCGTTTTCTGGTATCATTGTAGAGCTATGAACAATATAACACACAAATTCCTGCCTATAGTATACTATAAACAATGGAAAGCATAATGCAGTGCATTTGCTTTGACCATTAACACTGAAGAAGGCTGGAAACTAAGATTTATGGAAGGATATAATATATCAAGTATATTTAAATATAAAAGTATTACTCTGGGGTCTGGGTTATATTCTTATGCCTCTAAAGTGCACATTGGTTTCAGGCAATACAGTATGTATAGCAGGGGCTCCATTTTCTTCCTCTTTGCCTTTTTTTTTTTACTATTTAAAAAAACATTTTTGAATAGTTCAACTAGCCAATCTACATTGACACGTTGTGAGCTTGTAGACTGGCCATTTTAACTATTCAAAAATGTTTAGCAAAATAGTAAAAAAAAGGCAAAGAAGTTTAGGGATAAGGGGTTTAGCGGTGACGGAAATGGAGCCCGAGGTATATACTTGACCAGTAAACAGCAGGGTTCTAAAGCAAATTTCACACCAGTATGTTATGATAGAGTAGCCAGTTTCAATAATGCCTGCGGACTCCGAGGCTAGTTTCAATGCAAAGTCTAATTAAAAACTCTACATAGTCATAGAGCCCCTCTTTTTTCCCCAGAATATCTTTCCTCCGACCATCAGGAGAAGGGACTGCACTGCATTAAAACCTGTAAATACTCTGCCATGATTTTCTTCTTTTTAGTTGTTAATCTGTGTACATTAGCCTTCATTGAGAGAATTGTCGAGCAAATCAGGATCAATCAGTAATTGTAATTTACCTTTCCAATATTCACACATTGTTTTTTAAAACCATAAAACCTAAAAAGCATTAACTGCATATGATGCTAATGTTCTAAATATACAGTTTCATCTGCTTTCACATGTGCTGTATATCTGTATATCTGTATCTTAATTTTTAAGTGGTGCAACCACTTCATTAAGTAGCTTTGTGTGTGGCTGGCTGGCTGTGTCTGAGCACGGAAATAGCATTTGGTTGGTTTTCAAAACCAAGTGTCACTGTTGTGCAGCCTAACACACACATACATATTAACTGTATTATGTATATATATGATGATTTCAAGTGTATCAGTACAGTACAGTACATTACAGTACAGGGATCCCCTGGGGACCCCCACACAGTAACTCTGTGATTTCTCAACCGTTTTGGATATACAATATAAGATAGCGGTGGCTCGCCGGAACTGGCCTGCACCCATGGGCGCGTTCCTGGGGGTCTGGATGTTCTGGGGACCCCCGGGGATCCCCACATGGTAACTGTCATTTCTCCTCTTTCCCTTTGATGTCACCCTATCCTTTCTCTCCTCACAGAATACTACAAAATTATGGAACGCACACAAACACTTTTCTTCAGCTTTACACCTACACCAACACTTATTTCAAGGTGGTAGTATGGTGGTTGTGCTTTAATATATGATATCATGGGCTGAAGTACATGACACAAGTGTCGGTGGTAAAGCAGTTCTGCATCTTGACTCTGATAATGTGCAGAATGTCAGAACATAATAGATATCGTAAGCGGCAAAGGTGAAAAACATGGTAACAATATAAGATAGCGGTTTGTTTATTTATTATAAAGGGCGCTAGAGGCATTTTGCAGCTCAGGGCTGGTGCCATGAGCGGGACAGAGTAGGCTCTCCCCAAGCACAGAATGTGGAGTAGTCACACACAACAGCACTTGAAGTGGACAAAAACTAACTACGATATGGATATACTGTAGCAAATATTAATGTTTTAACTAGCAGTTTAAGTAGATTGTAGCCACGTGTAAGTGTTCTTTTAGAGTGGTTTTGAATGAGGGTATAGGGAATCTAGGGATTCACACTTCTTTATGGCTGTTGCTGCATTCCACATCGGTGGTGGTGGCATAGCAGAAGAACGAATTGAAACGCTTGTTTGTGCCAAATCTGGGTTGAACGTGATTTGTGAAGCTCCCTCTGGTGTTCTGATTGTGGACTTGATTGGTGTTTATGAAGTAGTTAGACAAGTATGGGTATCAATGAGGTGTAGTGTGCAATCTTTCTAGTTTATTATTATATTGATTCCATTGTCAGGGATATACAAGGATGGAATAGTTGGCAATTTGCTGATATTACCAACCAACACCATAAAATAAATTTTGTTGTTGAATGAAAGAACAATGTTTGCCCTTGTATGCATGCATGGGCGGTCAGTCCTGCATGTGTACTAAGTTGTTGACATGCGTCCATACCATGTCAGTCATCCATGCATAATGAATATATATAGTTACAGAGGATCTTAAGACTGCGCTGAACATCTCTGTGGAGAACACATCCTGCATGCTGACCCTGTGTTATGAAGTCCTTGTCTACTGTCAATAGGTTTGACTACCGGTAGCCTACTCACATATTTTAAAAGTATGTAGAAATACTGTTACAAGTGAAAAGTCCCGTAATCAAAATGTAATTGAATAAAAGTAAATAAGTATTGGCATCGAAATATACATTGAGAAACAAGTTATAATGTGTATAAAAATGTATAAATATCTTTTGAAAATAGCAGATCTACAAGCTCACAATGAGTTGCATCGTGATGCGCTGTATAGCTTGTGGTTTAAATTGTGTGTTAAATGTATGTTTTGTAATAATTATCTATACGTCAAAATCGACAAAGTATTTTCAGATAATTGTAGTTGAAGTACAATATTTGCCTCTGAGACGTATAGTATCTTGTATGGGGCCATGTACAGACTTCCTCTGGCGCAGCCAACCTGATTGTGGAGTGTCTGTTATTAATAACACAGGTTATTAAGAAAAGAAAAACCTCCGCCTGTTTTCCATGTCCTCCCAATGGCTCCCACATTTAATAATGAAGACCTTTATGTTGGGTGGAGACTAGGGTAGGGAGATAATGGTAATATAAATTAACTGAATGTCACTCCTAAACGAGCCCCCCCCCCCCCCCCCGCTCATATGCATACCACTGACTGGACACCATGTAAACACAGGGAGTGTACACTTTATCACATACTTAGCATTTATTTGCCCTGGGTGGTGGGAAGGTGTGGTAAAAGGACAGAGAGGGTAACAAACTTGCATTTCCGTATGAGCCCTATAGGGCTGATACAGCATAGCTATCACTGCTGAGCCTGCATAGCTGGCTGCCACAACATCCCCAATGTGTCCTTCAACATTACAGGTTAGCTCAGTAAATTCAACTTGAAGGCCTCCATGAAAACAAGATGCTACATCTCAAGGGGCTTATCCTCAAATTTAATTTCAGATAAATAATTGCTCTGTGTAATTTCTGACTATTGAATCTGACAACCCTGACATGAAAGTAAACCTCACCAAAAAGATTATGCGTAGGGAACCCAAATGATCAGCAGCGGCCCTGAATAGCGGGTTACTGTTTTACATTTTCTCGTCGTCTATTTATCATTTGTTGTTGCCTTGCTATTCAACATTGTTCATGACTGCCTCAGCTCTCAGCCACAGCTTGGGCTATGCCAGCCATTGGTTGGAAAACCTAGCGCACTGACAAATGATATTATTCACTCAAGGTGAAGGTAGAAGATAGAAAAAGCGAAGTGAGCAGGCCTTATTTATGGCATGGCTAGCACCCTAACATTATCTCCTCTCTGTCCTGTGTCCTCCTTAGTTCCCTCTAGTTCCAAACACAAAAAGCACTTTCAAAGGCCTCTAGTTACATTTTCCTATATCAGTACTCAAAGGCAAAGAACACAAGCTAACTAAACAGCCAGCTGAGTTCCAAGTAACTATATTTACATAAGAATCCTTAGTTTGTAAAGCAACATTTTTACCGTACAATACATAGACTCTATTGGCAAGGACGTAATGTAATTCAGGTAAAGAAATATATTATACACATATACATATTTATTTAGAGTGTCTGCAGGCATTTGATTATCTTCAGTGCTCACATACTGTATGATCCATCCTTCTCTGTCTGCCTGTCAGTTGTCTGAACATGACAAATAACAGTGTAAACTAATTTGTAGGGCATTGGGAGAAAGTGAAAAAAAGTGATTTACGATTCTGTCACTATCAGGATTTTGGAGATAACTCGAACGCTGCTGAGTCGGCTGAAGTGGACTTCACAACGCTCTTCACGGCGACTCACTCACTTACAGTAAGCTCGCTCGGCGGTGCCTTGTGGCTCAAGTCTGTTTCAGATGGACATAAAAACAAGCACTCCAAGTCTCCCATGCACATAGGGAAACATTATCACCCGGAACACTCGCCCCGCCGGTGCGGAACGCTCGCCCCGCTTGGTGAGAATTAATCTCTCAAGAGACAGATTGAGAACTCTGCAGCTGAATCTGTCGGAAACTCCCATTACAACGTGTAGAGTGTGTTGTTAGTAGGAATGAAAACAAAGACGCACAACTGGAAGAGGAGGGCTGAAGGAGAGTAAACAGGCCAACATGCAGTCTCTACACACAGATGTGGACAGTGCCCCTAAGGCAAAATCAAAGGATTTTTCCCCCCTTTCTTCTCACCCAGATTGGGTGAGAAGAGAGTAAGAGACTACCAGGCTATATCTTGCGCCATCCCTTATCCCTAAACTAATTTGCCATTTTTTACTATTTAAAAAACCTTTTAAATAGTTCAAATAGCCGAAAACATTCACCCAAAATGGTATAGAAATGCAGTGATTTGTTGAATGAGCACATACATACTTTATTTCTATTGGCTACACACATGATTGACGTTATTTCATGTTTTATGATATCCCTCATCTCCTTAGATGCCTTGAAATTATTGTTTGATGTCATGGTAGCTATTCTCAAATGCATTCCAGCCCTAGTTAATAACAACTATGGATAAAGAAAATGGATGATTGACTCGTCCATGACTTGCATGTGATAACTAATTCATGAAGATGAGACATTTCCTTGGGTCGTCAGTCACAGAATATATCACAGCCTGTGCGTGTGCATGTGCAGTGCATTTGCAAGTGCATGCATGGGAGTCCCTAGGGCTCTGTTTTCTGTTATTATGGGGAAGGCTTTCATAGGAAATATTTGATCGACAATCCTGCAAAGGTTTTCTCCACAATAAGGAGGCTGGGGTTTAAGTGGTTAATAGATGCATCATGCAAAATGAATTAATTCATGTTTGACTTTTTTTTCTTCAATTCACACTAATGTGTGTTACATCCCTCATACAGGGTTCCTAAACATTTGGAATTTCAAAATTCCATACTTTTTCCAGACTCTAATTCCGGGCTCGTGGGCCGCTCCCTGCAGGCAAGTTGTTTGGCCGAAAAATGCAGATGCCGGAGACAAAAAGTGGACGGTTCAGTGTCATAGAGCCAGGAGGTGCTCTTTCCTGGGCAGGGGACTCAGGGGGAGGCTCCTGGTCCCTGCCCGGTCTGTGATTCCAGCTCGTGCTGTCGCCTTAGGTAGTGGTACCTTGGGTGTACTGCCAGGGCGGCCATGGGGGCGAAACTTCCCCCCATGGCTGCCACGTGCAAAGGCTCACTGGTGCCAGAATATACTGGCCGCCCTGGGAGTATGGACACCCCTGGTTAGGGCGACAGCACCCTGGGAGTATGGACACCCCTGGTTAGGGCGACAGCACCCTGGGAGTATGGAGACCCCAGGGCGACAGCACGAGCTGGAATCACTGAGGGACCGAATGTACTGGCCGCCCTGGGTGTATGGACACCACTGGTTAGGGCGACAGCACGAGCTGGAATCACTGAGGGACAGAACAGCAGTAATAGTAATTTTTTTCCCATACATTATTTTATATTTTCCATAATTTTCCAGACCTGATAAAGTATGGAATGAAATTCCATACTTTTCCATACTTTCCATACTTGCGTAGGAACCCTGCTCATAGACTCTTATGGGTACATTTGGTTCCATTTGTACACTTTTGGAATTACATTCACACTCTGGATTTTACTGTGCAGTATGGTTGCTAGGAATGCCAGGTGTATTTAATTCAGTGCCTCAGTGAATGCTTGGCCACCCCTTGTTAATGAAAGTCAGTGATCCACTTATATGACCATCCATCTCTATACGTTGTCTCTATCGCTGGTGGGCAATTACATGTTCATACACACAGCAGAGTTTAATAGCGTTGGAAGCCAAAGGCCTTGGTTCCCCTCTGCTGCCACCATTTGGTAAAGGATAAAAAAACCCTTCCATGCCTATGCAAACACAATCCAATTAATTATTATGTTGTTCAGATCATCACATTCGTTGTCATAACTCTTGGGAAATTTACATATTTATTGAATCTCCCTGTTTATTTATCTATCTTTGAGTTTGCACCTGTAATCGTGATTGTTAGGCCTCTGCTGTCTGTGATTCATGGCCTTAGGTAGTAAAGTGGCAGAAGACCTGCCTTTGAGATGAGAATCATATAATGTGCTAATAGCATGTGACTCCATCTGTTTCTGAGAGAGATTTTATTTTAAAGATGATATAGTATTTTCTCACACACACACACACACACACACACACACACACACACACACACACACACACACACACACACACACACACACACACACACACACACACACACACACACACACACACACACACACACACACACACACACACACACACACACACACACACACACAAATATAGGTGCATTAGAGTTACATTTACAAAATCATGGCATGTGTTTTAAAGATACAATAGGCATGTCAATCACTACTCTATGGGTATAAGTAACAGCGTCTCCGCCATATATACGGCTGCCAATTATAGCGGAGACACCACAATACTTTTCCAGCCTTTTTGCCTCCTTTTTGGGCATCCGAAGTTGTTGGAACCCTCTAACAACCAGTCTGTACGTATGCCCTAGGCTGCCAAATACACGCACGGACGGATGGACGGACGGACGCACGCACGCACGCACGTGCAAATATATCCTGAATATGCACAAATATTCATAGCTTTTCATAGGTATTGCACAAATGCTTTATCCACCATCCCCATTCGACTGAATGAACTGATGAAAACAGAGAGGTAAAAGAAAAGAGTGGCATTTTCTGACAGCATGACACAGTGCTCTGCACAGGTGAAATTAGATCTGCCGGAAAAGTGTCTAACCCCAGAGGGCAGTCTCCTTCAAACAAGGGATGTAAAGGGGATGGAGGAGTTGTAATGGCCTGCCAAGTTTCTAGTAGCAGCTGTTTGAGTTAATCATGCATTAATTAGAATATTATGGAGTTAATTCCACTGTGCCCTGTCTGTAGATCTATGTGGTGGCACTATTGCCTCTTTGGCACAAGTGGAGTTGTTTTTTCTGGGCATAATTTCAGGAATGATGGTTTCTGATTCACTATTCACATTATGTTCACTTATTTGACATGTTGCTACGAAGGCAGAGTTTATGATGCATAGATTCTGCCTTAATTCACAGAAAACACAAGTACCGTAATGACTAAACCATGCCCCAAGCTTTAATATACACAGATTACACACACAATAGCCTACACTGCATGCATGATTCCTTCATGATTATAATCTAACATCATCAACAATAACCTCGCCATAAAAAAATCATATTGGCCATGTATTATAAAAGAGATATGGTAGCATTTCTTCTCATACGTTTCCCTTTCTGGTCTCTATAGGTTAATTAACTACGTACTTGATAATATCTGCCACAGCTTGGCTCCTACATTCTCTGCCTCTCCTCAACACACCTTCTATCCATTCCAAGCATTAGTTTTGCACAAAAAACACTCTTTGGGCTAAAGACAGACATAGCCACTGGCACTTGCCCAAATGTGCCCAAAATGTGCTGACCTCATCACATTTGTGATGGCGGCCGTTTTTTTATCCCTGCAAGGAGTGTTTTTTAATGCTTGGAATGGATTCAGAATCATTGAAAACCCTCTAGTTTGACACGTCACATGCTACTTAAAGGGATAGTTCACAACTTAAGTTGTATGAAATACTTAAGTTGCCATTAATATAGTTAATTGATTGCCCAAGTCCCGTGATGGGAGTTCTGCTCTGGTTTTGGTGAATATTAAGTAGTTCCGGTCATTTCGTGGGGGGCACTGGGGCCACGCATTAAAAGTAAATTAATTCACAAAACTAACGTCATTTGTATTGTTGTTCTATTTCTAAAATATTAGTGCAACTTTCGTTCAACTTTGACCCCTCAATCACATGGAACTATTTTTTTGGCGTAGTGATATGGACACAGTTCTGTGTGAGGGGTCAAACATGAACGAAAGTTGCACTAATATTTTAGAAATAGGTCAACAATACAAATGACCCAGTTATGTGAATTAATTTACTTTTAATGCGTGGCCCCCTGTGCCCCCTACAAAATGACCATAACTACTTAATATTTCACTAAAACCAGAGCAGAACTCCCACCACGGGGTAATCAATTATTACAGTTGAAACCACTATATTATTAGCAGGTATTTGATACAGCTTAAGTTTTAAAAGTCTGAACTATCCCTTTAAAGCATAATGAAATGTTGACATGTTTGACATTTTTGCCTTAGCCTATATGGGCATATAAACCCCTATTAAACAATTGCTCAATACTGACAGATGGTCAACAAGTGGATTCATGAATGTATACATATAGACAATATTTTAGGCCAATAAAAAAAACTATATAGGCCTACCTACTAAATTTCCCACTCCACACCTCCGGCTGCTGGACGAATACTGAAACCTGAACGTGCTGAATCAAGGCAGAGGAAGCTGATAATGTGGTCTTCTCTGCTTGTTATATCATTCAATATAGACCGTACAGGAATACACAAATCTACATTTGTGCATCTTTTCTTATACCGGTATTTCTATTTTGCAATATGCTATAGCAAGTTTGCACTGCTTTTTCCCTACAGGTAGGCCTACTATGAATATTTTGATCTCTCCACTGTTTAGAGGCTCTATAAATACAAGAATGTCTGCAATGTTGCCATAGCTGAATTGTAAGCATGCATGTGTGACAATAAAAAAAACTTGAAATATTGCCTTTGCAACCATTATTAGTAGAGCATTTTAAACTTGTATATGCTATTACCTACAGTATAGGCCTACAGCTTGTATTTAGCTGCATGACCATGAAAAAAACGTCTCTTTATATAATTGGTTGGATTGGATTGGGTTGGATTATTTTCCTTTCCCTTGTTATTTTCATTGAAAATGTGCGTACTATGGCAATTGGCAAAACACCTGTACCTACTTTGTAAAATATCAGAGCCAAATCACTGACTGCAAATAGGCCTACATGAAATGTATCAAAACGACAAACTCAGCTGCATTGCTTTAGCCCCATCTATTGGTGTTATCAAGACTCTGCAGACTGCATCGAATGATTCTAGGGCTACTTGTTTTGACATGTATAGAGGGCATGCGCGTGACATCGTTCATCATCATACCGGTTACCTGGAAGTTATGCGGGAATGCCTACTGAGTAACTACTTTCTGGCCTTGACAGCCCATACATCCAAACAGAAAAGTCCTATTTGATTGCATTAAATGACTTTAAAGAACATTAAATTAACTAATTTTGCCACTCGATCTGCCATTCACTTTATGCATGCGCATACCCTCTATTATCCCTCTAGGCCTGGCCTACATGTAGCTCTGGTCCATAGCCTTGCAGAATCGAAGCAGTAGAAGGCTATGGACCAGAGCTAGCCTACAGGCCTACCTTTTGAAAGAGAGGGAAAAAATCATTCAGCTGAATCAGCTCAGAGCATAACAATTAACAATATGACATACAATAACAGTAGAGCAGTAGCAGCAGTAGTTCTCAAATATTTTAAGTTCAAGAACCCCTAACTCTCAGAGTTTCATAAAAACTTACAGACCTGTCCTGTATCTGTCCAGTCCATAGAACCCTCTCAAGGAACGCCGGCTGAGGGTCCCCCGTCCCCACCTTGAGAAACACTGGCATCGAGGCTCAGCGCTGCCGTCCAATCTAAGCATACTATCATAGATTAGGCTTGACTCAGATATAGGCATATATTTTACAGTGATAAACGAGTACATGAACCACGTGACCGGGCTGTTTTCTGCCCCCTCAATGTCGTTTTCTGTCTTACTCTATGGCTATGGCTCTACTGCCTGCTAGTGCTACCGAGTCCCGACTAGTGCCGAATGGCAGTTGGCAGACCTCGTTTGCGCATGTGCTAAACACAGGATTACCCGGACTGGTGCATCAGGCATGCATAGATTAAAAGCGTTCTTCTATGGTTAAACATTTGTAGCAAAACTGCTTGAAACATGTTACTTAAGTGGTTACGTGACGCCTGGCCTATGTGGAATTGACGTTCATTGGATTATAATGCTGATTCAGATTGACCGTCCCGGGGAGGCGTGTGTGCTATGGGTGGCAACCGTGGCATTGTTTAGTAGTAGTCTAGTCTAGTCTGAGTAGTCTCTTGCGTGGCAAAACAACGGATTTTCTGGAATGTCAACTACTAACTAGGTGTTTGTCCTTGTCGTATAACTTTGCAATCCACAGCACGTAAACACCGATCATCAAATTCGCACGCTTACACTTCACTTAACTATAGCTATAGCAAATGTCTTATGACCGCCCTGTATGTTGCCCTTCGAATATTGATCCACCACTGATAGGAGTGAAAATAATCTTTGGTATTTGTGACAGACACGCCCCCGAGTCATTCAGCAGTGGGCCGGGTCACGCACGCGCAGCATGTCCTGCCGCTGTGGATGAATGATGATGATGTGGAGTCCAGTCAGTCAGTGCAGTCCCAGTCAGTCGGCAGTGAACAGCTGAGGTAACTGGTTCATTATGTTGTTTTGATCAATGATCAGTGAGGTGGGGGGGTGTTGTGCACAAATCAGCCGAGTAAAGCTGCATGGATGCACTTGTAAATGTATGCGCTTTGATTGCGATATGATATGATTTATTTAGTCAATCCGGCTTCGAATAGTAGAGTGTACACAAACCGGTCGCCATATGTAACCTGATGTACACTACAGTACACATGCACTGTATATATTGCGAAATGTAGGCTTCCGTAATTTAGCTATCAATGCATGAATAACATTGGCATGTAACGTACGTAACTTCAATAACTACTGCAGGTTTGGGTTGAGTGGTTAAAGACATCAATCCTTATCCAATAAACTATTACACCTCTCGTTAAAGGCTCAACTCCAGACAGTTTCTGAACAGAGTTAAAGTGTTTCTGTTCTGTCCTGTACTGTACCGTAGGGTTGTAAATCTGAACTACCCAAGACAATTAATGTTAATGTGGAAATCACAGTTCTAACTTATGTTATGCTGCATGCATGCTATTATCCTCATTGTTGTATAATGAATTGGGTGGACATTATTTCCATCTGACACATTGATTTATGTATTATTATTGACATCCATTGAATTAGGGTGCTGCTGCTATCTTTAAGCTTAATTTGTCCTGTTATTGAAAGTGTAAAGAGTGGCTAATATGTAGCTGGTGTTTACATTGGCATGTTGCAACTGCTGCTATTATTTCATTCTGATGATTGTTATGTTTCTTCATTTTTCTAGGTAAATGTGATGGTCTCTTTGGCTCAATCCAATCAAGCAGAAACCAGACAGTTTCTGAGAAGTGCCAACTTGGAAGTGTTTTCCTCTGCACTGTTGAGCCATAGCTACATACAGTTCAACTACATCTGCAAACAATACTATTACATCCAGTGTGATTAATCCCATACTACATGCAAAAGATTGACACTACAAATCTAGACGGAGACATTTTCGGAAAGTATCATATATATATATATATATATATATATATATATATTATTTTTTTTCATCAAGCGCTGAATCTTTCCAGTTTTGATTGTCAGTTGTATTTTCACTTCTGGAATCATGGGGGCCGCAGGCTATGGCTACTATCGCACAGTCATTTTCCTGTGCATGTTCTTTGGCTATGCACTATACTTCTTTAACAGGAAGACCTTTGCCTTTGTCATGCCCTCTGTGATGGAGGAAATTGAACTGGACAAGGGTGACTTAGGTAAGACAATACATTGAATATCTTTCTACCTGCATGGCTTGAAGTGAAAGTACCATTATATTTATCTTTGTATTTGATATTGCACATCTCATGGTTCTCGTCAAATCGTTGTGAACATTAAACGTATGGTAAGTGATTGTATTTGGTTAAAATAAGTGTATAGCTCTATATTCTGATACTAATCATTGCTATATAGTGTTTGTTGAGTAACAGTCTCCAGGGCTCTTAAGTAAACAGAAAATGCATGTTCAGGTCGGGATACCAATTATATCCAATCAGGATAGAGAACTCAAATAGGATACAGATTAAACAGCAGACAAAATTGGAACTGGAACACTATAAAAATGAAACTTATAAATGGGTAGTTTCTCCTGATTGTTACTACCCGAAAATGTATTTTATGTTTATCAAAGCGCTGGAGAGACATAGGGACACTCCTGTTACTCAACAAACATAGGATATATTGGGATATATAACAGGATATATTGCTTTAACTTTAAAGGACAACTTTAGCTTTTTTTTCATGTTCAGATTCATGTTTTAGGTTGTTATTAGAGAAAGTAAAAGATGAGTGTTAATTATTTTTCATTTGCTGCTTTCTTTCATTTTAGGGAGTTTAGCTGTTTTTGACAGGTGGGCGGGGTCTTTGTAGCATAGGGCTTTTTTTTTTTTTACTATAGTCCTAATAGACCTCAGAAAATTACATCTGGCCACAGAAGATCACAGGATCTACTGAACGTGAAGGAGGCCTACTGGGTCATAGGCTCAATATGTCAGTTTGACACATATTTTACTTTCTCTAATAACAACCTAAAACATGACCCTAAAGTTGTCCTTTACAAAAAACTTTTTCTTTTAACCAAAACATATCGCTTACCCTACCTTAACTTCAACTATGATAATGATTACCCGACGTAGAAAGTAACAGACAAGGAATGGTGTAGTACAATCTCTACATTGTTGTTTTACCCCTAAACTTCAGTTCCTATTTGTCTCCGCAGGTCTGATCACCAGCAGCCAGACCATGGCCTATGCTGTTAGTAAGTTTATCAGTGGAGTGCTGTCTGATCGGATTAGTGCCCGCTGGCTTTTTGCCATCGGTCTGTTCCTGGTGGGGGGCATCAATGTGGCATTCTCCTGCTGTTCCACTGTGCGCATGTTCGCACTTCTCTGGTTTATCAACGGCTTGGGCCAAGGCTGTGGCTGGCCTCCCTGCGGGAAGGTTCTACGCAAGGTAATGCTATCCACTCGTCTTTACTGTGTGAGGGGAGTGGGGACCCCATATCCTTGATGTGGTTCCAGGGGATCCCCAACTAAATTATTGATAGTTAGGAGCCAAATGGACAGTTATGGGTCTAATCCCAAGACTAAGGCCCAAACCACACCAATGCAATTCATTGCTACAAAACAGTTTTAAAGACATGTAACGCCAATGCAACTCCTTGCAACTGCCATCGGGGATAATAGTTTCATGCAACTACTCACAACCGTTTGGTTGCAAGGAGTTGCATGGCGAATCATTGGTGCAGTTTGGGACTAAGAGTGTACAAAATAAATGGAACCAAATGCCATATGTTAACACTTAACACTGAGGATTCTACAGTCTAGATTGGGCTCCTAGAGATAAAAATAAAACATATAGTGAGTCCTCAACATTGTTCTGGGCAGGTAGTAACACCTCATAAGAGCTGAACTTTCTGAGGTATAAGTTGTTCCCACCTCTTGAGCTTGTGTTAGTTATGTGGTTAGTTACATGAAAGTATGCCAGTCAGTGGCTGGCACTGTAGCAAGCCTAGTGACTAGTGAGGAATTCTATCTCTTGCCCTCAGACTCGCCTGACCTCTTAGGTTAGAGAATACTCACACTCTCATCTGTTTCAGACACTCATCTCATGTCAAGTGATGTGTGACAGGACATGCAGTTAAACGGAAAAATATATCTTATTACTTGTTGATAGGAATGTATTTAACTGTTCTATAGCAGGATGGGTTGTGCCCATTTGATAATCATAACCACCATATTACCACTGTTACAACCTATTTTCCATTGAACTGGAATTTGTTTCAACGTAGGTACTTATAGGTCAGGAATGAGGAGGTTAGTTGCATCACAACCTAATTGACTTAGTTTGTTAGACTCATCATTAACCACTTATCCCTATATACTTTGTTGACCCCCTTGAGGGCCCCTCTTTTTCTGCCCAAAATAGCCGATCTACAAGCTATAAATACATCACATTCTTCTCTCGGACTGGCTATCTGTTTGTGAGTATGCTTGTGTGGGTGTAGGTTTATGTTTAATGTCATTCAAGAAAGAAATGTTGCAGACAGACACGCACGCGTCGCTCGCACGTACGTATGTACGTTGTACGCACACGCTTCTATCTCATTGAAATACCTCTTTTCGGGGGTTTCAATAGAATCAAATTCTGATGTTCTATTTCCACTTTCAGGTCAAACTCAACTGCTAAAGGTTGGGTCAAGGTTAAATTGTTATATTTTCAACTGCAGCTCAATCAAAGGTCGGGTCAAAGTATCTCACACTTTCGCTGCACATTCAAACCGGTGTATGAATGAGTGGAGAATGATGGAGTCTACCCCTTGTCAGCCAGTATGATGGAGATGAGCAGTGTCCAGGTACTGGTATCTGTTCAACCGTCAGCCTCCCATATGCTGCTGCAGTATGACTGTATGATATACATCTCACCGCTGGGTTGTATGTTGTAGAGCTGCACCGGCTAGTTACAGCATATCTGCTTTGTTACATTTTTGCTTGGAGGATAAAGTGTGAGATAGACATTGACCTGACCTTTAACACGTGAGATTTATCTGCAGTTTAAAAATAACAATTTAACCTTGACCTAACCTTAAGCACATGAGTTTGACCTGCAATTGAAAATAGAACATCAGAAAGGGATTCTACACACATGAAAAACCCCCCCCAAGTGGTTTTCGCCATGGATTTTAGTGGCAATCTTGGATAATGCGTAATTTGGGAAACCATGGCAAGCCAAAAAGGACACCATATTAATTCAAATCAACAAAAAAAACGTCATAGGAAACTACTTTTTAGATTTAGTATTGAACACATGGGAGTGTCAATGGACGGATGGAAGTGGTAACCATTGGCACTTCCTTCCCCAGATTAAAAGATATGTGATCAAAGAACTTGAAAGAAGGTATACTGTATATGACACAAAGTAACATCGTAAATGATTGGGAGGCTAATAAGGTGGCGAGCAAGATGCGGCCCTTTATCTGGACATTTTGTGAGTAATTTTACATTTAGGTTGTCAACAACCACCTAAAACGGTGTTGCTGAAAGGTTGACTAGATAGCTAATGATGTTTGACATCATTATTATTTTGCAAAGTACACATTCACATTGAAAACATTGTTCTCTCAATCTGGCTTGCTATAACTTCTAAAGCACCGCTCCAGGAGATGGTTGACCAGTCGTCACATAAAATAATGACTTCCAAGGTGATCGATGTTTGACATATCTTATTTGGTCAAGCTGCATCAGTTCATTTGTGCTAGTTTGAATGCAGATACATTGAGCAATTAACTATATATATTTCTTTCTCTTCTTCCACAGCACTATCAAATATCACACATTGTTGTTTTTTAGTATACACTTACTGTCCACTGCAACATCTTGCCTGTGCAGAGGCGTCTGGGGGTCCTGACCTTCTATAAAAGCAGTACTGTTCAAAGGGCGCGGAATAAATAGTCATTGGCAGGTGTGTGTGCCAACAGCGCAGGAACAGGATTATATTACAAGAGACTACATTTTGAGGGCTTCTTTAACAGAGCTTTTACAAATGCATAATGCCAAAACGTCTTCATAGTCTTCATACTCTCCCATTTGAGACTGCCTATATATGCCAAGTATGTAATGCAAAGCTATTTATTCTCTTTTTACTGCCGTAGTAACTTATAGCACCACATTCTGTCGTGTTTGGCACAGTACAGAAGGCTAGAAGCTGAATTTTCTCTGGGTCAGTGTTTAACCCCTAGCTACCCCTCAGCAGTTTATTAAAGCAACCTGAACCTATGTATGGCTTTCTGTAATTAGCCTGGGGATTCTCATGTTACTGGTGTCAGCTGATCTGTCTGAGTGTTAGTCTGAAGAAGTACTGCACACCTTGAAACACCACATAAAATGAATTTTAAACTATTGAAATGAAGAGTTTCTCAGTGTGCACACTTTGTTTTTGTATATAGGATTTGAGTTGAAATTTAGGTGTGAAATTATGTCATTGTCAGAATACCCTATTGAGTGGTATCTGTATGTGAGAAGAATCCAAACACTGCTAAGATGGTATTGCTACTCTGCACTCTGCAGAGTCTTTTCTGAGATGGCAATATTATTATATAAGTGCTTTTGTCTTGCCCTTACATGTCATCCACAGTCGTATAGACAGTGTAACCGGCATACTTATAAAGTATTACATTTAAAACGTCTTGGATTTAATCAGAAATGTGAAATTCAAGGCCTAAAAATGTAATTAAAATGTCTTGAATTGTAGGAGTTAGGGCATTCAATTTGATCTGGGGTAGAATTAATGAGCGTTTTGCAGAAAGAGGAGTTGTTTCACTCTGTTATTTAATTCCCGACTTGAGCTGATACGGAAGCCCATGACAAATGCAAAACAACAATACTTGCTGGGTACACTCTGCTCAGGTGGCGGTACGCCCGAAAGTAACTTCTGATGGGGCTGCAGCGTGGTGAAGGAAAAACAAAACACTCAATGGCATCACTTAATTCGGCTAAATATTGATTATATGACACGACACGCATATTGTAATTTCTAATGTTTTTCTTTTTTCTGAATACATCTGAACGCTACAAGCCATCTATGCATGGGAAACGCAAAGCTCCTACAAGCTAACGGCACGTTGCGATGTGATCCCCATCCGTAGCTGTAGTGTAGTCCTTACATTTGTGCATTAAAAATGTGCGTATACTGTACCCTGTATACTTAGAGTAAAATCCTCAGTGTTCATTTTACTGTAGTGTACAAATGTTTGTAATTTCATGATCTGTTGAAAATAAGTATCAACCCAAACAACCTATGAATCGGATTTGTTTTATTGTGTTGCATGTGCAGCCGGTTACTAGTAAATAACGGTCACATACTAGATGCTTATGTACTGTATATGTCCCTTTCCCCCCAGTGGTTCGAGCCATCCCAGTTTGGAACATGGTGGTCTGTGCTTTCCTGCAGCATGAACCTGGCTGGGACTCTGGGTCCAATCATGGCCACAGTCCTTCTTCAGTACTACGGCTGGAGGACCATCATAGCCGTATCAGGACTTGTCTGTGCAGCCTTCTCATTCGTCTGTCTGGTGTTTGTGAAGAATGAACCAAAAGACGTGGGACTGCCCTGCATTGCAGCTGTGGCTAAGAAAGGGACTGCTGGAGGTACTGTACAGTGAAACAAATTCCAGTTATGTACAGTAATAAAAGTACAATATGAATTTCTATTGATTTCAATTGCAGGTTAATTGTGTGTGTATGGGGAACACATTTTATTACTTTTACTACTGGGTTGCTGTGTACATGGTATCAATGTATAATAAGATAGGTAAATCTTTAGACACCCTCAACTTCTCAAGACATGTGGCTATAGCAGCCAATAACAGAAAAATATATACTGTAGATGGGAGTCATAGGACACAAAAGAAGCTACAGCATCATTATATAAAGTAAGCAAAACCTCTTATCATAGGCAAGCAACCTTGCTGCTGAAGTAGGTAGGAATCTAGGTAGAATTTTACGATTTCTTCTGTTTCCTACACCAGATAACAGCACGTTCTGTGAGTTTCTCACGTCGCCTTTCCTGTGGGTCCTGTCCCTGGGCTACTTGGTGGTGTTTGGGGTGAAAACAGCTGCCACTGACTGGGGACAACTCTTTCTCATCCAGGAGAAAGGACAAACGGCTCTAATGAGTATGGTTTTCCAACTAAAACTCTTGTTGTTGTTGATTTACTAAATGGACCACAGCTTCTTACCGCAACCATGTTGCTAACAGGTAGCTCCTATATGAGTGCCCTGGAGTTGGGAGGCCTGATGGGCAGCCTTGCATCAGGATTCCTCTCAGACAGAGCTGTGGCTCGGGTAAGTTAAGACGGTCAGAGTTTAACACAACTTTCCCCAAAACTCTGTATTTGATGTCACATTTGGATGTCTCCTGTTTCACTCCAGCGAGGACTAGGTACACATGGCAACCCTCGCCATGGCCTGCTCCTCCTCATGATGTCTGGTATGTGTATCTCCATGCACCTCTTCAGAGTCACCGTCACACCCCAAGTCCCTGAGGTGAGGATGGTTTTCTTTCTATCTGTGAAGATCAGTTGGGTGCTGTCATCTGTTTACCCCACTGCACTGTTAAATCCTCTGTTAATTTAACCCCGTGTTTCACAAATGTAACCAAATGGATGCTTGATGAATGTCGGGCTATAATTTATCACATACAAATGGCCTTATTCTTCCACAAATTACAGGTCCATTCAGTTACATTTGTAAACTCAGGGTTACCAATGGATACATTAACAGTGAGGATTTTACACTGTAGCAAGAAGGTAGATTAAAATAGAATTAAAAAATGTTGTATATGCTCATTCTTCAGGCTCCTCGTTGGGTCCAAGCCCTTCACTCTGTGTACATCCTCATCGGGGTTTCAGAGCAGGAGGTTTGCTAATTCATTCATTTGTGAGTTGAAATAAACATCAAAGATGCTTTGCTACAAGCTGGATCTGCTAGAGCTATTTACAGGTGTTGCAAGTTCCACCTCTTGCTGGTAATCCTTGGTGGCAGGATGGTCTGAGCATTGCGAGTACCAGCTGTCAGGGTCATCAGTTGCGAGCCATCCTTCCTTGATGTTTCTCCCCTTTCACCCGAGAACATCTCCGAATGGTATAGGACCCGAGGTCAGGGATGTCTCCCTGCAGTGGGTCCTACTCCTTGAGCCAAGTCTGAACCTGGCTGCATACCTTCTGCTTCTTGACTGGGAGCCGTCAGTGAGTGTCAGATTCGCCTGCTCCAGGGTTCCAACTGCGGGCTCTTGTCAGCCATATCCATCTTGATGTGGTCTCGGCTACCGTGGCTTCTCCCCAGTGGCTTTCTTCAGTAGTTTAGGTCCAAATCGATCTTCTGCAAGAAGTGGCGCACTAATGTTGCTGAGAAACCACAGCAGCCAACTTCGATGGGGAATAAGGCTACGTACCATCCTTTGACAAGAGCCTCATCAATCAAATCCTGGTACTTGGTGGTGGCTTTCTTCAGTTGGTGAGAGATGGTTAGCCTGTCCTCTCAGGGCACTGTTAGTTCTAGCGCCGTCCATGGCAGCTGTGGTAACTGCATTTGTAACTGTACTCTGCTGTTCACCGGAAAAAAATCCTAACATGTTTTACATGAATGGCAATAAAGGCTTCTGATTCTGACCAAGATGGTTTTCGTGCTCCTGGATAGTAGGATCATGTCTGGTCTGAGAGACGTTACAGCCGCCTCTTTTGGAAAAACAAGTTTCCTTTTCAGGTCCACTTGCATCTCCTAGCCAGACACTTGGTATAAAATGGAAGGTGGGTTCTTGGCAGTCCAAGCCCTTCATCCTGTGTCCGTCCTCATCAGGGTTTCAGAGCAGGAGGTTTGCTTATGAATTGGCTTTACCTGTTTGTGGCCTGTTTGCATGCCTGCTCATCCAATTGCCGCCATCTGTAATGGTCTGCTGCTGGTGGTAAATTCACCTGAGGTTTCCTCTCGATGCCCTCCAAACTCTTGAATTCACCCCCTCTTGTGCTCTGAACTGGTTCAACAGAGAGGTCAGGGGGCACTGTGTTTTGCCTGCTGGCCCTGGTCATCCGTCGACTGACAAGCAATGCTAGTGAACTCAGACATGGCTTTCTGAGTCATAGCAGGTGCTTTGTGTTGCTGTAGTTGCTCTTTGCACTTAGACTTGCCTTGGTGAATCTTTATGCCACATTCATTCCGCTGATTAAGACTAAAACATAATTAAAAAATGTTAAATGTTGTATGCTCATTCCTCAGGTGGCTCCTCTTTGGGTCCAAGTCCTTCATCCTGTGTCTGTCCTCATCGGGGTTTCAGAGCAGGAGGTTTGCTTATTCATTAATTTGATGGCTTTATGTGTTTGTGGCCTGGGCTTTTAATAAGACATTCAAGAGCATGCTGTTCCTATACTCACACTCTCTCTCTACCCCCCCCCACCCTTCCTTCACAGATCTGGATCCTCTTCCTTGGTGCTGTGTTTGGTTTCTGTGCCTATGGACCAATTGCCTTGTTTGGAGTGATAGCCAATGAAAGTGCCCCATCAAACTTCTGTGGAACCTCCCATGCCATTGTAGCTTTAATGGCCAATGGTAAATGCCTTACTAATACTAACTTTTCACCAAAATATTCCTGAATGAATAAAGGGGTTGTATTTATGTTTTTTTGTTTAAGGGTTAAAACTATATTCTGATATCAATCATTGCTTCAATGTATAGGAGACCCCTGTTACTGAACAATCTATAGCTTGGGTGTTCAATAGGGGGCCTGTGACGGGCCCTCTGTATTAAGGACTTTATTTTTGTAATTTTTAAACATTAACCACTTGAGTCTTGAACCTTTGCATCACTATTATGGGGGGAACATTAGCCGGAAATGGGAGGCTTACAAGCTCAAAACACGAGACTCGTTGTGAGCTTGTCGATCGGCTCTTTTTGAGGTTTGATGTACAGGGAAAAAAGTTTATAAGTATTGAGGGTTTAAGTGGTCAACATGAAGCCAATATAGTGGGGGTCCCTGCTTCATCTCTCTCAGCTAATAAGGGGTCATTGGCCTGAAAAACATTGAAGACCCCTGATCTATAGTATAGATTATTCTAGTCTCTCCAACCCTTTAGTAAACAATGTTCAGGTCGTGTTACTAATTTTATCCAACTCATACAAGACACAGAATAAACTAGGGATGAAACAATTAGCAGGCGAATTGCAACTATAAAATTGTTGATAAATTCTGATTATATTACTTGTGAGGCACACCCCAACCAAAGTTTTTCACAATGCATTTATGTACTTGAAAATTTAATTAAATAATCTCTCTCCTGATTGGATAAAAAATTTACCTCAACGTGAAAATGTATTTACTGTTTACTAAAAAGCTGGAGAGACAAGGAGACCCATATTATTGAACACTCTAATATAGCAATGATTATTCAGGATATAAAGTTTTAACAAAATGCATCACGTACACCACCATCTTTTTCTGTTACAGTTGGGGCGTTTATAGCTGGACTCCCATTCAGCAGTGTTGCAAAAGAATACAGCTGGGACATGGCATTCTGGATAGCTGAGGTGTCAATGGCCGTTACCACTATATGCTACTTCTTGGTGCGCAACATACGTACCAAAATGGGACGAATTTCAGAGAAAATGGATTGATATCCTCTTCAACTGTGCCAGTTGTTGATGCCCTGTTTCAGTATGTGACTTGATGGACAGTCTACACATACATACAGAGCACTGCACATTCAGTTCCACCAAGGATAACCATTTTGTCTAAGTGATTCATCTTAAGGTATTCATACACAAATTAGATGGATGCACTCACTTTAAAAAAAAGGTTGCTGAACTGGAATAAATCGTAACACTTAACTCTGAATGATGCACAATGAGCTACAGTCACCATGCATGTACATAATACACTTTTGTCATACTGAATATCATGTGGGCAGGGTTATTTTGGTTGTGCTTGAATTTCTTGACTTCACTCACTAGACCAAAACACTTGAAAGTTCTTCATTACAAAACTTTAAAATTCAGTGAAGCCAAGAATCTTGAATGCAAATCATGAATGTTTACGGGATTGCACATAATTATTCTTGGTTAATTATATGGAGATATTGACAGGTCTGTGTTCACTCTTCCCTTTTATGATACCTCATATTTCACTGAAGAGAAGCAATGCTATATTTTTCTAGATCACATTGTGCTACAGTATGTTAGACCCAAACAGATTTGTTTTTCATGGGACACACAACTTGTGAATGGTGATGTATTTTGAGGAGTCAGGAGTTTGTCTGGTCTTTGGTACAGAATAGAGGTTCTGTCACTGCCATTGTAATTATAGAGCAGGAATGCTCCCTGAAGCTGTTATACAGCATTAACCTTTTCAATCTCTATAATGCATTACTCCTGTATAAACTATACTTTATTAATAACAATTATGTCTGCTCAGTGCCATTTGGTATATTTTTAAACTTACTGGAATTTTTATATTGACCTGTAAGAAGGAATATATGTAAATGTCGTAGTTGCAGTGGACATATATGGTATTCAACCAACATGTGTGCAGACATTCTAAAGTGATATGGGGTCAATATTTATTTTGTATATGTGTATGGTTTATTTGTCCTAACTTATTTGTCCTTACTCTGCCATTGTGGCTGGCAAGGTTCAATATGACTGTGCTAACATCAACATAATAAAGATATAACAATACATACAACTGACCTGCCATCAAATGTGTGGGTGGGCTGCGTGGGCACACTTGCGCACGTGTGAATCGTGTGCTCCCCCCTTTAAAATGAATTAATACTTATTTTTCCTTTCAATTTCCTCAAAATATGAAGTCTGGTGTCTTTGAGATTGACATGTGTCGCAAATGCCAACAGTTCCGGTAGTAGACGGCTACATAATCAGTTCCCAGAAATTCACGCCAGCTCTGGCATACAAACAGGAGGGGCGAGAAACAACTGCTAGAAGACACTTTATACCAACACTTCCCAAATATAAACTATAATTCAAATGACCGTAAAACAACAGTAGGCTAAGTCAGTGATACTCAACCTCAGGCCCGCGGGACCATTGTGACTGGCCCACCAATGAAAATCTAAAAAAAAGAAAAAAAATCTGGAAAATGAAATAAAAATAAATAAATCTGAATGAAGTTATCTTTAATTACATTATTATAAGTAATACTATTAGAGTTGTACTATTACTCGAACGAAAATAAAAGCTTGGGGGGGGAGATGCAATGCAAATGAAAGACATATACTGTGTATCCCTATTCCCTGACATAATTTTATAGCTAAACGGACAGAATTCTATTTTATTTGAATGATGAAACCCAGCTGCCATTAATAGTTGGAAATGGAAATTGCGGAAATTGCAGAAATGGAAATTGCGGAAATGCGGAAATGGAAATTGCGGAAATGGTGGAAATGGAAATTGCGGAAATGGAAATTGAGGAAATGTACATTACATACTGCGACGTCAGCAACGAGTCAAATTAGGTAAGAATGGAGCTGTCCGTGGTGCTGAAATATGGGCTTTAACAGTTGTAGCATGTCATTTAGATGTAGCCATCAGATCAGTGTTCATTTTTTCAGCAGATTTGGTTTAGTCTTTACACTGGTAGCCATCTATATACTATAACTATATACTGTATATTTTGTAGCTAGTGTGTGTGGACAGTAAGTCTTCGATTTATGCAAACTCCAGGGAATTGTCACATTGGGTCAAAACTCCAGTCATCTCCGAGGCTACACATTGGGTTACTGATTTTAAAATCACATGAATTGCATGGTTTATACTTTTAAGTAAAAATCATACTATGATGAAACTTGACGAGATTAGCCTGATAGTTGGCTTCCAATGCACATCATCTTGAGTAGGCTACTATGGTGCTCACAAAATCAGAAAGCAAACAATTACCAACCAATTTTTATTGGTTTGTTTATAACAATCAATACACCAACACATCTACAAAGAAAAAAAAGAAACTGTACACATGTACTTGAAACAGATACCTAAAACCCACATGGATATTGCTACTGCTGGTATGCATTTGACATCGTAAGTGTAGTTTGTCTCTTGGCATTCAATTAACTCATTTGTCTTGTATATGGTTGTAATCCATTAGCTTGGCTAAGAAAACATTCCGTTTTTACCATCCTCACAATGTACCATTACGCACTGCGCATAGAAAATTTGAAAACCCTTTTCACAGAAGCTATACAAATTTATTGCAATGCTATCACATTACAGAGACAACCAATACACGCGATGCACAGGTCTGATAGGGAGAACTCCAATACTAGAGACTGTAGATTTATTGAACAGTTTGGTTAAGAAAAACTGCATGGTACAAGAGTTAACATACAGGAACAAAGCTTACAAACATTTTAACCCCCTTCCCCAATTACAAACAATAAAACCATGGGTTGCTCCATGAGTTCTCTCTCGATCCCAATCCCAACAGATTATGTATCATGTCCCTCATAAAGCATATGGAATGTTAGCGTCTCAGGCAAGCTCTCAGTTGTTGCACCAACTCCACTAAACGGCAAGCTTGCATGTTGATACAGTAATCTGCTCATATCCCCCCCCCCCCCCCTCCCACACATTGAAAATAAAAGCCATTGCCATTTACAATGACCGCAATTGTTCTGGTGATGCAAAAAAAAAAAAAAAACAAAAGTGGGATGTGATGAAGTCCACCTCTCCAAATGTACTCCTTTTATTTTGTAAAAAAAACAAAAAACAAAAAAGGGTGTTCTCTACAATCAAACTACTAAAAAACCTGCATTTAGAAAATAGTTGATAAAAATATTCCCCTGAATTGTACAAGAAAAAGAGGTACAGGGAGCGCTGATCAAAGATGTGGTGTGAGAGATGTTATTCAGCCGCCTCCTCATCTTCTTCTTTTTGTTCGGCTTCTTCTGTAGCGGGGGCCTGAAAAACAAAGCAGTGTCAGATGGTGTCTTATGCTTTGCAATGTTTTACATCTTAAACCAGTCACAAAATCATCTTATTTGTCAGGCATTCATTACATAACACTGTCTCCACATGAGCATCTCACCTCTTCCTCGGCTGTGGCTTCACCATTCTCTGCAGGCGCCTCTTCCTCTTTCTCCTCGGGTGCAGCCTTCTCTACCTCTTTAGCTTTCTTAGGCTTAGCAGGTGCCTTCTACAAATACAGATTATTGGTTGACAACATACATTTTTAGTGTCAGGTTGATTATAATTTTAATGTTAGTTTTGAAAATGTTACCAGCTTTTGTAATGATAGCAATAAAATATGATGATTCTCACCTTTGGCTTTGCCTTGGGCTCTGCCTTTGGAACGGGTTTCTGCAGGGGGATATCAAATTAGAACAATATTGTTTGCCTTTGTTCTCAGACTGTATCTAGCAACATTATACACATGCAGTCTATGGCAATAATTTTGTCAAAAATAGGTAAAATAAAATGTATTTACCTTACTTACATCCTTCAACCTATCGGATCTCCTCTTGGGCTGCAGAGTGGTTAGAGAATAGTTATTAAATCATTTGACATAATTCAGGTGAGTGTGATCTATACTGACCCCTGGTGGATATACAGACCAACTGTCAGATAATAATTTAATAAAGAATAATGCACCCCTGATCAAACAAAACAAACCCATTACTCCTTACCTCTGCTACCTCGCCATCAGCGCCTGCCTATGAGACAAAAGAAAAGACAAATGTTAGGACATCCTGCAAGCACACCTATTATGAGTTAGATGTGGGCATTGGTCGTTTATAGTCTAGCCGGGTTATACAGGTCAATACATCAATATTTGTTTTGCTTAATTTATTCTCCATCACGCAGCCGCAGGGGTTGTCACCAGCCAAAACTGATCAACAAACTTAGCTTGTGGATCTGTCCTTTTTGGCAAACACAGGACACCGTCATACTGCTAAGTATAAATCTGCTGACGTCATGCTTCCGCGGTCTTCCCGGGCGTATACTCCGTCGTACAACAGTGCCGCGAGTCGAAAATAGCCGATCTACAGGCGCCGCATTGTGAGCTTGTAGGTTGGCTATCTTCGGCGCGCGACACCGCCGCGCGACGAAGCAATCACTGCTGTGAGAGGAGGGAAAAGCGGACCCCGCCCCCTCTCCACACATTCATTCAGCGTGTGTGATAAACGGGACATGGGGGGGGGGGTTGGTTTGATTCGAGTCGTCCTCTGTGCCGACCCATCTACTATGTGTGTTCCCGCCATCCGTTCGAAATCCTAAACTCTCCGAGATGCTCAGCGATTCTCCGAATGGTCAGTCTCACAGAATCTACCAGAACCCCCAGCAACAAGAGAGATGTGACGGAGAAACGCCATTGCATTGCATAACCTGCACCACAAGGCATGAGCCGACAATAAATCGAAACGACACGACGAATGTTGAATTTTTTTTCTCCCCCCTTTTTTTAACCAACGCAATGGCGTCCATGATGCAATAACAATAACCAGACGAGCCTGTTGTTGTGGCCATTATTGAAGAAAATCGTCTTCTTAAAAAGGGGAAGGCAAACATGGAAGCCATAATCAAGTCTCCGTGCCCGCTCCGAATAACAACATGAAGCTCTAAGCCGACTTGTGCAAAGCATATTCACATTAGGCAATAAAGCATCTATTTTGTGGAATTTAAAGGCGATGTTTAAATCAACGACACCCACTAGAGGGAAAACAATATACCCACAACTTGTAAATGCAGAAATTCCATTTTTGCGTAAAGATGCCAATTGTTCGTTACTTTAAACAGTGCATTTGTTTGAAATGTAGTTGACTATAATTATCACACCGTCCCAGTAAGACGTGGGATATCACAGTAAATGTAAATAAATTCGCACAAAGATAATCATAATCACTGCACAACGAACAGAAGACCGCGAACCAAACACTTATGGCTCCAATCAAAACAAAGAATATATAACGTTCTAAACTCGAAACGCAACGCCTGCATTCGACGAAGCAATACCAAACATTTGGATAATTAAGAGAAAACATTTGAACAACTCTGTGAAAACTGGTAGGTAAGCCAGCACAACTGCAAATCACAACTGTTTAGAAACGGTGTGCTACCAAATGCATGGGAAACTATGCTTCTACTCACTTTGCTCCTTTTAGGCATGGTTGGTTTGTGTGGGTTTGAAAAGAAAAAAAACGCGAAGCCTGTCTAAATAACAGGATAAAATGCCGTGTATATATATTCTTTAGACGAGTCTAGCAGTAGCGTCTGATAACAGCCAAGCGAGACGTTAATGTTCCATTGGAAGCAAAACTAGCTGAAACCGGATTGGATTCTCCCCCTCCCTCCTGGAACAAAGACAACACGGATGAGTAAGTGACGTCACGTCGAGGCGGAAGTATTTCGCATCGGGACCTCTATGATCGGGACACTTAAGCTAAAGCTATCCATCTGTACATTTGGATCAACACAATGTGTTTTACAGTGTGGAAATCAGCGGATGCATTGTTCGTGCACGTTAAATGTGTCTACGTCTTAGCACGGGCGCTATATTTGCGCAAAACCCCAAACCCGTTAAACCACGGGCCGTACACACCAGAGCAATAGCCTGGCACACACCGATTGTCTGTGACGTCACTGATCTATACCGTGGTGTGTTTATCCCTCCACCCCATTCAAATCATTATCGTTTCAACCTGATGGACGGGCCACGCTCCGCCCACGGGAGCAATTGATTGGCTCAGTATTCGTCAACAGCAAGATTTCAAATCTGAGCCATCACCTGTGTGGATGTATTCAAACGCCAATCACAAAATATGTAGGCTCGTTTCTGACTGTCCTTTTCTATGACTATGCGGCCGTGAGGAGATGGCAGCCGCAAGCCAGGCAGGCAGCTGCAGAAGCAGAACTTGCTGCAAAAAGAGATTATTTATTCCCCACTCTGGCTCACACGTCGCCGGGGGTCGCCCACATTTTTTGTGTGTTTATAATGCATTCCGAGTCCGCAGCACATAATAGCATTTTATTATTGCGTTTCCTGCTTGTCACAATGACCGAGCAGACAGACATGATGGCATGTATAGGCAGGCAGGAGACTGATCAGGGTGTGTACAGTGTACTCTCAAGTCTTTTGTACATCGGCTTGGGAAAATGGCGACAGTTTTTGACTGACCCCCAGATTGTGTGCTCTTTTGCGACCACGTCGATGTTAACTTATTACAGTATTTTCCCTCTTCAATTTGTAAAGGAACCATCATTTCAAATATGAATGAAAATTAATCCAAAAACGGGCCAACTGCTGGCAACTTTAAATGTCTAAAAGACGAGATTCCTTAAATTGTTTTAGCCTAGTTTCAGTTAAATTTCCTTCAGTGGGATGATCAAAGCACTGCACTCTGACTCCAGGAACAATTATTGTCCAGATTTTCTAACATTGCACAGTAGTCGTAGTGATATGATTTATCTAAATAAATAAATAAAACTAAACTAAATCATTATTATTTATTTGTTTTGACATGCACTGACTTGCACACCAAACATCTGGTGACAATTTATTGTTTGACAAAAATGCAAACCATAAACTTATAACACATGGAAATTTACACATAGAATAATTGTAAGAGTATCCTACAGCTGCCACAAATAAATCAATATGAAGACGGGAAAAAAACACTTTTTACATGTGCAAAATTTGCAACTGCCAGTCCCAATACATCAGATGGTTAAATAATAATGCTCCAATCAATCAAAAAGTAGCTGGAGTCACTGAAGAAGAGAAGCAATTATAAGGAAAGGCTAACATTACGCACTTGCTTTCACTCAAACATTCCTCTGTAGACTAGATCACCGTATACACATTTGCATGGAAAGTTTTAGTGTGTTATTTACTTTTGATTTCATGTATTCATCTCTGGCTTCATTATTGCCCCCCAAAAAATCTTAAGGCAACATGGATTTAAAGATAATATTTTGAGTTAGGCTATGTGATGTTCCTGAATCCTAATCATAACCATCCCCAATGAGATGGCTGAAGGCAGTAGATTAGACTCATAACAATCCTAACATCTTGTTTAAATTCCTTAAGAGTTAACCAAATTCAGTTATGGTGCCGAAATCATGAAGATTGATGTATTTTTCATGATAATCATATTATTTAGAACGCCAAAAGTAGTGGATAAAAGGGAGACATAATACACGTGTAGTAGTACAACTACTACACAGGACTACTACAAAAATATAAAATAAATGGCTTCACAGACATTCATTAAAACAAAAAAGTGATGTTATGCCTGCTAATCACAAAACAAAATCAAGTCTTGTCTCACAGATTCATTATTGCAGTATTTCATTTTCAGTGGTTCCCAAACTGTGGTGCGTGCACCCCTTGTGGTGCGTGGGCGCCTTCTAGTATAGTATAGGGGGTGTGCGACATGAAAAGGCTAATGGTGGTGCTATGGTTTTATTTTATATTATGCCAATAAATGGCAAGTATATGCAGAATATAGCATATATTGGCAGTATATACCATATTCAGGTTCATGTATGTGCATATTATGTGGATAAATAGGACATATAGGTCTCTATATAGCATGCAAATTTCCACGTGGGGGGTGCATTAGCAAGGTCAGGAGGTAACATGGGATGCATGGCCAAAAAGGTTTGGGAACAGTCCCCTATCTTATCGACACAGGTTGGATTTGAATTTGTCCGTGGTAGAATACAATACATATATGCAATATCAAATCCAAAGATAACCATTTACAGCAGTGAAAGCAGAGAGTAAGAAGGTGCAATTAAAATGTTTTAAATGTCAGGCCTTACATGACAGTATACTATATTGTTCAGTAATGTCAGCATATTTCTTGTACTGCTTTGTGATTAAATGAACAGGGTATTGAGTCGGCTGATTGGAGGGTACGGAAATAGAGACCTCATAATCCTCAACGGAAGGCCATGAAGGTAAAGGTGACCTCCACTAAAGCCTCTTTGAAGAAGGCCAACTTGTTCATTTATCTTCAGAATGCTCTCTCTATCAAACACATATATGCAAATAACCAGAAACTGTTGTTCACTTTGTCCTGTTCTTGGTGCACAAGAACAGGTGTACATTTGTTTGACCTGTTCTTGGTGCACAAGAACAGGTGTACATTTGTTTGAATGTGTGTCATATGTGTTCTAATTCAGGAGCTGCATCCTTCGAAGGACACAGCCTACTATGCAGCCTTTGGAGGCTGCAACTGCACTGCCACCCAAGTGTGGAATGCCCTGACTCTTTTCCTAAAAAAAACCCACCAGATCACTGGCATCTTTTACAACAGGCCTGAAAACTCACCTTTCAGCAGGCCCAAGGAAGAGGAAATTATCACTTCTCCCTTAAACAGGTGATCACCCCCTTCCCTTTTCTTCCACTCTGTACATATTGTGTTTTATTATTATTTTCTGTAATGATATTGAATTCAGTTCCCTTTCATGTTATATCTGAATTGATTGTGTATGGGCCTAAATGTAAACAAACCAAACTAACCCTGTACTCCTGTACGCTGCTATTTTACATTTCTGTCTAATAAACTACCAATCAATCAGTCAAACCTTCAAAGGATGCATCCCCTGTATTGGTACACAGCTTCTAGGCCATAAAACAAAAGGTTTTCATACCTGTGAACTACCAAATATGTGAGGGAATTGTGAATAGGAATCAGAATGGATGAACTGGATGTGAGAGTCGCTCTCTCCATCTTCTTTCTTCTCCTACTGTACATGCCCTAATGATTTCTCTGATCTGTAAATATAATGCTGACTCGGCTATGCTCCCAACAGGAGGCTAAGTGGATTTCTCCTCTGGACCAAATGGTAGCCTTTCTATCTGGAGTAGCAGGTAAGCCAGATTACTCCAGTCTGAAAGTACAATAGGCCTACCACCACATGATGGCACTCCCATCATGCATTGCATGTACATATGCAGAAGTACAGCACATATCAATATTATTATGACATTTTTGCTGGATTAAAATTGTAACCATTAACTGAAATTCATAAAGGCAGATTTGGACAAAAATATTAGTCAAAGGGGCGTTGTCAGCCACTCTTAGTTGTGATATCGCAGCCTGCTGTAAGTTATTGCTTTTTTATAAAATGGTTACCACATAATTATATAAATAAAAATATAGAGACAGCCCAATTAAAATAGAAATTGTGCAAAATAAATCACAAGAATCATTAAAACAAGAAAGGAGTCACTAGCACAAACATTACTATGCAATATTTACATTTAGTTTGTCAAACTTATCTTTGAGCAGCGCTTTCTGAATCCTTTTATGTCGATATAAAACCTTAGTCCTAAAAAGCCAGTGGGCTCGGCCTGCAATCTTAATTATGATCAAACATATTTCTTATTTGAGATATACATTTATAATTGCCCGTTTCAATACAATGCATGAAAATGCCTTATTCTCAAGTCTCATAATTTCCCCATAAATGTGTAGCTTTGCGCATTAGATTATTATTTTCACCCAAAAGAAGATGCAGTGTGATAATTGCATTCAAGCAGTCAATAGATGATTTGTGAAATATTAACTATAAGAACTAGGATATGCTGGAACTATTAAAGACCAAAAGATCAAAATATAGATCAAAAGGTCATGGCTATTCTCAGCCTTGGTCTTCAGATGGCGGTTTTCTAAAAATAGAATACTGTTCTATTTGTCCACTCAGCAGTCAAATGAACAACCATACGGAGAAGAGCAACCAATAACTTCAGTTGTATTTCTACAAGTACAATTGAAATACCCATGTGCACACAATTATTTTCAATTCAAAGGACTTTATTGGCATGAGAAAACATACGTTTACATTGCCAAAGCAAAAAGTGGAACGATACAATCAAAACAACATTTATGTACATTTGAAAGTCAGAATCTCCAATAAATCAATTTCTATATGCCAAGATCACTCAATGCAGAATACACAGGAATACACACAATGATTAGTCTTTAGGGTGGTTGTGTTCCATTTGATATCCTTCTCCTATCACAGCAGCTCACAAATCTTGCTGCTGTGTTTGCACATTGGTGTTCTTCACCCAGTAGATATGGGAGTTTTTTGTCATTAGTCATGTTTTAAAAATCTCTGTGGGTGATTGTAATCTGTGGGAACTGGGAATGTGTCTCTGATGTCTTGATACAATAGACAGATGGTTAGGAAGTGTAGCTCAGTTTCCACTTAATTTTGTGTGCAGTGGGTGCATAGTCTGTCTTCTCTCGGGAGACAGGTATGCCTTTCTCGATCACAAGACTGCTCATGAGTCTGTACCTATAAGACTTTTCTTTGTTTTGGGTTGGTCACGGTTCTCAGGTATTCTGCCAAAATGTACTCTCTGTTTAGGGCCAGATAGCGTTATAGTTTACCCTTTTGCTGTTTTATAATTTGGCTTAGTCCAATGGGTTTTCTATCTGGTGGTTTGTGCATGGTTCTTGGAAGGTATTTTCTAGGAACTGGTCCAGTTGTGATTGGACTTGTTTTTGCCTAATAGCATTTTGGAAAGCTTCTGTGCTATGTTCCTTCCCTCTGAAGCGTTTTCTGATAGTGTGTAATTTGTTTGGCATTTGTTCTTTTTGTCTGTGTTGATCTGTTTAGATAGGCTGTGGTTCTGTTGTGGTCTGACAAAGGTGAAAGCTCTGAGAGATGCCAGGTTGATGTCAGTGATAAAGTAATCTACCATACTGTTTCCCAGGGATGAGTTGTATGTATATCTACTGAAGGAGTCCGCTCAGAGTCTACCGTTAACTATGTACAGGCCCAGTGAGCAACAGAGCTGTAGCAGTTGTGACCCATGTTTGTTTGTTGTTTTGTCTTGATTGTATCTCGGGGGACATGTTGGGGAGCTGCTGTTAAGTGTTTGTTTCCCTGTGTGTTGAGGGTGTCGGACACTTTTTCCCATAGAGATTTCCAGAAATATCAATATTTCAAGCCTAGAATGAAGCCACCCTGGATCCTGGTGAATCATGACCATAAAACATTTGATTCTGAAAACTTTTGGAAATGTCTATGGGTAAATTAATAGGGTCTGGAATGATGGCCGGCAACCGCTCTAAGATCAGTAAAAGCAGTAGGTCACCAACAAACAGTTGGTTTAGCCATTGAATGATACAAAAACAATCACACAATAGGCATTAGCACGGTGCTTTGTTAGACAATCTTTGTTTTCCAAGCGTACTATGCAGAGGGACCATATCTCAGTACCTCCCGTAAATGAAGGGGAAATTGAGTGGAACTAATCCATAGTGGCAATCACTGAAATGGCCAACAGAAGGGGCGAGGCTAATAAGACAAGTGAAGTAACTGACACAATTCATAGACATGTTATAGGAAAGATGACTTATGATCTCTAACCTATAGTAGCTTTAAGGTCAGGGGGTCTCTTTATTACCCCAGAGCAGAGAACCAGAGGGTGGTTGTAATTGACCCTCCCCCACTGTGTTTCCTGTTCCCCCATTCTTTTACAATACTGCCTGTGTCTGGAGACATACCTACAAACCAAACCCCTACTGTAGCCTATGCCAAGTGTAAAGCTATGACCATCGGCCCATCCTATCAGGATATTCTTCTGGTATAACCTCTCTATATAACAATACATATTAAAAATAAATAAACCAATACCTATGCAGTGTCAGTGCGCATGTGGTTTGGGCGTTAATTTGCTAAATAATTATTGGGATACTAATCCCACGTACAGAATTTTGTGGCAAAACAAAATCCCTATATTATAATAGATTGCACATCACACTAACAGAGATGAATGTGTAATTAATACATTTTCGCATTTTTTAAATACATTTATCTATCAGGGCGGAAAATAAATACAATTATAACATTTCGTAGTTGAACTTCAAATCCAATAAATAACGTGATTATTAAGAGATGTAATGTAATGCAATGCAAGTAGGTTAATCCTAACTGTCTCGTTTGTCTGCCTGTTGTTGAGAAAGCTAAACGAATGGCACACAGCCATGTCTTTGGCCTAATCCTACAGAGCCCTCTAGTGGACAAAATAGAGCATCTCACAGACACAAGTTGTAAGGTGCTTTCTCTGTAGTTCACGTTTCAATGTCTATCCTCTCCTCTGACCAGCTCCATAATAGGTCAGTGCAGTCATTGTCTCCACCAGGCCGAAGGCATGGGGAGAGAGTCTGTTTTACACTCCGTCCGTCAGTGTGTGCGTCCGTCTGTCTGTGTACACCTAATCTCTGGCACCGTTAAAAGTCTCAATGGACTGGGCGGATCTGATCCTAGGGGCAGCCACAGTAAAAGCACGGTCTCCCCTGGTTTTAAGTAGGGCTGTTTTGTAGTAGTATAGTGAGAGGTGCGCTGACCTCAGGGCTCTGACCGGCTTATGGTGTTGGTGTTGAGCGTGCAAGCCTGCGAGGGTGCGAGGGTACAAGTGGTTAATGTAAAAATAAGAA
Organism: Protomyctophum bolini; assembly: GCF_963924005.1. Lineage (NCBI taxonomy): Eukaryota > Metazoa > Chordata > Actinopteri > Myctophiformes > Myctophidae > Protomyctophum > Protomyctophum bolini. The sequence goes on along the minus strand of NC_137874.1, from coordinate 25,171,233 downwards.
AATCCCTGAAGATTTCGAGGCCCCCAACCCCCTGTACTGCCATATCGTCAAATATTACCTATATGTATCAAAGTCAAAGTCGTACTATTTGTCACACACGTTACCGCAGTGAAATTTGTTCTCCACATTTGACCCATCTCTTGGAGCGGTGAGCCGCAGCCAAGGAGCGGTGAGCTGCAGCCGTGCCGCGCTCGGGAATCATTTGATTCGTTGATTTGACCCCCCAATCCAACCCTTTGATGCTGAGTGCCAAGCAGGGAGGCATTGGGTCCCATTTTTGATAGTCTTTGGTATGACCCGGCCGGGGATCGAACCCCGACCTCCCAGTTTCAGGCGGACACTCTAACCAGGCCACTGTCTGGTCAAACCTTTTCGCGGTGTTGTGAACTTGTAAATTGGCTATTTTCAGCTAATGTTCCCCCCAGAATAGGGATGCGAGGGTTCAAGTGGTTAATGTAAAAATAAGAAAATCCCTGAAGATTTGGAGGCCCCCCTGCAGCATCTCTGAGGACCCCCTACGGGTCCCCTGTTGAAGACCCTTGTACTGCCATATCGTCAAATATTACCTAGTGTATATCTGCTATCACAATATTTATATATAGTAGAACTGAGTCAAACTACTAAATGTAATGTCTACAATTCCAAGTGCTTGTGAGGGTGGGGGGCATTTAATATATGATTATTTTGGGGGTCCGTTTGGCCTAAAAAGGTTGAGAACCATGCGTTACTGTCCAGGACAGGTGACCTTGAAGTTGATATTGTGGAAGCCGCCCCACTGACTGTCAATAGAAAATGTGTCAGAGCTCCACATGCCACTCCACAGTAGGAGTGTGAACACCACTGATAAACAAATTACATTGTTGTGTTGTTGTGTCCACAACTCCACACCTGTCTGCATTCATGTCATTAGCTTCCAACAGCCAGGACCAGACTGGGGACCACTGATGTAAATCCGACGGAGCATTAGTCCGAATGTTTTTTTTTTAAGTGTGTACATTGAGGGTATTTGTCAAATACAAGGTTAGGAGGACATTACATATTGCATTACGTTTTCTAAATACGCTTTTTATCAATAGTTTGAGCATGATGACTTTCTTCCTAAATGCTTTCTGTTGTGTTGTGTAGGAGGCTGGATCATTGCTTCTCAAAGTGGGGTCTGGGGACCCCCAGAGGTCCTTGGGGGGGTCTCAGGGGGTCCCCAGCTAAATGAGTCAATATGGCTTCACAATCATTTTAACCATATTTTAATATATATATTTTATACTTAGAATATATTATAACATCACTTTGTGCCATGCTATGAGCTTGTAGATCTTCTATTTTTGTGCTATATGTGTGCAAACCATTGATTAGATAATCAATGGTTTGCACAAATATAGCACAAAAAGCGAAAACTTTAAACAAAATCTTTGCTTCTGGGGGACCTCTGACACAAACTCTTTTCAGATGGGGGTCCATGGACAAATACAATCAACTTGGGGGCCCTTGACATGAAAAAAGGGGGGGGGGGGTGGAGAAAAGAAAACAACCACTTACATTGTTTTAAAATTAATTTTCTTTCTTTTTTTCTTCTTTTTCTTTAAACAATTGAAACCCTACCCTGCCCTGCCCTAGTCAGTCAACCATTTGAGGCATTATTGACTCACGCCACACGGCCACAGGTATCTATACGAGGGAGATAAGAGTAATAATGGCCCCGGTTGGACCTTGGTCATAAGCTCATAAAGCTGTGTGAGTTTCACAGTCCCAGATGGAGTCACTCTGCTCACCTATTGTTTCAGGAAATACAACAACAGGCATCCATTTCAGGCACAACCAACTGTGAGAGTCAACATAGTGTAAGTTTTTAATGTTGATTATTTTCTTTCCTTTTCGAATAGGTTTAGATTATTTTCTTTCTTTTGTCTCTCAATGTTTATTTTTTGCTATATTTCATCTGATATTCAGTTTAAGTGTTTTTCTTTTCGTGAAAAAATGGTTAGTGTTTTTGGGGGCTTTTTTAGGGGCGGGCAGTAGTGGATAGAGAAACTTTCTATAATGAGATAATTCAAAAGAGCAAGATCACTTAATTAATATGTATTATTTATTAGTCAGAGAGGCTTATTACGTTGCTAGTAGCATAGCTCTGGAAAAGTTCCCCTTGTGAAATCAAAGCCTGGATAATTAAAAGTTAGAACCCATTTCCAAAACACAGACAACCTTCTAAGTTTAACGGTGACTTTTAAACTCAGACTTGTATTATTAAACTGTATTATGTCTAAGCATGTTGTCACCACACCAGTAGTCATCCGTCACCATTGATTTCTGTCTCAGAGAGAAGACTAGAGCGTGACTGTTATGGAAAGACACCGTTACAATGAAGACTTGACCAGGCTCTTCCTAATTTTCTTATTAATGTGTGCAACAGGAAGTAAGTCATTATTTATATTACTAAATATGACAGGATTTAATTAAATTCAGTCAATATCTTTGACAGAAATAAGCTCTTATATTTTGTATGTAAAATCAATGTACCAGATTTAAACATATCCAATGAAACAATGGTATTGTGTTGCAAATTGTGACTAAACAAACTTATAGCCTACTGCTTTTGGGTTTGGGTTAATTGAAAAATATTTGAGTGTTTTGCTGGTTTTATCTGTAACTACCCTTTACTAATTTATATTTATAAATAATTCAATACTATTAGCTACATTTCCAATGTGAACTGTTTTTTTAGAAACATATTCCGAACGTAAGAAACTGCTATACCATTTGGTGAAGCTTGGGGGAGCAATGCACAAGGCGTTTCAAAGTCAAACGTATGCATATAATCACATTAATCAGTCTTGTCATGAAAATGTAAACACTAGTGAATGTTTGAGAAATGTGTCATTTAGGTGAACAATAAGCACGGTTTTGACTCTCTTTACTCTTCTGAGGGTGCAGCAATAAAACAACCAAAGTAAAGAAACCCAAAAGAACATTGAGAATCTCTGGCATGCTTTTGACCTGTCAGATTTCAGTTTCAGTCAAAAACTACAAGGTAAGGTAACATCACTGTTACCTGTAATATTTCACTGAGCAAACTCTTAAAGGGATAGTTCAGATTTTGTTTTAACTTTCGTTAATTTTTTACCCGTCTATCACACGGAACTATGTTTTTTGTGTCCATATCACTATGCCTCAATGCCAGTTTTCTTGGAAAATGGCACATCATGACGTGGAACATACATGGACTGTTTGTAATGACGAATTGCAGTCAATGCAGAGACCGGTTCTGTAGTTTTTATTTCATATTAATGTACTGGTTGAGTTTCAATCTTGTCAAAATCTCCCAGGTAAGGTAATAGCAGTGTTACCTGTAATATATTTCACACCCACTGGGGGCTTTTATTTTATTTATTTAGCATTTTGCAGTAATGACTGCAATAATATTTCTAAACTAAATGGCATACTGAATGAAAGCCAAGATTGGAATTTGAATGGCAAAATGTCCCTCTGCAAAGTAGTAAATGGCAACTCAATTGAAAGGCAAACTAATTTAAACCCAAATCAAGCTTAGCACCTCAAAATTAGAGGATAAAGGATGATTTAGTCAGATTCATTGCTGGCAAAGAAAATATCCTATATTTGATCATACTGTACTGTATGTTTTTCAGGGTTGTCAGCACAGTCTCAGCTGGAGCCCCAGAATGCTACAGTGCTACAAGGCTCTGATGCTCACTTCAATGCCACTTTGCAAGGGAAATGGTATTACATGACCTGGATTGTAAATGGAATGTCAGTCATGGTCATCAATGAAAAGACTGGTCCTTTGAAACCATTCGCAGATCGCTTTTCTGCCTGCAACTACTCCAGTAGTGCAACTAGCCGCTGGCAGTTTACAATCCATAATGTGAGCCGCAAAGAATCTTGGCCAGTAACCTGCGCTGTGCACGAACAGATGGAAATGCATGCCCAGCTTTTTGTACAAGGTAGGGGACTTTACTAACAAACCCTGCCCTGCTCTAACTGCTAACAAAGACACGTCCTACAATCGTTTAATTCACAGTATATAAGTTCAGGGTTCCTTTAAATAAAATATGGTGGATTTCTAAATAAACCCAGAAATAAAGTTAATGCAAGACAAATGATACGTAGCTTGCGGAGTTCGTTCAGTCAGATATACTCGAGGGGTATCATGCTGTGCTCAAGGGCACATACATATACTCAATGGGATAATATGCTGCATTACTATGTGAGTGCCTTCCCCATATCAATGGCTTTGATCTGGGTGTATCATTACATCAGCCACTGAACACTGACCAATTACTATCCCTCTCCTCATGAACATTTTAAAATTGTCAGACTTTTAAGCTATAACTACATTATAACACACATTTTCACAGCAATCCTGTTGAGAAATCTGCTGGCTTCAAGTGTTATCTTGTATTTCTTAGTTCTAAGGTGCTGGAGACACATCTCATTCCACTGATTCTCTCCTTCATGTAGCAAAGCTCTAGTCTACACTAGAGTCATACATAGAGTCATTACATTGATTGTTTTCAATGCTGACTATTAACCAAAACATTTGTAAGGATCCTGACAATTGTAACCTCATATGTAAACTAAATAAAGAATACAGAGCAAATGTCTGACACCTATAGTACATAGTATAAATTAATAGTTTTCCCAATGCCAATTATATTCTTCATTATTATCATTCAAGGTCATTGATGTCATTTGGCATTCCTTAGTAAATCCAAAACTTGTCCTCCAGAGAGCGGTAAAGTGGACATCCTGGGTGGGAACAAATCAGTGGTCCAGGATCATGAAGTGGAGTTCCATTGTGCAACAACTGGTTGGTTCCCAGCACCGACAGTCATCTGGGAGAAGAATGGATTGGTTGTGAATGCCAGCCTCTATACCACCACCACCCAACCCCACGATGACTGGTTCAATTCCACCAGTGTCCTGAAATTGACAGCTGCCAAAAACACCACAGTAGAATGTCTGGCAACTGTTCCAGCCCTATCAAGCCCACTATCAAGCTCTGTCTATTTGGTGGTTGGTAAGAGTCCCCTACTACTTTCTACTTTATGACACCTCCATGAAGGGTTCTTGAGGAATGAGGAATAGCCAATATGAGTATAATGGTGATTTATGTACTGTAGCAAAGTGTATTGAAAAAAAATAATCCCATTCAAAGAGATATGATAAATTGGGATACAATATGAATATGATATGACAAGATAAGTCAGCATTGGATAGGGCCAGTTTACTCAGGATTGAATAAGACAAGATAAGGTAAGGATTGGATTGGACACAGTAATTTAGGATATAATTGGTAAGTAAGTCGGGATAGTATTGGACTAGATAAATCATTATTTGATACAAGAAGTCAGGATAGGACAAGATAGAATAGGGGAAGGCAATGCAATTTACCTACGGTTTTAGAAAACATAATTATGCTCAGTCTACTGTACATATCATGACTCACAGGAAGCACGTCTCACACAAGAACATCAATCAAGTTGGCCAGCACAGGAGTTCTACAGTCATCTTAATAACCTACAATATTTTATTATTACACTTAATGGCCCGCAATCGCTGATTGTTTCATTTTTGCACATCACTCCTGCTGAGGGTAATATTGTGGATTATGGATTAGTATTATCATCTGTGGAGTATAATGACCTTCAGCAACCATCAGCATCACTTTAACTTTAACAAAGAGGGAGGGAAGGGAATCTCAGTGAGTCTTAAAAATGTCCGTCGTCTTCAGTCTAATAGTTTCTCCCTCCTCATAGTTCCCAAACCCACTGACTGGACTGTACTGATAGCTGTGGTTGTGTCCATTGGAGGCTTTGCTCTGCTGGTGTTGCTAATCATTGGGATCATCTTCTGCTACAAGCGCAGGAAAGAAAAAGGTATGCCTTTGCCTGCACTGGATGTTTGTGTTTTATTTCTCTTTAATAATAATAATAATCTTTATTGTCCCGAAGGATATTCATCTTCTTTGAAGAAACTTAGTGACATGTGGAGAGCTATAACTATATCATATAGAGCAGGGGTGGGTAACTCTGACGATGGAGAGGTGCCATTATATTTCCATACTCACTCCAGAGGGGCCACGTTGCATGCATGTCGTAGCAAAAATAGCCGATCTACAACTTGTAGATTAGAGGAAGCAATGAAGCAATGAATCTGGTGTGCAGATCGATTAATCATGATGTTATTGTCTGCCTATATGATCCGTTCCAGAGTCCAAATACCAAGATGAAATGAGGTAGGAGAAATCTAATACCAGAATAAATAGTCCACTCTCCTCATCTGTTTGTATGTTTAAATTTCCCACATAATCAAACAATGTCCCTGTTTATGTGCAGGAGAGGAAGAACACAGAGCCAGATAAGTACTGTTAGCGCATCTGCACAGAGACTGGGTCAAGTTAACGAGGGATACGCGACAGATGGCAGAATAAGTAAAAAAGCGATTTACACACGCACACAACTGCGCGCACACACACACACACACACACACACACACACACACACACACACACACACACACACACACACACACACACACACACACACACACACACACACACACACACACACACACACACACACACACACACACACACACACACACACACACACGCGCACGCGCACGCGCACGCGCACGCACACGCGCACGCACGCAATTGTGATAACATTAAAATTGTCATGCTTAAGCCTTTTATGATCCATTGTACAATTGTGTGTCATATGCTGACAAAAGTGACAATATAGTAGACCTACAAACTCACAACGTGTTGTATCGGTGATGCGATGTGAGCTTGTAGGTCTACTAGGAAGTATGAATTTGGTTTTACAGTATAAGTGATATTATCATGCATCCTGCCTTCCTTCTTATTTCTAATCATCTCTCTCATCTGTACGAACAGGTATAAGTCCCAGTGAACTCAATGACAGTGGCTTTAGTGGGGCAAATGGCTCAAACACGAGTGAGGTAACAAATCTCCTAAACTATACTTGTAGACACCTCAGATCAACAACAATCAGCTCAAACATTAACATGCTATTATGCTTAATTTACTTAAGTAGCTACAATTTCAGCTTACTTTTACTTTACTTGAGTAGGTAAGCTATTTAGAATTGATACTTTATACTTCTACCCCACTAGCCCAGGGGTCTGCAACCTTTTTAAAATGAAGTGCCATGTTTGTATTTTCTAGATCGTCAGTGTGCCATATCAACATTAATTAACATGTTTTGCTTGTCCACAAATATAAAGTTTTTCCTTTTTTCTTTCACGTTGTTATAATGATCATTATACTCGGGGCAATAACAGAGTTCAGTTTTAATGAATGTGGAATGCAGGATGTAATTTACATTACATCTTTTACATTTACATTTTTTTAAATAGTTTATTTAAAACCAAAAATACTCTCTCACACACTTGCCAGTGTGCCAGTGATCACCCTTCTTTGTGCCAATGTTGGCACTCATGGTGCCTATACCTCAGAGCCTATACCTCAGAAACTACAAAACATGTACGTATCCACTGCGTTTATCAATATGCATTAACAACATGAGCCCTATTTAGGGTATTTTATACTTTTTATACCCATCTAAACCTGAGCCCATGCACGTACATGAACTAATTTTGTAAAGGTTTGACAGATTTTTAAACATTTTAATATTTTTTACTTCAAATTCAAGTAAAAGTAAAAAGTGGGAGTAGCCTACTTCTTCAACCACTGATTCAACCACAAATTCACACAATGGTGTTGCTAGCCTTCGCATCTTACAAAGCGTCAGGCCTCAGATGGACAATGAATGGAAACCAGCCATTGCTTGCCATGCATATTATTTTGTGTTTAATTGAAGCATACTGTATTTGATTCAGTATGTAAGGGGTTCCCGCCCATAATGGGTTAATACTGAGGGAAGTGTATGTAGGGCACTGGTTCTCAAACTTTTCCATATCAAGGATCCCCAAATTATTTGGCCACGGATCTTAATCTGATAATTTGTGCCATGATTTCTGTTGTTAATATAATAACATGATGATGATAAAAAACCACTGCTATAGGGATAGGGATTGTACTACAGACAGTACGGAGTTCCTTAGGTGACATAGGGAAGAAATAAAAAATGTTTGGTGAGTTGTGGCCTCACAATACAGTATGGTGTGGCCTCAACATTTATGTCGTTCAAGTGAAATGAAATTAAGTATATGAATTTTCTTTGCAGTTTGCATTTCCACGACCATACTGAGATTGGCTCTGAGTCAGATGAAAGAATTTGCTATCCTTAATTATAAAAAGGAAAACATCTGTTAAGAGATTTCTATAATTCATGGTTTCATCATTAGAACAATCTTAGCAATAATATGATATAAATATAAGTACTTTTATGAAACAATTAAAAATGTAGTTCCACAATTACAGGGTTGTGATTGCCTTTTCTTTTCAGTGGAGAATTATTTAGTGGGGGTGGAGGGAGACTTTTCTGACTTTACAATGTTTGCCAGTGGGTTATTGGCAATAGGAAGAGGGATGTAAGGTATGTCTTACAGTAACACTAACAACAGGTATAATGACTCAATTAATTTCTTAATGTTTGTATGTGCATGTACTAACAAATTAATTTGCCACTTTATCATCATTTTGCTTTTCTTTTTTGATTCAGATCCCTAGTGTAATGAGTAACCAGGCAACAGAGAGCTACAGCAGAGCTCACAACACCCTGGATGGTCCAGGCTATAGGAAACACAGACATGTGACCATTGTTTAAGGAAAACCCCTAATGGATCAAGGCATCTTCTACAGACTTATGGAACAACCTGCTGCACTGCACCTTGGAACTTCGGTATTGGTTACTTTTAGCATTTTTCTACTACAAGAACTAAGAGAACTGCTGTGCTATGAAACGTATTTCATGGTTTTGGAGTTGTTTCCTCATGCTACGGCTCAGTTTCAGATAAGGTTCTCAGAATCTAATTTGGACTCATATATGTTTTTTGTAATATATAATGTAAATCTAAAATAGCAGATAAGTTCACAACATTGTGAGCTTGTTTGTAGATCAGCAATTTTTTGCCTTTTTAATATGTTTTTTTAATGGCATGCCTCCCCCTTGAGGGGTGGTGCTGATTTTACAGAACTTTAGTTTAAAGTTATGGAAGGTTCTTTAGTCACCCTTCATAGTGGAACAGAGCATTAAGCACGATCTTGTAAATACTGTTCTTTGAAGACATCCCCCAACAGGAGCAGCACTAAAGTAGACAGTAAAATCCTCAATGTCCTCACAGATTCATTTGGTTACATTTGTTCTCATGCAATGCCTTTTATTTTGAACTTTTACTGAATTATTTGTCTAGTTTCATACTCAGACCTCTATATGATGCTCTTTGTAATACACATTCTCCTTAACCCATTTATCCCCTATGTGTCCGTGTTCACCTATGTGTCTGTGTGACGTTAATGAGCACCAGCGCTGTTGTGCCAGAAACAGAGAGAGAGAGAGTGCTGCACTGTTGCCTTCTAATGAGAGAGAGAGAGGGGGGGGGGGGGGGGAGTTGCACCACTCAGTTCACACGGGTGCTTAGTTAAAACACCAAAAGGGGTTCCCGCCCAAAACAAAGGTCCAGATCAAGGTTCCTATAAGCAAGCCACCATCTCAAAGGTTTGCATTAACTTTTATATTAGGCCTACTGTGCTTAGTGTGCTATTAGGATATGGGATCTACTACTGTTTTGATCTACTACTTGTTTATTAATATATAAATTATAACTGCTGTAGTAAATATTTAACATAGCCGTTTTCGACGGCAGTTTTCCATTACAGTATAATCATGCATCGGAAACAGTTCCTTCTGTTCAACCCAATCTTTCCAACACTTGGGTCCAACACAACATCATCACAAGTTACTAGCGGGATTATCACAGATTGTTCAATGCACCTTCATGCTCTTCGGACTAAGGATAAACGTAAACCCTATACGGATTGTGTTCACTTGTGGCTTTTCCTCTAGTCTAGTGCCAACATTTTCACTAGCACAAAATATTTCACATTTTTGTGAAATATTGTTGTCTGTCCAGAGAAACTCTAATGAGATGGATTCAGTGGTGATGAAAGAAACTACAACTCACAAGGAATTAAGCTCATGGGGAAAATAATCCACACTTTCATGGGGAATTGAATCATAGTGAGAATCTATGGGATCACTTTGGCATTCATGATTTAAGATCAAATGCCTCTGGTGAAGATGTTTTATATTGCATTAAACTTGCAAAGAAATAATGTAAATTCCCACAGACACTTATCACCTCTGCATTGATTTATTTAAAAAGTGTCAACCTTTTTTTCTAAATCAATACAGACGTGATAAGTGTGTGTAGGACTGTTACCTTTTTTCTTTGGAATATACATCACAAACTAGGCTGTTGTTACATCTACTTTAGGACATTTTTTAAATTGAATAATTCAATGCTGCCTTCTCAAAATCCTGAGCGTGATGGGCAACGGAGCATGTGCAAACAGGCAGACTGTCTCTGCTTGTAGTATAAGCAACTCACAGCGTGAGGGAAACCCTAGACTAGACTAATGCCTAATGCTGAAATTACATTAATGACCTTACTGCAAGTAATGCTCAACCCTATTTGGTTCCTTTCACATGGAATATGGCCTAACAATAAGCTCAGTGTGCCCTATGATAGGTGGCGCTAGGCCTATCACTTTTGTCTGACATGGTTTGTCATTTTATTCTGAATAAGGGAGCCTAGTTATGTACCCTCAGCCCTAAATTCTCTCAAAAGCCTATAGTATAGGCATAGCAGTTGGCATGGTTTTCTGGTACCACTGAAAAATCAGCCATTAATTTTTTCCCATAGAGATTTACAAAAATATTTATATCAATTATTTTAAGCTTAGAAACAAGCCATCCAGGATCCTGGTGAATCATGACCATAAAACCTTTGATATTGTGAAACAATGTAGTATAGACTGAAATTGAGTTTGATTACTCAGTGTAATTTCGAGAATAAACAAAACTTGTATGAATATCATATAATTAAATATTCAAAAAATACATTTTACAGAATCAAAGGCTTTTATGGTCATGAATCGAGAGATCACCAGTAAATCTCTATGTGAAAAATGAATGGCTGATGTTTCAGTGGTGCCAGAAAACAAATAACTCCATGAACCACATTATGTTTGTGCTAACTCTATGGACAAGGCTTGATCCAGGGAAAGATACTGCTCTGGCTCTTCTAAGTATAGATAATTACTTAGGCAGCAGGGGGTTGGCTGAAAGAGTTAATGAATAGAACTAATAAAAATAATGAAAAGAGCTTTAGTAATGGCTATTGATAAGCCATCTGTAATGTGGCTTCTCAACTCATCCTGGCTTTCAGGGCCCTTCCCTAAGCAGTTTTACCATTACATAAGGAATTTCTAGTAAATTAATCTCCCAAAGCAGACTTTAATCATCAAATTGGCTCCATGGAGGGAGCAGGGATGCTGTGTCTAGCTCCTGGCACACGCCAGGAGCTAGACACTGCATCAGGGACATCACAGGGACAGACAGAATCTGCTGTTGAGTGAACTGGATGCTAGCAACAGATTCATGTGTGTATTCAAGTAGAACAAAAACAAATAGAATACCAGCCTTTGGTTGTCTATAAATGTGAGCTACTGTATGAAATATGAAAGACAGTCTTGACTCTTGACATTAATATACCAGTGTTTTCACTGAGTAGGCTACATGAACATTGTTGTTTTAATTTGTTGATATACATTTTGACAACCAGGCTTACCTGAAAGACCAACATTAAGGTTTACATTTGACTAGCAATTATTACTAATTAAATTGAGTGTTGACAGATACGTTTAGTGTTTTTTAACACCATTTGAGGAGTGTAATGTTATTCCTGTGATGTTGCATGTGATGTAAATACAACAGATTATTTTTCATCGTTTTCAGATTCAATTATGTTTTAATTTCATGATGATGGTTGTCAAGCTGCATGGTTATGTAAGCATAATCAAATCAACAATACAATCAACTTTTCTAATGTTAATGTGTCCTAAAAATAGAAGCACTTTCCAAAATATTAGGATTTGAAAGATGTCTCCATAACACAATGCTAGGAATCTCTAAATGTAAATGATGATGGCTTTATATAATCATGTCATTGAATTAGGAGTGGGCGATATGGTGATAAATATCATCGAGACGATTCAATGTCTCCACGATATGCCTTTACAGAACTATCGTATTGTGATACAGTGAATGCACATTCTGTGATTTTAAGTTCTATACCGTAATTTATACTTCTGTAGAACGTTTTCGATTTTGGTCTAAATGGTCTATTACACCTTTTCCTTTTAGGTTTTGTTACCTTGTTGTAGTTGGTTGTACTCTTAAAACGTAAACCAACATGAAAAAGAATCGTGATATTGTGTATCGTAATCGTGATATATCTTTCCATATTGCCCACCCAAAGATGTATGATGACCATATACTGCCCATAGACCAGTGGTTCCCAAACTTTTTCATGTCAAGGACCCCCAAATTTACACTAATTAGCCCACAGACCCCCCATTTGAAAATATATGCCAGGGACCCCCCATAAGAGAAGATTTCTACGGCTCTAGCAGTGATTTTCAACCATTTTCAGTCCAAGGACCCCCAGGTTTGACCTGAATTAGGCTACGGTCCCCCATTTAATGGCATTTCTATCTCTGGGACCCCAATGTATATTGTAAAATCAACGTTAATTTAACTCTGAGAGTGTAACGGGTCCATTTGTACACTCTGAGTTACAGACCCATAAGGGCTCATTTGGTTCCTAACTATCATTTAGCTGGGGACCCCCTGGAACTCTCTCAAGGGCCCCTATGGGTCCCCGGAGCCCACTTTGGGAACCACTGTCATAGACAGTAAAGGACAAGGTGGAGGGGGAGGAGCCTGGAACTGGTTGGTTTACGTGTTCCTTCCACGCGCTACGTCCAACCAGGGAAAGTCCCCCCTGTCAGGCGAAAATAGTTGGACTCCTCAAGCATAGAATGAAGTATGAGGTCAGTCCGTCGCTCTCCCCAGTTATATTGGCAGAGGGATCAGTAGATAATTGACACTGGGTGATTATTTTTTAAATAAAATCGTGAGATAAAAATCCCACCCGTGTGAAGTGAGGGGCGCTAATATATTAAAGTCTAACTCATGTTGATTACTGATTAGGTGATGTAAAACAAACGGTGATAAAACAAACATTAAATTCTCTTTATTGTTAATGGCATTTAATGTTTGTGTTAGGGACAAGATGGCGTAAATTTTCAATGTCAATGGCATTTTTAAAACAAACATTGAACTAAAGACAAAAATTAAACCTGTATATAGGAGGGGCTAGCGCCACCTCAAAAATAAATAAATAAAAAAGTAAAGGACAAGCATACACTGGCCGGGGGCACACATAGGGGGGGCACACCTTTGCACAGCCGCGGACAGAGGAAGCTGACGCCCGTTTATTGGAGGACCACAACCAACGTTAAGGTTCACACCGCCACCTACTGTATGAAGTGTTTCTGCTGTATATCAGCAATCATATCTGTGCAAACTATTTATAGTGGCCATCCCAATGTGATTCCCAATCAGTCCCATAAATCATCCAGACCCCGAGTCTGGACATCGGATGCCTATAATCCCTGTGATATTAAAAATATATATTTAGGCATAAATGGACTGCACGCCTTTATTTCCAAGTGACAATGACAAGCATAGGCCTATAGCTTGCCTATTTGCAATTGTAGTAGGCTATAGGCCTATAGGTGTAAGGGGCTTAATCATTCACCCATTTAAATAAGTGCTTTAACAGTCATTCAGATAAACGGCAGATCTGGTCATCTGGGTCAGGATGAGTGCTTATACGAGACGGGACGGGACCGTGGCAGGCGCCGTTTAAACAGCGACACCAGCCTTCACCCATAGGTTTATGATTCACTCCATAAACGTTGATTATTTATGACTGCCTTGCCAGCCAGGTTATCTCTCATTAAGGTGCGGTGCAGGGCTGCAGGCATCACGACACTCACCCACCCTACAGCATGCACTCACAGCAGTGAGCAGCATGGGATCGCCTTCGCCTAGGCTACATGACTGCTTTAAGGCACTGCACACGAATGGGTAAAATGAATATAGTAGCCTACAAAGTAGCCTACAAACGTATTCCACTGTGATGTGTCATGTAGCCTTGGTGTGTGCGTGCGTGCATGGACATGACAGCCAGACAAACGAGGCGAGAGGGAAACATGTGTAGGGTAGGCCTATTATTTAATTCATGCAGGTGTTCGTTCTTTATTTATTTAAGATACAACATACCAGTTGGGCGTGTAAATTGCGTGTGCGTGCGTTCGTCTGTGTGTGTGTGTGTGTGTGTGTGTGTGTGTATGAGAGGGGGGGGGGGGCTTTTTCCATCATGTAACTATGGTTTCCATACTCGTTTGGTCGTATTGCAGTTGGTCATGTCACAAAAACGAGGGCGAGGCTTGATTTTATAGGGCGTGCCAGATTGATTTCAGCCGTCACATTTATCACTGATAGGAATGAAATTAAGGAAGGATCAGCTGTTTGGGATCACTTCATAAATGCCATGCCGACGTGAGTGTACTCCAAAACAGACGCTTGAATTTGGGGCAGATTTTACACTCAATTGATAAAAGGGGGCCTAAGAATCTTGTTTTGTCCATACATATATTGTTACAATATACATTCCTTTTTTCCTCCTGATGTTGCTGTCCTGCCAATCCCCCTCCTTTCTGCTCTCATCTGCTCTCATCCTTGATGTTCCTTGGACACTTTGCTGACCCTGTATAATGCTCTTATAATGAATGGCATTTTTATAGCGCTTTTCCAAGTGCTCAAAGCGCTTTACAATGGTTCATTCATTCATACATTGGGAGGTGAAGCGGCGAACACTCCGAACAGTCAACGCCAGTGTCCTCACTACTAGTCACTTCCCACATTCACACACCAATGGTGGCAAGCTCACACCGACCGACTCTTCTCCACAATGCAAACACTTTGCTTTCTCCTCCTGATCTTTACAGTCTTACTTACATGTATCCTCCCACACCACCCATATCTTTTGTTTCCCCTGCACACAGCCCAAACATGCCTATATATTCCATCTTAGTGGTGCTTGTTCATGCTGCCTGAGTAATCAACATCAACACAACTCTTTCAGGCATGTCTCCTTCAAACTTCAAGCATAATTGTACTTTCCTCCAGTTTCTCCTCCCTAATCCGTGTCATACTTCTAGCCTCACAAACTCCTTCAGCTTCACAGAATAACTCAGGATCCATTGACAGTGGCACGCCACTTATCACTCCTCTCGTAATTCGTTTCTGTCCCAGTCTAAACGTATTCACTATGCATTTGCAAACAACCATAACGCTCAGGGCTTCCTCTATATCTGTACCTCGTTCTTACATTCTATGATCACCATCCCACTCCTCGTTATCCTTACTGATTTGATTTCACTCTACCTAGTTGACTTTCCACAGACTTTCCCACTACCCGTGGATCACTAAAAGCTCCATCATTTTTAGTTTCCGCAACCATCCCAACCACAAAACTTCTTCGTCACTTTTTACACTATTTGTTTCTCTCTTTTTTTTTGCTTCTCTCTGTCTTTCCTCCAACTCAGGTTCAGGTTCCATTTCCTCCTCACTCTCAAGACAATCTTCCACTCGATCAACATGAGGCCTCAAACCTGGTGACCCCTTTTATGCACTACCCTTAAAGGGTCACTGGGTCAGTACGTGCTACATAATATAAAGTCACAGCAGGAAATTCTAAATTTAATTAATATGCTTTTGAAAACCATGGTTAAATGTCATACATTACTTATTTACACTAGCACATGAATCCAAAGAACCACGATACCAAAGTCACACTGTTTCAGTAGGGTTACATTATTGCAGTTATGGATTGGGCCATTATTTTCCCTGCTTAATTAACAAACCTTTATTAAAAGGAGTAATGTGCCACAATAAGATAAAACTAGTGAATATGGTCCCATTTTGGTTGTTTGCAATCATCCAGGCCAAAGACCCAACTCATTAAAATAGATTACAATTTACAATTTAGATTACCCTATCAGACACCAAACCCCCTGTTGAATTACATGACTGTTGTTCATTAGGCCGCTATTGTAATCTTCCTTAATATTACCTGAAATAATCATATTGAAGAAGTTTAAAACATTTGAATGATTACTTTACAATAACTGAAAGTTAATTGTGGTTGCTTGTTTGCATATATTTCCACGTGTGACTATACTGTAGGTTTTCAATCCACAATTTGGCAAAGTAGTTTAATTTGCACCATAATCATGTAAGTTCTCAATACACCCAAACATTCCATGTTTGGGCGATCCCATTAAGCTATAGGATGTGCCAATGGGCAGTGATAAAATAAATACCCCAAAGTAGTTATTTCAGGGACAATATAAATATAAACTGCATGGGCATGGCTTTGTCGTTTGCTGAAAAGGTTTTTGTTTATACAATATTCTGTGACTAAGACCTGGGAGTTATTTTCAGAAACAACTGAATGAACATGCTTTTATTAATAAAATATGCTACGAATGAAAGAGCTGAGCAGATATTTTCAGAAACTGTATGACTATCTTGACCAAAAAAAACTGGAAGGAACCCAGAGTTTTTGGAACCCCTCTCCAAGGAACCCACGTTGAGAACCACTGGCCTATATGCATTGATACTCTGAAATGCCTTTTGGTTGCTTGACATAAACAGTCATTCACTATTACTTGAGAACACCAACTTATTTTACGCTCTGACAAGTACTGAGTACATACATTTGTAATACAAAGGGGGAAAAATACCTTTTCTGCTTGTATTTCTGCAGAGGGGATTGTGTACATGCTTAGAATACAGATACACTGTTAATCCTGGCAAGTCAGTGCAAATTGTAACATTAATCTCACAATTGGCTTTCCAAGTTTAAACAGGCAAACCTCTTATTAAGAGCTGTTCGTGGAAATAATGTTCCAAATAATTATGTAGACAAAATACCATTTTAGATTGGTTAACTTAAACTAGCATGCATGCATGTTGTGAGAAGAAGTTGCTTACATATTTGAGGTTCTTATGCTTGTAATATATAATATTGTTTGTAATATATAATTTATGCACATGTGTACTGTGTATGTACTGCATGTCATTTTGTATTTAAGCATATCTATTTGTATGTATTACTCGTATTTGTGTTTATTTTTAATGTTTGATAAGCCTTCTGGCTTCTGGAGTTCTCGATAAGCCTTCTGGCTTTTAACTTTAATAAATAAAACCAAGAAAAAATGTTATCTTCTAAACTAAAGCATTCAAAACTATATGTGAGGAATTGCAATATAAATATTTATAATATAGTATAAGTATATACCATTCTGTGATAAATGAAGTCCTATTATATAGGGACTTTCTCTGGTTTAAGGTTGAATTCAAAGTTGGTGAGATTGGGTATTCTGTATCCATAAGCAACCCAGATAAATCCATGCTTGGAGTGACTGGTGATCAATTTGAGGCATATAGCACTGGCTCCCAAACGTGGCTTCCTGGGGGACACTGGCCCGGCCCTGCTGGGGCAGCAGGCAGCCAGTATAGCTCTGATGAATCTGTGACTTTAAAGTATGCCAATTGCAGTCTGATTAATGTGTTCTCTCCCTTGCACGCATGCACGCACACACATGTGCATATGCATGCAGATATATTTAGATACTACATCCATGTGGCCATAAACCAACACACACACACACACACACACACACACACACACACACACACACACAGGTAAATCAATAGAGGCATTTCAATTGAAAGCCATTCATTTTGGTAAGGTCACGGGAGCATTGAAAGTTATAAATTAGAACATATAATTCAACACTAGCTTAGCTTGTGGGGGTTTTGCCAACCTGTCACCCTTTAAGACAGAGATATTTTCATAAGAGCACTGCATTTTCTTATTGACTGCCAAACCACAGGTCCTCCAGGCTTAAGTGCATGTCAACAGTTCTGGGGCAAACATCATATTATTATGTTTTGGGCAGTGATTCTACCATGATCTCATGTAAACATGCAGTGACAGGCACTTATGAAGGAGCTAGTGCTGTGAACAAGGTGGTCACTGGTCAATAAGGACATGGGGAACACATTTGTGATGAATCAGAGATCAGCTTCTCTTCTCTCTGCAGTGCATGTTAAATATTACTTGTGTTGATGGTCAACATTGTGTATGTAACTTGTGTTTACAAAAAAACAATAAATACATTTAAGTTTTACCAATTCTTTCCCTCGATACCAGCAGTTATTGGTGGTGATATTTTCTTGCAAAAACACATTGCCCAATGTCCTCTTGCTGCATGTATTTTGGTGTTTTCACTGGCGTTTTGGGGTAACCATGCAAAACAAATAGTGAAAACACCCCCAAAAAGTATGTAACACAGGGCAAAGTTACATAGGCCTACACTTTCTTTAAGAAGATGCCTATAACCTAGGTCCTAGGCTGTGTGCCGCATATGTTCCTCACTGGGAGACACTTGATCAGAAAGTTCATAAACATAATGCTGGTGCTCTGAGCAGTCTGCAAATGCATACACTTGACTATTGACATTTTGCAGACATTCAGGAGCCACTTGCAAAGTGGAAGGAAGTGCAATAAATGGTGTTATATATATATATATATATATATATATATATATATATATATATATATATGTGTGTGTGTGTGTGTGTGTGTGTGTGTGTGTGTGTGTGTTAGGGTGAGGTGGGGGCACAAGTATATTCCAATTATATATATTACACTGTAGGACTACATAGGCTACATACAGTATTTATTTACATATTTAGGCGGCTTAGGCCTATATTCACTATATAATTAGCTGAATGTAGGCTACTTCAGCTTTTTGTACAACCTTTCATAGACTATAGTCTATGAACGGTTGTACAGGAGTGTAGGGGATACATTATACATAATATGTGTATGTATAATGTATCCCCTACACTCCTACAGCTATACAAATTGGACAGTGCAACCACGTGGCAGATTATTGAAAAGAGGTTGGTTTAAACTAGTGTTGAGATAGAGAGATATGGGAACGCGTGCCTATTGGCTTAATGGAAATGTGATGACACCAAAGCGTTACTGCTCAAGGTATAAACTGAACACCCCCTGCCTTTGTGTGTTTGGACCGGACGATCGCTGTGAAGGAGAGGACACACACAGACCTGCTACTGGAACTTCAATCGAGTGCCGAGCGCGCCTCTGACGGACACTAGAATCAACGCGCTGTGCGTCTACAGACAGACTAGTCTACAGACTCTATACATCACAATTATGAGTGAGGTAGGTGTTTGTAGCCTACCTGCTATAAAACGGACTTGAGACTGATTACCCGTCACCAATTTTGCAGCATTTTAAACAGAATATTAAGCTAATTACATTAATTAGAGAAAACAACAAGAACGTGTCAGAACCACGTCACTTCTTGCCGAACTTGATTTTATGTTTAGGCTAATTGTTTTTCTTTTTAATCGTTTGTCTGAATGGCTTCATGTAGGTTTCGACAAAGTTTCTACTTTTGCATCGATTAAAGGCACAGGATCTTAATTTCCGAGATGATTGCAATGCTGCTGATCGAGTGTTGCTGAAAAACACAATTGTCCATCTTTGACATTTGAGATGAATGCTTAATCCAGCATGAACGTGGGGTATATATATGGCATTATATGCGGTGGCATTATTGACTTATTTGACTAGACACAATAAGTCCACCTATTAACCAGCCAAATGCATGCATCACATAGTATTAGCCCTTACTAAGTATTAGCCCCATACATCTACCGGATGTATGCATTTGGCTTAGTGAATCAAACCTTTTTATTTATTTTTATTTTTAAAGGACACCCATTTGATTTTCTCTCTGAGAAAAACATTTTTAGGCATGATTTGTCTGATGGTTTGTCATTGGTCAAAAAATCCTTAACTGTTTTTATACTAGATATATAACAGTGAATCTCTGAACAATAGCCTATATCCAATATTATACGTTTTCTCCCAGTTGCTTCTATATGTTTATCCTACTAATTAATTATAGTCAGTGTAAAGGGAGAAACTACACGACATTTACAATTTAGGCATTTAGCAGACACTCCCAGGTGCTTTAATATGTTTATCCTACTAACAGCAACACTATTCTTCTGTCTTGAGAGATTAATATACTGTAGAGTATATCTCTGATCAAAATAGTCAATAGTCAACGTTTTCTAGTTGTATTTTTGAGGGGCTATAGGAAGGTATAAACTGAACCCCCCCGTCCAGGTCCAGCTTTTAGTCAAAGTCAAAGTCATATGATTAGTCACACACATTACCGCAGTGGAATTTGTTCTCCGCATTTGACCCATCTCTTGGAGCGGTGAGCCGCAGGCGGGAATCATTAGTTGATTTGACCCCCAATCCAACCCATTGATGCGGAGTGCCAAGCAGGGAGGCATTGGGTCCCATTTTACAATCTTTGGTATGACCTGGCTGGGGATCGAACCCCCGACCTCCAACCACAAGGCCACTGTCTGGTAACGTGTAAGTGTGCGTGTAAGTGTAAACACAAACTTTGTCCTAACACAAACATGAAATGCCATTGATAATGAATGGCCAGTTTGACATAGGATGTGATTGGCCGGAATGAGATGATGATAAGCGCCCCTCACTTCACACGGCACGGGTGTGTGTGTGTGTGTATGTGTATGTGTGTTTTTTTTTTTACATTTAGTAATGGAAAGATTAACTGACAATTATTTAGGTACTCCGGGACCCCTTGGAACCCTTCAAGGACCCCACATTGAGAACATCATAATAGAGTTAAATCATTGTGTGTATTATATGTGCCCTTACGAATTGTCATAGTTGAGATTAGAAACATGTAGCAGGCTGAATCAATTCTGTAGAACTGTATTAGTAAAGAGCACATCCTAATAGTATAGACAATGAATTATTCAAAGTATGCTGCTGCTGCTGACCCAGAGAATAAACACATTATCACTGTGTGCACAGGGAAGTGGAAATAACTGAGGTTCTAATCTAAGACCTTATTCTATACTGTCTCAGTCGGCATCGCTTAACAACTAAGCAAAGTGCTTCGGTGAAATTGTGTGTGTGCGTGTGCGTGCGTGAGAGAGAGAGAGAGAGACAGAGAGGCTGACAGATATGGGATGCTACTGCTAGTAGTAGTTTGCACTACAGCAGTATTCCCCTACGACTGCAGCCTGTGGTCCAATGAAGGGGCTGTGTGGCAATCTCACTATGAGGTGGGGGAAGCCTGCAGGAAATCCTGCATAGCAAAACATACTGAAAGGGGTTGGGGGGGGACTGCAATGCAGGCTGTTTCAGGATGGAACATTAGCTCTTGATCAGTAAATCCCCCCTCCCTCCCCAAGTGAAACCAAAAAGATTAAATAAATAAAGTATTTGTCTACAACAGCAGGGGCAAGATCACAGACATCATTATGGATCTGCATTGCAGCCTTGTGGCTTCATATTGGATGTCACAGAGAAAAACCGACTTCAACTCTCATACACAGTGCGGATAGGAATGCCAGAGTCTTATAAATAAGACATTACATACAAACTGCTCAGAAAATGTACTTGTTTTCCCTGTCAATGATGGATCTCTCAACGCTTATAAAGAATTAGGGCTGAGACTAATTAAATAATCCCAACAGCCCCTGATTTCCATACCATCCACACCTTATTTCCCTAACCTCTATCCCCTTTGGATATACACAATACAGAATTGTTCCCTGACCTCTATTGCCTTTGGTTGTGAAGACCGTTCCCAAACTCAGTGTTTCCCAAACAGTGGGTCTGTACCAATTTTTGAGTCGTGGACCCGTTTTTATTAACTGGACTCTGCCAGCTGGTAGCAGCAGTGAGTTCCTCCTCCTGCTCCCATCTGGTCTCTCTCGGGCAGAGACGATGCACTCCGATCAAATGCTGATCGGAGCATTATGCGGCCGTATGCGGCTGCTAGAGGCGGGATCAACGTGAGACTGGTGACATATTGTAGCTGTGCCACAGCGCAAATGTAAACACAACCTAACAGGACTACAACTCAAAATTACTATGGAGATATCAGATTTTTGTCCCGCTGCGTCGGGTTCATCGTTTCTGCTTGAGAGAGACCAGATGCAGGCAGGAGGGAACTTGTGAACTCAATACTGCCGCAATCTGGCAGTGTCAGGTTACATTTTTATTGGGTGTGAGCAAAATATCCCTTTCTTAGTTCTAGCTTTTGTTTGCTAGGTTGGTAGGTAGAACTGCTTGGTGATGTTTTCTCATGCCAATTAAGCTCCTTTGGATGGAATTGATAAGTCCCGAAGTTTAAGTCACATTATTGCGAGCGACGCCCCTCTGCACTGTAGTTCACTCCCACTCCTAGACCAGGAAATGTCTCACGTTCCCCCAGGGTTTCAATCTTTGAGCCATAGTGAACGAAAATAAAAGCCTGGATACCAAGGCTAAATATGCTGTGAACACTGGCACAGCCAGATCTGTCTCACAGCCACAGTTGTAAAGGAGTCGAGGACTTTCATTTAGAAGCCGTGTCCACACACAGCCTTTTATGACCGGAGCAAGAGTTAACCAAAATGCCTAATAGTAAATAAATCATTTTGCACTTACTATCTCTTTGCAGTCACTCGCGATAATGTCCCTATTCCAACACTTTCGTGTCATATACATCCCACAGACAAAAATAACCACGTTACAGCCTTATGACTTAATTTACAAACAACATTTCCGTCCGTTCCGTTAAAAAAAGTCTGTGATTGGCTAGGCCTGATCACTTGGCGCGCATGTACTTCCGTCAACAACAGTTACGCCACAGTTCTTTACCTATCGAATTCAGCTAAATGCACCATTTATATAAATGCAATTTAGTTACCTCCCGTCGCCTCAATGAAGGCAGGTCACAGAATCGCATGACTTCAAACATCATATTAGCTTGCTAAAGGATGGTGTAATTGAATATTTGAATCACATGGATCTCTGGATGGGAATAGCCGTGCTCTAATGTGGATTAGATAAGGGTTCAGCCCGATCAGAGCCCTTGACTTGCATAGAATTAAAAACATATGAAACGTGTGAAAACTAGAAAAGTGTGCTTGTCAGAGCACAGTTCTCTGTCAGGCTGGGTTGCAAACATTCTCAAAAATAGTAGTCCTACATACAGTAATGTATTGGAAAGGGAAAGTGACATAGCTTCAAAAACTGATGATTTGGGGTGCTGCTAAAACATATGATTTGGAGTACAAAAGTGACGCATTGGAGCTTCAAATAACACCCGAAACAAATGTGGAACAGCAGCTTTGCCATATATCAAAATCAAGGCCTGAAAGGTTCAATACATTTACATTACATTTATCAGCTCAAAGGAACCAATATACTACAAAAGTGATTCTGACTTACTCCCATGCAGAGTTGCTCTAGGTAAAATATTATGTCTTCATAAGTTGCTATTCCTGATTGAATTGGCAGGACTCTCGGTTCAATGGTATATTTTTTTATATTTTTGGTCTTGGAAAGTGGTCACCAACCTCATCATACTTTAATTACAGTTAAAGTGGTTACTTGCTATAGTGGCTACTTGGCAACAGCATCTGTTTAATCATCAGAAGTGGACCAGAAACTGTTTTTTATTACATTATTGAGACAAGAGTGTTAAAATGTTGCTGGTCATTGTGAACTACAGCCAAGGAGTAAAGGAGGATGTGGATGCTTCCTTTCAAATTACTTTATGCTGAGATAAGAAAGATGCGGTCCTCTAGTTTGAGGATGGTAAACTGGCGCACTCAGCCAATAGATGCCCAGTGCAGTCTGAGTTTCACACAGGCACAAATGAAATATCATGTCAACGCTGAAATTCCCAAGTATCATGCCTAAACTAACCTAAAACAATGGGTGGCTGTCCAGATATGGGAGTGTCAGGAATAGTAGGCTACTCTGAGCTGACAGTTTGCAACTTTGATGAATGGGTTGGCAGTAACAGGGATTGCATGGGGGTTAATTGGCAATGACTAAATTAGGGAGGAAATGGGTAAAGAAAAGTCATCACTGTTTCTCTGGTGTTTGGGAGGGTGCTGAGATTTGATTGTACTGGAATGGGATGAGATGTGTGCGACCTAGTTCCGCTGTTTCCTTGTTAAATTGTTAATAGCGAGAGCAACATGGAATCTCTCTGGAGTGCCCATGCTGCCGCAAGAACCCAAAATAGGCCTCAAACATTGGGAGGATCATTTATTGACATGCCACCCTTTCGTGCTCTGTAGATATGACAATATTTACCCGTCACCCCATGCCATGCCACCCTTTCATAATCATACGACAATGTTTTGCAGATATGTAAATATTGCGTTGTTGAATTAGTGTGTATGGTATGTGGTTAATGTACATGCGTAGTTGCATACTAGTCCATACCTGAGGAGGGTTGCAACAAAAGTATGTGCCTCTACAGATTCCACAGCCTGTGGCAAAATGCTAGTAAACAGCTTAAATACAGAAAGTTAAAAATCTGCTTTAATCAAGTTCAGATCGATATACAGTAACAGTACCAATGCACTGAGGAGAAAACTGCTTGACAACGGCCACACAGCTGTATAAAATGCCCTGTCCGCCAATTGGTTCTTAATGTCACTGTACCCCGAGTGCTACTGCGGGTTCCAACACAATTCATTAGACAGTTTTGTAATTAAAGCTTCTGCACTTTATTGACCACACAAATGCATTTACACACATGCACACGTCGCACACACACACACACACACACACACGCACACACAGGCTTCCTCACCCAATGGTCAATGCACTCGTGCATGAAAAAGTATAGAATAATATACTGTAGGCTATACACGTTTTATGCTGATGAGATGATGCGTAGCTTAGGCTAACGATGTAGGCTATATGTGATGCGTCTGCAACACTGATGTGTCAAGCAGCTGACCAGGGACGTCGCTGACGATTTGGTTGCTCTACTCGCATATTATTTGTGCTGCCCCCCCTCCGGGCGGACAGTGCTGCGTTCTCATGCAGATCGGCTACTTTCGCCGTTTGTGAGGACGCACACATGGGAGTGCGTTATTACACGGCGGAGCCGGAGAGAATCGTCGGCTTGGCACATTTTGTTGCCCCCCCTCGGCATGTTGCCCTAATCGCAGTGCGTATTGCGCATATATGTAGCGGCGGCGCTGCAGCTGACCAATTTGTCTGTTTGAGTCTTGCTGTGAGTCTGTCAGTGAGTGATTAAGTATGACTGGTTTGCCTGGTAGGTGGTGATCCACCTGAACTGAAGCCGCACCCACAGCTGTTTTATGATAAAGGGGGGACATATTTCAATATTCTAACCACAACTGGGGAGTAATGTTAACTCCATAGAGACATACAAAACAAATACAACTTCGGTGGCCGAACGGTTTGCGGAGAGGTCTTGATATCGGAATGTCGCTAGTTCGTATACCCGGACCGGCACGTTAAAATTACGACCGTTGAAGTGCCCTTGAGAAAGGCATTGAACCCCTACCATGAAATGTTCTATGAGCAGGGCCTGGCTGTAAACAAGTTCTTGAGCTTAGTCCAGTTACCCTGGGTAAATATGGTAACTTTGCTTTGCTTACAGACACAATGTTATTAGTGAGCGATTGGACATGGCAGTGCGGAAGAGTCATCTAGCCAGCCGCCTTTATATACAGTATGTCTATGGTCCTGATGCCCACCACTGGTCATAACCTACCAAATAAAACAGTGAAGACTAGCAGACAGTGAACCCTCAAGTCTACAGAATCAGGGAAGGGTGTGTAGCGGACCCAGCTGGCCATGAAAGGTTGAATGGATAGCGGATAGCGGGACAGACACACGGACAGACAGACAGACAGACAGACATGATCTGCTAGGTCTCATTGCGAACGCAGTGATTGCAAACGCAGTGAGCACTTACTATGAGACCTAGCAGATCATGTCTGTCTGTCTGTGTGTCCGTGTGTCCGTGTGTCTGTCCCGCTATCCAAATATGGAGTGTGTTGCATCAGCAATCACTCAGCTCCATATATGGGCACAAAAGGGGCCAGGTCCACTCAGCTCCATATATGGGCACAAAAGGGGCCAGGTCCACATATACAGTAACAGCGGGACAGACACACAGACAGACAGACATGATCTGCAGGGTCTCAGCTGCGTTCGCTTCCCGCGTTTGCGCGTCTTACTGGTAGTAAGTGCTCACTGCGTTCGCAATGACACCACCAAGAAAAGCACCTACACATTAAAAGTCTCGACTGCGGGTCCGTTACAGGGTGGGTTTTGTTGCTTATAAATGGAACTTTCTTTTGTGTATCTGACATAATGCTTCAGTATATACTGTAGTTAAAAAGTATCATGTTGAAGTTCAAATGGTTTTCTCCTAATGTGAGCTGCTGAGCAGAGCAATATATACTGTAGCAAATATACTTAATAATCACAGATGTATTATAGTTATAAATGAGTGGTTTTCAATTTATTCCCGAGTTATCCGATTGAACAAAAAATGAAAATATATGAAATATATTAATTTATGTCATGGGTTGTTTAGGGCATTCATGCAGAGTTAAGTGTCCAGTGTAGTGGCAAGCTGACGGGGCTTTGGGTATAGTGTCGCCAGCCAAGTCAGGCTGAAAGAATGTAGGGTGTCTACAGACCTCTAGGTCAGGGGTTCCCAAACTTTTTTGGACCAGGTACCCCTTTTGGGGTAGATATTTTTTCAGGTACCCTCTCATCCTCGCAACACGGATAACAATATATTTACAACCACAAGCAGTGTTTCCTGCAGGAAAAAGCTTTGGCATGGTGCTGGGCACAGGCCGCAATTTTGATTAATTAATTAATTAATTAATGAATTTGATTCATTAATTAATAAGATTAATACATTAAGATTAATTTGTATTATTGCTCTTGTATTGCTATTGGAGACACTGGGGGACACTGGGCAGGCACTGAGGAGGCACTGGGGAGACACTGGGGAGGCACTCAGGGGAACACTGGGGAGGCATTGGGGAGGCACTCAGGGGCACACTGGGGAGGCACTCAGGGGGACACTGTCTAAATGTAGACGTCTAAATGTAGACGTCTAAATTTATACAGACGTCTAAATGTAGACGTTTAAATGTATACAGAGTTACAGACGTCTAAATGTATACGTCTAAATGTAGACGTCTAAATGTATACAGAGTTACAGAGGTCTAAATGTAGACGTCTAAATGTAGACGTCTAAATGTGTACGTCTAAATGTATACGTCTAAATGTAGACGTCTAAATGTATACAGAGTTACAGACGTCTAAATGTAGACGTCTAAATGTAGACGTCTAAATGTGTACGTCTTCTCTTATGGGGGTCCCTGGCATATCTTTTCAAATGGGGGTCCACGGGCTAAGTAGTGACAATTTGGGGGTCCTTGACATGAAAAAGTTTGGGAACCACTGCTTTAAACACTTTAGCACTTTATGAACATGAACAAAATAGATGGGTCCCCCCTGGAACTCCCTCAGGTACCCCTGGGGGTCCCCGGACCCCACTTTGGGAACCACTGCTCTAGGTCACATCACAATTTGACCATGTGCTGCAGAGTGCGCCAAACAAGCATAGTGTGGACTTGCCTTCAGTGTGACTGATCATGCATTAATTCACCTCTTAGGAGGGAGAGAATGCAGCATAAATTTTATATGTCTATAGGAATGATGTTGAATGCACAATCACTTTAGATTAATCATTCTATTCTTCTATTCTTCTAATTTTATGCCAAAGGAAGCCAATGCATTTAGCTTCCAAACACCTTCAAAATCCCTTCATTGTTGAACAGGTAATGCAAAATCTAAACAGATACTCGTCTGTAGAATAGAAATGCAATCCAAATTTGAGCTTTCATTTTCTTTCATTCTGTGCAAACTTCACAAGCAAGAAGAAAATCATTCAAGCTCTTCAAACGGGAAATGGCACCCTAAATGGTGGAGCTGTATTAAATAGTTAATTTTCTGACTTCATCACTTCTCTGCAAACACAATATTATATAATTTAGAGAACAGTATTCATAATCTACAGCCAATGCTGCAAAGTAGGCACCTACTGCAATGAATAATACAGAAAACAAATTCCAAATGAACATTTTTTCATTTAGCCTATGTGTTGGATGCTCAGTATCAATGAATTAATTCAAACCTTAATTTATGCTCGAAAGGTACTGAGACGAGTTGAGCGAACAAAATAAAATCCTCAGCCAGCAAACAATGACAAACATAGATAGGAAGACACATAAAAACAAACTTATAAAAACGTTGGATTCTAAAATATATAACTTATGATTTGACAAACTTGTGCGCCCACAGGATGTGACAGCTGTTCCAGATACAAAGAATGTTATGAACAGTTTAAGTGCCCTGTTCAATTTGGCACACGATTAAATCTGGGTGTTGGAGGAATTATGTTAATATCACGATATCTGCTCAGCCAAGTTCCTAATCAACGGCTGTGCTGCTTGGCAGCCCAGCGGTAGAATCTGTTAGTTTTTGTCAGCATTTGTGTAGGCCAATGTATGTGAAAAATCATGATCAGGCTAAATGTGTTATGCTGGCTATCGGTTCGGCAAAACAATGCATGCATTTTCTCGCCATTTCTCAACATAGGTATGAAGATATGAAATAAATAGAAAACCTAACTAGTGGCAAGTCTTTATATTAATTTACACTTCAGACATCAATGATTACAATATTTGAAACTCGACACAGAGGGGCCCTTTCGCCAACTCCGCCTCGGGTGTGGGCGCTGGTGGCGCGGGGGTAGGGCACGCCCCCAGTGTCCCCAGCGGGGATCGAGTCCAGGACTTCTAGCTGTGAGGTGACAGCACTGCCGACTGTGCCACCGTGCCCCCAGAAATATATATTTATTGTGTCTACAATGCCTGTATAGATCGGTTTAACACGCATGAGTGAATGCTGGTCTAGTTGATGCTTCAGCAGGTCTCCCATTTAATGGCTTTGCCTCATACAATTTTATAGGTACTGCAGAGTTGCGGTTTTATCCATTCTTGGATAAAATCATAGAGCCTTCACATTCCTTTTTAAAGATGAGGACATGTAATAAAAGTTGTGATTCAAGATTAATGATAATGCTGTGCGACTACGGTGCATACGTTATGTTTGTTAGTTGCATTGTTATAGCATTTTGGTCCACAATGAAGAATAATGATTTCTGTGTGCTGAACTCTTCTGATGTCCTTGGAGTGCGTTAATCATTGTAACGGCAGACTAGATGCTCCAGGCTTAGCTTGGGGTCCCATGCCAGTCATCATGTCATGCATGACCCTATAACTAAGATTGAGATGGGCTTGAAGTCAAGGTCACTGCTGGTGACGATGACAAGTGGGAGGGTTAATGAAAAGTGGATGAGAAAGAGAGTGACAGGAACTCAGATGTTGGTGATTTAGTACCCTAAATCACTCACTGGAGCTGGTAGGAATGCTGCTACACAAATAACAGTTGAGGTTGAGTGATATAGGCCCTTGGGATAAACAATCCTCAATTTCACCCAGTTTTATTTGCAGATGAGATTAAATGAAATGAACAATGAAAAATAGACAATGAACAATATAAACTCCACGTATTCCTGGCGATGGTTTGGGAGAGGCTTTAGTGCCAGCAACAGTAGTCTCGTGAGCCAGACTGTTGCCTCCCACAATGGCACAATTTTCAAATGCTTCCGTCATACAGTGTGGAACACGAAAGCTCTGAAAATGACCAAGCGATAAAGCGGATTTTATGGGGTAGAATAGGGTAGAAGGTTCTTCTACCCTAAATAAGTTTATGGGGGGGGGAAAAATCACACCCGTGTGAACTGAGTGGGGTCTCTCTCTCAGGCAGCAGGCACAGCACTATGCCTCTCTCTGTTTCTGGTGCCCCCTACTGGTACTAATAAGTCATACTCGTGCTCATGACCACTGATACATACGCACGGACATTGCTGGTTGTAGGAGTGGTTGCACCACTCAAAAAGGAATGGCATTGCCAAACAGAGCACAGGACAAAATGGCTCATTTGAAATTGACTTATTGACTTTTAAATTGTCTTTTCGCTTTTTTCCCCCTCCTTTTTTGTATGGTCAACACAAAACAGTGAGATGGCTGCAATCGGGGAGCTAAGAGCTCCACGGGCGTGGCAAAAACTGAAAAGAATATATTGTGGGTAATCCCACAATATGTCCCGCTGCACATTATGACCAGACTGAGATTATGTAACCCCCAGCTGTATCCAGGCAGAAAGAGGAGAGAGAGAGAGAGAGAGAGAGAGAGAGAGAGAGAGAGAGGGTGAGGAGTGAGTGGTAGGACATATATCCTGAGCCTGGTATTACATGAGGAGACAACAACCTGCCTGCTCTTCTGCCACATAACACACTAGATCATTACATGGACAAACTCATTTAGAAAACACCACCACAAATTGGACAGCAGGGCTGAGATTGCATTAATCTGAACAGTATGCATGCATTCATATTGCAGCACCTGCTTTTACTGGTGATTGGATTGAATAGGCTTTATTGTCCCTGTGGGGACAACTGAAGACAACATAAAAAATAATAGAATACATGAAACATAGTTATAAAAGGTATTTAAATGGTATAGAACAATACATTTACATTATTTAAACTGTCATTCATGTAGTAGCTTGTGGCGTTGTGTACTAATAGTAGCCTTGGCCTTTTTTCCATGGCTGAAATGTGGCAGGAAATGATAGAATATTCTGTGTCTTTGAACTTGGATAAGCACCAGTCACATATCCCTAACAGCCCTGATCCATCTGCTTAAATATGACATGGTCACTTGAAGCTACAGTATGGGCTGGAAGAAGAATTAGGAAAGGGAACTAAAACATGAAGGAACACAAGGCTGATATATAGGAAAAAATACTTAAATGGAAAATAGAATAGACCACAAGAGAACAAATGAATGGAGATATTGATCAAGATCAGGACATGCCTAGAAGATAGTTATTGATTCAACATAGAGCATTAGTCTCGACTTCTCTCCGCGTCCATTCAAATTCACCCCACTCTCATTTCATTGAAATCCATTCACTTCATTGAAATTCATGGTGACGTAACTGCACAGTGCTGGAGGTGTGATGGGAGTCATTGCTGTCCCAGTGTGAAGTACCACAGCACAGTACAAGCAGATGACAATCAGCATGTGGCCAGGAATCATAGTGGCACTGATTCACTTTGATTTCGCCATGCAAATAGATGAACAGAACAGATGACAAAAGTTATTTTCCTACAGTAACTACAATTGGCCCTCCTAATGACATGCTGAAAATGGGAGAAGTTGGTGGTATTTCTTTCCTACTAACACACACACACACACACACACACGCGCACACACACACACACACACACACTATGGAAATTAAGATCTAGCCACGGAATGGCATACAAATGCTATTTAGGTGCATATGTAAAACAAAACACTTTCACAGTCATATTGATGAGGGGACAAAACTAGGGATTCTGCAGTAGTATCCATAAGCACAAGTGCTTCTTGTAAAGCCTAATGGCAAACACAATTTTCTTAATGCGACAATCAGATAACAATCAGAACCATAAAATTGTATGTCTGAGTTATATTAAAGAAATAAAGGTATTGTACCTGCGTCAGTAATTCTTTACACTGTCTGTAACTAAACTCTATTGAAGACCAAAAGGAAAACACAAAACTGTTGATTTTGAAGTTAAGTTGCAACAAACAAAAGAAATTGACTTAAACTTGATCAAACCAAATAATCATTCAACTCAATTGAACATTCAAGATTTCAAACCACAAATGAAAATGTCCAAACTCTGATGTTTTAAGTCCTGCAACATAAAGTTCCTTTCAATATCTACAATGAGTCAAGTATCAAAAACATGATCCCAAAAGTAATCAAAGACCAAAAGTAAACAAACAAAATTGTAGATCTTCTAATCTAATTTCCCAAAAATCAAGTAATCGATAAAGTCATAAAATAAAAAGGCAATGCATTGCTCAAAACGTGAAAGGTACCCAACCATATAACCATAAAAAAAATTGAGAGTCTCTAATGAAGCATGTGGTGTCTCCAGTAGATACAACACATCTCAAAGACAATGCTTTGTTATTCATAGCAGCTGTTAAGGTGGAAAATAAATAAACACATTGTTTGAGTGTAAAGGTTGTTACTTTGCTTAAAATAAGTGGCGTTATTATCAGTTTAACATGGTTTGCTGAATACTACATCTTCCTGTCCACCCCCATCCCAACCACTTATATTTCCCACTTTTCTTTGTCCTTTGCAGAGACAAGGATCCGGAGCAATGACTGGAAACAGCAAACCATCCGTAGGACAAGGTATTAAAAACGAACCAAAACAAGTGTACTTACACTAGCCTAGATCAATGTTCAACAGAGAAACTCTCCACGATTTCACCAGACCCTGAATCAGGTGTGGCTAGCGATTCAGGGGCTGGAGCCAGGCTACCGTTAAGCGTTAACAAGCACAGTAGGCTACACATAAACAGTGTGGTTGACGCAAGTTATCGATAATAGGACAGTGATGCTATAGACATGAAAGACAGTAAAATGTATTTTTTATATTCTCATGGGAAAACATACAGCACCCACTGGGTGTTCTCAATAGCACAATCTGAAAATCACATTTTCTTCTAGCATATCTATCACATGATGGACAGCAATCAGGATTGCGTCTCTTTTCATTTTTTATCAAATATAAAAAACACAAAAGAGTCACACATCCAGTTCACAGAAAGTATTTGCAAACTGGTCCATGGTATTTTCATAATCCTAATTGAATTGAAAAATTCTCAATATTTGTAAAGCGCCTTTGTAGATGTAAACTGTAGTGTAATATGCTGTCATCTTGCCATAAAATGAGGGGATGCAAGAACACAGGCCTACTTCAAATGAATACCCAGCCAAGTGAACAACCTTTTTCCTTGCAGAGACGACTATGATTCGTTTGATCTTTTTTGCTTTTGTTTTATATTATTTAATTAGTGGATAACACTACACAACACTACATTGTCAGATTGTCATTGCCAGTGCAATATGTATTTACACACAAAACAACAAATCTCCCAGTCTCTTAATTTAAGAAACTATGTACACGGTAGACTAAGCGACAGAATAATACATCGTCACCTTCTTAAACTAACGGCCTAAATCATTTTAAAAAAAGTTTTATATTAAAAAAGCAGGTTTGAAGGCTCATTAGAATTTAATCATCAAACTAAAAATATCTAATGTTGCATTCACACCAGCATGATAAAAAAAAACGAATCCTAGGCTGCTGCGTATTGTCGGAAAGTGTGCTTCATTTGTCAGGTGTGAAGGTTCATTCGAATCCTGATTCGCATCAAAGAACCGCATTCTACTTCGCCAAAAAACAGGGGTTTCACTTCGCTTCCAAGCGCACCAGAGTGCATTCACACCGCAGGTGTGAATGAAGAGATAGAAGCGATTATCACAATATGGCCAGACGATCATATATTAAATTCTGAAGGTTACACACAAAAACATTGCAGTGTAGGATATATACACATTTGCACAATGTTGCATGTCACATTAAAGTAAAGAGTTTGCGCTCGCACCTGGAATCCTGGTGGTTCCAACTTCCGCTGATCTGGAGTCAGATAAAAGTAGTAGGCTAGCCGCTATTTTACAAAACAAGTTGGTCAATTTGTAGCCACATACACACACACACACACACACACACACACACACACAAGCTCTCTCCTGGCTTACTTTACGTCCTATTACTCAAAGTAAATTTTAACACAGCAGATTTCACTGTGTAGTTTATGAATTGAACACATTGATAAAGTTCCGTGCTGCGGTTGACACAGTGTGAACGCAGCAAATTTTAATGCAAGAATGAGTCTACCGAAGGACAGATGAGAATGTGACCTACGGTAACTCACACTCCCATTTTACTGAAAGGGGCAGGATCAGCACAATCCTTTTCAATTAGGACTTTGGCGTCATGAAGAGCTGACTTAGGCCAAAATAATAATTTCTCAAAAAATTACTTAGGCCGTTAGTTTAAGAAGACATGTAATATCCAACCTTTTCAAGGCACATTATATTCAGTAGTTTAATGGCCATCTTTCTACTACTAACTAGCTTCATTCAGCCCCTACATGTACCTGGAAACTGTATGTGGTTCATGCTGAATCCTCAGGGAAATACTGAGCGCAGAGTCAAGATTTAGGCTGCTTAATTTAATCTGATTGAGGTGAGAATTACATTTGCTTGATATTTGCCCATTTTCACCCTCAACCATTTCAGAACAAAGGAACAGGAATGATTGTGTATCCATTCCTCAGTGATCATACAGTATGTCAGTGCCTTCAATTTAACAATGATAAAGAGTGTATTGCTTTATGTCATAACAGTAGGTGATCAATATCACAATTATTTCAAACATATTCGTTGATATAAGTAAAAAATATTATACAGGTATACATACAAAAAAAGTATCATGGTGCTATATTATACAGTATGCTTCGTCCTCTTGGACTTCTAATTAAATTAGTTGATGGTGAACCTTTGCTATTCATTAGTTAATATTTTGGACATGACACTGAGGGCAACTCATAGTGCTGCCACTTGATCTCTTTACACTAAGTGGTTTCCCCATCCCTATAGGCCACTGCACCATCAATCATTACCTACCTTTTAACTGAATGAATCCTAATGGCTATGAGGGCTCCCAGAACATACTCTGATGGTTTTCGTTGTTTACATTTCTATTATAACCAGAACCAGGGTTGTCCTTCATAAATAAAACATTGTGATGCGATCTACATTGTAGATCAACTATTTTTGCTCGTACTGTATACGTTAATCCAGTATGTATAGAACTCTGTTCTGGATTCACAGAACTCTAGGTTAGTACCAACCTAGTTAAATTCTGAGTGAGAACCTTATCTGAAGGCTGACTGGGTTTTCGTCCGAACAGAACTTATTACTTGCCTCCTGTGGCTCTCCCACTGACTCGTCCTTTCAACTGAGCTGGGATGACTGGGCTTGTCCCTGCCCGGAGTGCCTGTGCCAGCCGGCGTTTGGCTGCATGTGGGGTTCCAGATGTCGGTGTGTTGATTTTAGTAGCTTTACTCAGGACTCAGGAGAAAGTGTAAAACTGCAATGACAAAATAACAGGAACACAAA
This sequence comes from Protomyctophum bolini, assembly GCF_963924005.1. Classification (NCBI taxonomy): domain Eukaryota; kingdom Metazoa; phylum Chordata; class Actinopteri; order Myctophiformes; family Myctophidae; genus Protomyctophum; species Protomyctophum bolini. The sequence continues at coordinate 25,135,921 of NC_137874.1, read as the reverse complement.
CAAATGAGAATAATATTCAACATAAAATAAATAAAAATGCTACTATGCATGTAGCACTCCATTGACTCCCTACTCATCCAAATGCTTGTATTAAACGACGTTAAACTCACCAACATTGCAGCTCTAGGCCAAGCTTGAATTATCCTCTTTTTTTTCTTTTTTTTCCTAAAATTTTTATCCCACGATTTTGTAACCCAGTTTTCTTTTCACCCAGTGCCAATTATCTAATGTAATCCTGGGCACTACACTTCCTCTGCCAACCTGGGGGGGCAGCGGACTGACCTCATGCCTCCTTCTATGCATGAGGAGTCCAAGCTGCTTCTTTTCACCTGACAGAGGGGAATTTCCCCGGCCAGACGTAGCGCGTGGAAGGGACACGTTTCTCCGACCAGTTCCTTTCCCCTCTATCAGGCGCCCCGGCTGGCCAGGGGGAGGTAGTTTTAGAGACCAGGATTACGGCATGTTTTTGTGAGGGTATCTACCCTAGGGGACACGGGGAGAACATGCAAACTCCACACAGAAAGGCCCTATCGCCAACCCCCGCCTCGGGTATGGGCACTGATGACGCGGAGGAGGGAACACGCCGCCAGTGCCCACAGTGTCCCCAGCAGGAATCGAACCCAGGACCTTCTAGCTGTGAGGCGACAGCACTACCAACTGTGCCACCGTCCTCTTTCAATCTGCCAAGCTATTGTTTCATAAAAATCCACCGTAGACATGTTATGAGCTACTTTCTGTCAAGAAATTCTAAGCATGTGATTCTTTTTGTAAGTGTTGCAGTTTGGAAGCACTCGTTTTATTACCGGTTCGTGCTGCTGCCTCCTCCATTATGTGCAAATTCGAAACAGGTGGTACACAGGGCCGTTCAGTGACTTACGACGAGTGCTTCCAAACTCCAGCACTTAGAAAAAGAATCACCTGCACAGAATTTCTTGACAGAAAGTATAGTAGCTCATAATGTCATGTCTACGGTGGATTTTTATGAAACAAAAGCTTGGCAGATTGAAAGAGGATAATTCGAGCTGTAATGATGGTGAGTTTAACGTTGTTTAATACAAGCAGATCGCAAACACAAATTGGATTAGTAGGGAGTCAATGGAGGGTATTGCAACTCTAGCCATTATAAAATAAAATCTAGAGTTGCAAATTGCAGCTACTATGCACGTTGCATCACTTGAACAATGTACACAATAACAGACAAGCATGGTGTTTAAAGCCCACATATTAAACATTATTTCACCAACACAAACATAAGAGGCCTAATTGCAGTAGCTGCTACAGACAGTGAATATAGCATGCTCTGTTGGCATGGCTGCACAGCAGTTAGCATATTAACCAAACATACTAGGCCTACATTTCACACATAAGAATGATGCACATATTAAAGGACCACTTCATCACTTTTCAACCTATCTTCATATAATAGGTCCTCACTAATAATCATGAAAACAAAAGGCGCAATTTTTTTCTACTCAGTTTCTCATAGGAGGGCTGTGGGCAGTTCAGAAACCGTCCTCCAGTGACATTATCGATGGGGAATACAAGCTAATAGAAACTGCAGGCTTTCTAGTCCTGAAAAGTTGCGAAAATGGAAGCTGTGATAATGCTGGCCGTTGGCCGGAGGTTCCAGGGAGTAGACAGGTCCACAAGTACCTTTTTGGCTTTTTATTTACCTTGAAAGTGCAGTGTGAGTCAGCGACAAAGTACAAAAATAAATAATACTGGCCAAAACAACGTTCCAATAAATAAAATAAAACACTTGAAAAACTATACAATCAAGAGACAAGCTGGTACAGGTACAGGCTTTTCCCTGGCTGGCAGTTCTCCCCTGTTGTCTCTTACCTAGCCTCAAGTGAGACTAAACTACCTCCACCTGCAGCAATCCTGCTTTTAAATGGTGGGGCAAACCATCCTCTGATTAAGTAAGTGGTCATTAGTTAACTCGCCACATGGCTAACTAAGCCTATGAGTAATTCTTCCACATTACTACATTAAAGGAATACATACTAGATATACAAACACTCAACTATTTCACAGGTCCAATTCATTTAGAGAACATAAATAAGACCAAACATAATACAGACAGGAACAAACACCCCTCCTCCTCTACAGTACTTGGCAATTGGCACCCACCAAACTAGAGAGGAGTGCCAGCACTGCATAGGGGAGACAGGTGACAGACATACCAATGCAACTTCAGTGTCAATAAATACAAATAAACATTTAAAACTCTTTCAACCATTGTGTTAATTACAAAAAATGTCATTTGTACAATATAAAACCGTTACTTCCAGTCCAGTTGTTTGTCCATTGATCAAGTTGACTTAACTGTGTGGTCTGTTGCAAGGTCCTTGATATTGTCTAAGGGCACGGGCTGCCCTAACCTGACGCTGCCAGATGAGGATCTGGCAGCGTCAGGTTAGGGCTGCCCCGTGACAGAAGCCAATCTGCCTAATGATGATGTCACTGGAGAACAGTTTCTAAACTGCCCACAGCCCTATGAGACACAGGCTGAGTAGAACAAAATCGTGCCATTTTATCATGATTATTAGTGAGGACCTATTATATTAAAAATATTCTGCTTTTGATAAGAAATAGGTCCCGATCTCAATAGGCAAACGGTATGGAATATCAAAATCCTGTTTGACGCAATTCGTTAATTAATTTCACCTTAATTTGGTGAAAGAAACACTGCAACAAATAGTGACATTTATGGCACCCCCTATGGGTCAAAGTGAAATTGCTTTTGGCTGTTTGCCTCAATATGTGCATGCTGTTCATGTCATGATTTGTGAGATTCTTTACAAAACAAGTTCCTCCTGCAAACTTGGAAGCCTGAATCATAGCCAATCGGAATGGACAAATCTGACAGATACATCTTCATCACATGTCTAGATGGTGTGTAACGATTTGTGTGAGTTTTGGAGAAAAACAATCAGCAAAAAGTGTGTTTTGAAGAACACAAAATGGTGTAAATTTAAAAAGAATAGTCAGGCAGACATGCACAACACCGGCAGGCACGGACCCACAGCCATCGAAACAATCTAGAGCAAACAAAAAAACATTTTTTTATCCTGCTGATAGAGGAATAGTAATTAATTAATAATGTATGGCTGCTGCCAACATGAAGCGTTCCATTTGTTTTTATTAATCATGTCAACCGAGAACTTACATTTCAACACCAAGTTCCATCTATTTTTATGTACTAGTACTAGCTCATTCAGTCATGTTATTTCATGCATAGAGGATTAGCAGAAATAATTTTGGGTGTGCTGTAGTGTTTATTGCTTTAAAGAAACTTGATATTTGTAAAATACAGAGCATGTGCATAAGCACCCAATAGATGGATTATCTCATGCTATTGAAACCAGGTCTAGCAAATGTAGCTACATTACCTAAACTGGATCCACTTCGTTTTGTATGCAGTTGTATTCATAATGCAAGTGTGGCATCCCCCATTATCATTTACATAGAGGGATTAAAGTGACACAATAAACAGTGTGAATAGCGATACGGAAAAATATATTTGGCAATGCAGTCTCTACCTGTATGGAGAAGATGCTTGCATGCACACAATATGGGAGATTATACATTTACATTTATATATTTAACTGGTCTTCATACATGCGACCAGTTGATGTGCTTAAGACTTTTGTGTGGCTCTGCGTATAGATTAGAGGAAGTTGGCTAAAAGCCACCCAATGTACAATATGTGTGGTATTTGTAATTTAAATGTGGTACTTTTACAGTAACAAAACAAATAATGGTGTAGCAGGGCTATATTTTGAAATGACTACGCCACCCTCACAAATAGGAGTGAGGGATCCTACAAACCATAGCATTAACCGTCCATACTAGACCTTACCCGTTCTGAATATATGAACACCAAATTATGTGTGGGTAATGCAATGTAATAGATCACATTACTGATTGGGAGGGAATTGTCCTGTCTCGCTATAGCGCACGTAGGCTACACTATCGCAAATATAGCAGATTTATCCCCCAAAAAGCATATTTTGCAATAAACATTGTAAAATTCTGCATTTCCAGTGACCCCTATGGATGAAAATGGAATCGCTTTGGGCTCTCCATTGATTAAACCACCCTCGACATGTGAATGAAATTTGAGGTGGATTGGACATTCCGTTGGTGATTTGTGTCATGTTTTGTAAAACAGGCCTCTCCCACTAACTCCCCGCTTTTTTGTGAGATTTGCACAAAAGCTGTAGGTGGAAGACCAAAAAGGGTGTTTTGAAGAAAAATGGCGGAAAATCTATCCTGATGCAAATGGAAATGGCCTATATGGGGAGATGCATCATGACCCAATTAATGAATCCAGGGAAAGTGACATTTTGTACTGTATACGTTAATCCAATATGTATAGAACTCTGTTCTGGATTCACAGAACTCTAGGTTACACCAACCTTCTGAGCAAGGCCCAAATTAAATTCTGAGAACCTTATCTGAATGTTAAAATACAAAAGGGAAGAGGGGTTATTATAGCTGGGAAATCATGATCCTAAAAGTGGGACTGAGCCCAAGGGCAGGTGATATAGGGTGAAGGCTTCAGGGCCTACTGGGCCTCAAACCAGAGGTCACCCCTTTTATGCACTACCCTTAAAGGGGCAGTGCTACAATGTTATAATTGACCCGCTAGACTTAATAAACTGGACCTGAGTTGGCTCTGTACTTGGGCGGGCTTCTTTCTACAAGCTCACAAAACAGCTGGAGGCTGGGGTTCAAATGGTTAAATGACCACACATTGATGCAAGGCCCTTATGAACTGGAAATCCCCCCTGCAGATGAAAAGAAGAAGGACGTCGTACCTGAAGACTTTGACATCGACATGGGCGCCGCAGAGACGGAGAAGGCAGCTGTGGCCATCCAGTCGCAGTTCAGGAAATTCCAGAAAAAGAAGCAGGATGTGAAGTCATAGAGTGGGGCGTGGCTGTCACCCCAGCAGCTCCGCCTCCTCCCAGGGAGCTGCTGTTGTGTTGTGTCCAAGTTGTAGGCTTGGTCCTTGCATGTCAATCCTACTGCACCATCATGGACTTAACGGGTCTGGTCGGGGACGGGGTTGGTTTGTAGGTGTATAGTGGCCGGCGTGGAGTTATAGTTACTACAATACACTAAACAATAATGTTTGTGAAATGGTATATGTGTAGTTTATAAATGATTTGCTGTACACATCAGTTGTATTAATTTATTGAATTCTGGATGTATCGAAATGTTTTCCTATAATTTTGCTATTTCTGTTTTCTATCTTTTTATTGTTTTTTTTATTGAACACACTACATGGTGGAGGTGCCGTTGCATTCAAACATTTAATAGTCTTTCTTCCTGTACACGTACGTCAACATAATCTATGTGAACTGAAGAAGGAATGACGATTGATGAGAAGCTGTTGCTCGTGAGACCATTAATGAACTGCACTCGTCCAAATAGCCTACGCGTATTGATTCGGTTGATATTGTTACTGATGATTGTATTGGTGATCAAACAATGTGTAGTGGATTAAGTACTCATACCAATACCACAATGTAGAAATACTCTAGTACAAGTAAATGTCCTGCATTCAAAACTGTACGTGAGTAAAAGTACTGTGCAAAAGTATTGGCAAAAAATACCCCCCCCCCCCTTTTTTCTCTGCTATTTTTGAACAAAATCTGAAACTAAAGTTTTCAATTTCAAATAGCATCTCATAGCTAGGTTCTTAAAACCCGGGCTTACTGCTTCTGCTGTTGCAACTGTGTGTTTTCCTACCTCTCCATCATGTCCGTAATCTATGCTATGTATGATGTGTTTGTGTTTTTTTCTTCATAAATGTGCTTGTAATTAGATTCCACTTGTTTGTTGTCAATTCCAAAAACACGCATGCATGCATGCACGCACGCACACATGCTGTTTTACTGAGACAACATGTAGACCAGGAAGTGAGACCAGTGTCTGTGACATCACAGTTACATACGTGTTTCTTGTCTCCCAAATATAATTAAGATGAGATCTGGTGGCAAAAGGGGTGAAGTGGCCCTTTATAGGGGGGCATTGAGGTGCTCTTGGTGTAACGTTGCCCATGGTCCAAAATGATGAGAAACGAGGATAACTTTTTTTTTCAAATTTTCAAAAAACATGGGCAATAACCCATCGTTTTTGTCAAATTGCGGAATTGCGGAAATTGCGGATTTTTTTTTCTTCATTTTCTTCATTTTTTTCAAATCCTCAAAAATGATGAAAAACGGCGCGCTATAGTATGCCGTACGATATGGGCTATAGCCCATGGTCCAAAATGATGAGAAACGAGGATAACTTTTTTTTTTTTTCAAAATTTCAAAAAACATGGGCTATAACCCATCGTTTTTGTCAAATTGCGGAATTGCGGAAATTGCGGATTTTTTTCCCCATTTTTTTCAAATCCTCAAAAATGATGAAAAACGGCGCGCTATAGTATGCCGTACGATATGGGCTATAGCCCATGGTCCAAAATGATGAGAAACGAGGATAACTTTTTTTTGGGCTATAACCCATCGTTTTTGTCAAATTGCGGAATTGCGGAAATTGCGGATTTTTTCCCCCATTTTTTCATTTTTTTCAAATCCTCAAAAATGATGAAAAACGGCGCGCTATAGTATGTTACCATGAAGGCACTGTGGCAGGGCTATCAGGCCCTGTCACATCAGGCCCCTCTCACAGCACTGTGTGCCATGACCGGGTTGTCATGGTACTGGTCATTGTGCTTTCAAACTAAACACTGAGAACATTGCTACACCAAGAGAATAAAGTTAAGATTGACTCTGAGTTGCTGCTGGTAATTAGAAACAACTGATTGTGAGCCACCAAAGTCACACCAAGTTGAGGCTGGTGTGTCATTAGCACTGTCAGAAACTGCCCCCAATTCAAGAAATCAAAATATAAACCAGTTCTGGACAGGGCCTTTAAAACGTAAACTGATTTGTGGCCATGTAAAAAATTCGTAGCTTAATAAACTACATTTTCAGCATAGAATTGCCAGCAGTGCAAGTGACAGTTCCACATTTTCCCAGGCAGATCAGAGGAAGGGATTCAATTCAGCCGGGCCCGGGGCCTTATTTATGACAGCAATTATTAACCACCGAGTGTGGCAACAAATCTCTGTCACTGTGCTTAATTTGTTGTGGACTTCAGAAGTGGGTGGTGAATATAGTTGTCATCCTGAGTAATATGCCTTCCTATTAGAACTAGGCACATGATATAGGCGCATGGAAGCAATTTTCAGTCAGAGACATCTGGGAGCTGAGATCTGAGCAGCTTCACTATGACAGACAAGGACACCCTCAATCAATAGATGATTTAAGGACAAGGGGACCCTCGTTGATAGGCACAGTGGTCACACATTTTACCTTGTTATTGCTGTGCATGGGCCTAAGAATCCTGACGGGAGTTTGTCTATAAGTTTTTCTATAACTTTTAATGTTTGCTTCCATGAATACTAACAAGTGCTGTCCGTGGATGCTGACAAGTGATTAGACTCCCTTTGTCTTGACCTCTTCCATTAGAAAGGACATTTCAACATTGATTTTAAATCAGGCTATAGGAGGATTCGGGAGGAAGGGTAGAGGAATGGATTAATGAAGACTTTGAAACACTGCCACCCCCAGGCAAACACTACTCAAAATGAATACACATTGACCAGCCTGCCATCCTACTGCAAATTACATTTTGATTTAGAAAATAACTATTCTGTGGATGGGTCGGTGCTGTTAGATTAAAAGATGAAAATAAAAAACCATTAGAGAGCCATGACCTTAACCAACCCTGCTCTTCCATGGCTGGTCAGAAAACCGCTGCGCTAGCATCTCGGAAACAGCCATCAGTCAATTCACGTCAAAACCGTGGAAGACACTTTGGGGAACAGCCATTTTATTAATCAAATTTGAACCGTGTGTTAGTTTCTCTTTATTCCAGTGCCACACATGGTGAACACTCATGTTAAAAATAAAAAGTGACATTTTCTTTTTGTTAAAATGTATAATCATAATGAAGACAGTTAATCATATAACTCATCATAGAAACTGACATAATGACCTCACAGCATTCTTGATCAAACTCTCTGTCCAAGACTGACTTAAAGAAACAGAAAGAACAGGAAATGGGCCAGGGCAGACAGCAATAACAAAAAACTAAAACAAAGAAATCATAGGGAAAAAAACAGCTTATTATATCCACACTTCTTTTTAGATATTTATTTCCCATAGACATTACGTTTGGTTTGAAGGGGGATTCTGTTGGATTGTCTCACGTTTCTTTTTTTCCCTGTAGAGGAACATCACTGCAATGCAGCAACAGTAAAACTACTGAGGAGGAGAGTGAAGCCTAATATATCATACTCCGTCGTACGGTGGTGTCGCTTGCCGAAAAAACCTAACTTGCTAGGTCAGTTTCTTTATGGCAAGAGACACCCTGGCGCAATAGAGTATATTATAGATTAAACTCGAGAGCCCTGAAGACTCCATCTAGTGCACTGAGAATAGGGGGCTCTATAGCTGGAACACACTTGAGTTGGAGTGTGGTGAAGTGCAAACCAATAGTTTCTAACTCTCCCTGTTCTAGCTAACGACATTTACCACCCTGGCAAATTAGCAGTGGTAAACTACACCTGAATACATAGCTGGAGTGTGTCCAGCCCTGTAAGTATACTCACAACATAGTTATTTTTTTTCATTAATACAGTACAGCATAGAGCAATAATTTTCATATAATTTTTCTCATATCTTTTTTTTTTCTTTTCATATTGCACCATCAGAGAATGGGACACAGAGAAAGATCAACAGAGACTCCATTTCCTAATCAAAACGAGATAATGTGCAAACATGACTAAGGACTTTATTAACCAAATCAATTCTTCCCTGTAATATCCACAAATAAAAGTGATTTCTCTTTTTTATATATATATTTATAGTAATAAGAATAATAAATCTTCACATTGGATCATTTCATAGTGTGACAAAATGCTTGACTGGGCTGTCCAGTCACTATCGTAATCCATGACTGGGCTGTCCAGTCACTATCGTAATCCTCATTGTCTTTTAATTGGTCAGTCCCCATGCATCCATAGGAAATAGATTTTTTTTTTTTCTTCAAAAAAGTAACAATTTGAGAGCAGCTGAAAAGTTTGGACTGGTGTCAATTGCTTTCATTCCGAGATTTCACCCAAGTTTCATTCAGTGTTTCAGAAGGATATTCCATAGGAAAAAAATTACTCCAAATAATCATCTTCCACTTCCAGAAACAAAAGATGTCCGGATTTTTATGAAAACATTGTAGTAATGGTATTAATTGATCATTTGGTAATCAATAATTAATAATCATTAATATCTGACAACTAACAATTAATAATCACTGATTAATTATTAAGAATTAACAATAATCAATAATAAATAACGCTCCCATAGTTACTCAATTAGTTTGGCAAGCTCCGCCTGGAGTCAATAGTGATGCGTGAAATTGTCTCAAGTGAAAAATAAAAACAAAAAAACCCAAACAAGAGTTGAAAGAAAGCTCTAAAATAAATAAAAGGAGATTAGTAAAAGTGACCCCCGCCCTTGATGGAGGGGGACGTATATACAGAACTGCGTGGTGAAAGTCAGTTTACTGCACTTGAGTGTTAAGTCCAGTGTTAAGAGTGAGTTCTAGTCCCGCCCATGGGCCCCTGCTGTTATACCAGCGTGTAGGACTTTGCGTAGGGGTTGCTGGTCTGTTTCAGGTGTCCTCGTGAGTCCAGCAGGGACTCCTGAGAGGTGCTGAGCTTGGCGGCCTGGGACAGCTCAGAGCCCTCTCTGTGGGGGAGCGTGGCTGCGGAGCCAGGCTGCCACTGTGCCACTGGGTCCCTGCTGGCCTGGGGGGCCTCTGTGGGCGTAGGGGGCGCCATGCGGGAGGGTCGCTTCAGAGAGCGACTCTTCTGGGGCTCCAGACAGGCCTGGCCCATGGCCGCTCCCTCCCCACTAGCTGTCCCCCTGGACGATCCTGAGCAGGTCATACCTCGGTTCAGTAGGAAGTCCATGCGCAGGTACGGAGGCAGGTGCACCAACTCACCACCTGCAGGGAGGAGGGCAGAGTTAGAGAGGGACAGCAGAAAGGGACATTGCTCAGAAAGTCCTTGTTAAGCCAAATATAACACATTACATTTTCATATAATCATTTATTTCCACAATAGATTGTCCATCAATATATTAAACTAGGGCTGCAACTATCTTATTAATTCTTACAACTAATTATTCTAAAACAAAAAAATATTTATACAATCATATTTACTTATATAATAATATACATCCTTAAGTAAGTATGCATATGGGATTCATAGTTCACATACTTCCCTCTAATTTAACAGTAAGCTCAATTTACCTCCATTTACTAGTCATGGCATTGACAAAACCCCAGGTTGTATTGTGGCCAATCAAACTACTGTTTGATTACTGTATGTTATTATATAATTAAATTATTATTATGTGAGTTACCAGCACGTTGTGGCTTAGGTTGTGTGATCTACCTAGCTAAAGAAATACTCCAATAATGCTGGAAATCAATAGAGCACAACAGCCTCTTCACAACAATCGTGACTTCAAGTCAAAGCGTCCTGATTTGGGTGTTGGTATTAGAGGGTTAATGTCAGCATTCCACTGGATGTTAAAGTTTAGGCATGGAACATTTTCAGTTCATGCTGTGAGTACATCAACTGCAGTGAGGAGATTAGTATAGAACCAGAGCTTAGGCCCAAGATTTTAAAGCACTGGTTCCTCAAATCTTATGGGTCCATTTGGTTCCATTTGTACACTGTCAGAATTAAATGAACACTGATGATTTTACAGTGTAAATTGGGGGCCCAGAGATCAAAACCTTTATCAAATGGGGGTCCACGTGGCCTAGTGTATATCAAATTGGGGGGTCTTTTGAAATGACAAAGTTTGAGAATCACTGCTTCAGAGCCTGTAGCCACCGGGCAAAGTGACCCTCTCACCAGGTCTGTGGGCCTTAGGCACAGCCATGTTCATGACCCGGCTGACATCCTGAGGCTTGGGCGGCGAGGCGGTGAAGCGGCAGATGCCTGACTCGGACGGCGTGCTGGAGGTCAGGCTGTCGGTGTAGTCGTTGGTGCCCGCCGTCATCTGCTCCGAGGAGGTGTCGGAAATGAAGCACTCGGTGATGGTGAACTTGGCGTGGCGTAGCTGCTCCTCCATCTTGGCGTGTTCGTAGGCCCTGGCCAGCTCCTCGTAGGTGGACGAGGCGCTCTCTGTCGACACCATGCTGCTCCGCGCACGGTCTGTTCACATGGCCAGTGGGTGGGGGTTAGTGGAAGGGTAAGTGGAGAGAGTTAGTAGCGGCAGCTGTTAAAGGGGTCGGGGTTTATTAAACTCTGACTCATCTGAACCATTGTTAGGGAAGGTTAAAGTTATTGTTAAGTTGTTATATCCACTGAAAAATAAAGGTTTCTTAATGGATATGACATGTTTACCTGTGTCCTGAGATGGGCTGACGCTGTAGCTGTCACTCTCCTTGTCGACGGATCCGGCGACTCTGGGAGTGGGCAGCCTCCAGTCGGTGCTGAGCGTATGTGCAGAGACCGGGGGGTGCGGGCGATTCAGGGTCCACTGGCTGGCGTAGCGGTTACGAGCGGCAGGTCCGGCTTTGGCTGTGCGACGGGCTGTGGGGTCTGAGGGGAGATGGCAGAATGATAGTTTACCTCGTATCCTATAGTTTAAACGTAGAGATTGTTATTTTAGATGTTTTGATTATATTTTTGAGACTGATGCTAGGTTCTTGGTTTACCTGGGATCCTAGTTTCGTGACGCACTACACTGTCTCTCTGCATTCTATGTATGTGATCACCTTGCTTATTGTATGTCGCTCTGGATAAGAGCGTCTGCTTGATGCCTAAATTGGTAAATTGTAATTGCAAATTGATAGAGGATTATACAGCACAGCTTATTTGAGGGACACAATTTAGAGTCCAATTCACATTATATTGACATCACGTAAGCCTATCAAGGCTGTTCAGCTGATGTGGTTATAGGTTTCATGCCTTTAGTCTAGCATGTACCGGTAGTACCTTTTAAGCAAGCAGACAAAATTACTGAGCGGAATAACAATTGACCTATAGCAAAGCCCGTCCCCAAACTACTATGGTCCAATCACAGCTAAGCATAACATGGGTTAGACAAACTCTCCACGAGTAGTTTTCCTATATGATAAAACATTGTTTTAATAAAGAATTGTCATGCAGATATTTTTCCAGTGCATACGGCAGGCCTTGACAGATTTGGAAGAGATTTTAAAGGTCTGGTTCCAAAAATGAACCAGTATTTAATGTGTAAAATCCATGATATTTACATTGGAATGAATGAGCGGCTGGAAGGTGTCTAAGTGGGAGAGGGCGGGGCTTAGCTAAAGGTGAATTACAAAAAGAAAAGTATTCAACCGCTTATATCAGTGATTCTCAAAGTGTGGTCCAGGGACTGTCAGAGGTCCTTGAGGGGGGTTCCAAATGGACCCTTACGGTTCTCTAACTCTGAGAGTGTATAAATGGAACCAAATGGACCCATATGGGTGCATTTGGTTTCATTCGTGCGCTCTCCGAAAGATCCCGCACACTGTCAAAATAATCTTTTTTGCAAAATAACATTTTGGTCCTTTATCCTTTATGATATGAAGGTCTAGGACCTTCTCAGTGTGCACTGGGATCTTTCTCGTGGAGTGCAATTGGTCCTTGATATAAAAACGTTTGAGAACCACTGGCTTATATGTACACAAGCACAAGCACAACAACTACATGTTTCTGTTTCAAGAGGGGGGAAAAAAGAAGGGAGTCCGTACTGGACTTACTGGTTCCAGGCCTGGCGTCAGACACATCTACCAGTGGTCCGGTGGCCTGGGACAGGGACTGGTAGTGGACTGTGTGGGTGACTGTAGAGGACTTCTGCTTCTGGGTTTCGCCAAAGTCGTTGTCGGTCAGCAACACTGTAGACCTGTCATCTGTAGCACAGCAGGATAATTATAGTTAACTAAAACAAACCAAAACAACCAAAAGTAGAATTTATCACACTTGTGTGAAGTGAGGGGCGCTCTTATCATCATATAGCATCATACATCATCACATTCCGTGCTCACCCAATCAAATCATCACATTCAGACACAGACACAGGTATACAGACACAGACACAAAGCTGGGCAAACTCACATTTTAGTGATACAATAACTAAAACTAACTAAAATCACAGAGAAAATATTCTGTTGTGAGCTTATACATTTGCAAATTTTTCAAACCTTGTTGAATCTTGCCCCTGACTAATCCATATTACAATAACATGTAATTAAGATTAAAACTAATGGAAACTAAACAAAAACTTAATATTTCAAAAAAACTAAAACTAAACTACATTAGCAAACCCACTTTGAAATTTTAACAAATTAATTAAAAAAAATAAAATAATAAACCTTGGCACACACAATGTCCACAGAAAGATATTTAAGGACCAAAATGTGTAGGTTCATTGGTTCAGTTCACCACTTCACAAACACAGAGAGAGAGAGCAGAGTGCTTTTCCATAGCTTCCAGGAAATCATTGGTATGCTAGCAGCATACGTACAGTACTATAGTAGCACATAGACACTTACCTACGGTCTCCATTGTGTCTCTCTCCTCGATGAGGAGCTGAGCTCTGGGGATGTCAATGTGCATTCTTAGGGTCTGCTGCTGTTTGTTGATTGGTTCAGCTGGACGTGTGTTTTTACTGGAGATTAGATTAGATTAGATTAACTCAGAAAAAGTGCAAAGAAGCCTTCCTTGTAGAAACAAACAGTATTATTGATTATTTCTCAGATAGGCAATGAAGGTTCCTAGGTTTGTGCTCAGACGGAGTCACAGCCAAGGAATCGCCTTCACATACAGTAAACATATCAAGAAAAGAGCAAAAGACAATAAAAAACTCATTATCAATTCAATCAGTTCACACTTTGTGGGTATACTGTATTACTGAGGAGCGATAGGAGTGCAGTGGTGAGTGTAAAGTAAATTGTATGAGCACTTCTCAACAACACTGAAAGCGGCCATACTGTGGTTCTCACAGTAACACTGCAAGCATATAACTTCTGGGGGCCAAGACGATCTGCTCCAAATGTTCCAAATGGCCATGCGCACTGAACAGACATGGCCCCAGACAACACTGAACAGACATGGCCCCAGACAACACTGAACAGACATGGCCCCAGACAACACTGGGAGCCAAGACTATCTGCGCCAAATGTTCCAAATGGCGATGCGCACTGAACAGACATGGCCCCAGACAACACTGGGAGCCAAGCAATTGGCTAGTTTGGAACTGGCATGCGTTTGGAACGGTAATATGCTTTGGTACAGGCACGCACTCCAAGCGGCAGATGCCCTACTAATTTATAATAAAGATAATTGTTTTGGAGTTTTGCACCGCTTTTGTCATTTCTGCTATGCAATGAATAAACAAACTCAACCATTCTTACCTCATCAGCATCTCAGCCAAACTTTTTGCATCTATGAAAGTAAACAGAGACATAACGTAATTGGACATGCTATCCATGCTACAGAAAACTAGCTTAAATGTACAACTAGGAGAGATGTTGGCATCACACCTCGGAGCCTCTTGAGCCTCTGTTCCCTCCTCCTCCTCCTCAGCACCAACAGGCCGATGAAGATCAGCACGATTCCCACTAGCACACAGGAGATGGTCACCATCATCTTCAGGCCCTCTCCACCGCCAGACCGGCCCTCCTTCACGTTTGGTGCCTTCACCAGCGGGGCAATGGTACCTGAGCAAAGGTCATGAACACTTTAGGAAAGGACCGTACTGACTTTTGAATTAACCTCTTAAACCCATACTTCATTGACTGGAGTCAATAAGTACTCTTAGCTCGGGACTATTAGTCCTGTATTGTATACAGTATATGGTAATTTTGATTAAAATAAATATTCAACAGAGGAAGGTACACAGAATGTTCTTTTATTTTTCTTCCTTCCTTCCATCACATCACATTCAGCCTGGCAGGGTGAGCTGCTGCACTGCACTACAGTCAGCATTTTACCTTCTGCCCAATTATTGGCAGTAACACCCGGTGGCCATAAACAGTGGTGAACAGCAATTAAGTACATTTACTGTACTTTATTTTACTTGAATAATTTGTATTTTTGGATACTTCACTACATTTCAAAGACAGATAATACCTACCTGACTCCACTAAATTCCAATGAAACAAGGTAAAGGGTATATTATGAATTAATCACTTAAAGGGATAGTTCAACCCATTAATTACTTTTTTCTATCGATTACTCACCCCATGGAGACTTGAAATCATGCTTTTGTTTTTGGTGTTTTTCCTAAGTCAATAATTTGATGACAAGCAGTGGTTCCCTATAGAGACACAAAGAAGACACTTTGTGTATCCATAGGGAACCACTGCTGGTCATCAAATTATTGGCTTAGGAATGCAACAAAACAAAAACATATCCATATGTTTTTAGCATGATTTTTATATGATTTCAAAATCATATCCATGATTTTGAAATCATATCAAAATCATGCTCAAAAACAAAAACATATTCATGAATTCAAGTCTCCATGGGGTGAGTAATCGCTAGAAAAAAGGTTTTGGGGGCTATTCCTTTAAGCCCTATTTCAAATATAGTGGAAAATAGTGGATCTAAGCATTTCTGTAAAATCCTCAGTGTTCATTTAACTCTCAGAGCGTACACATGTACAGTACACATGTACAGTCTGAGAGTCCCAGACCTGGTGGTCCCCTTCCCCTAACCCGACACTGGCTCTATTTTCGTTCAATCATTCTAAATACACTGTTTGGGGATTTAGCAGTGGGGAAGGGGTGTTCCCCCACTAAAGTTGGTATTTTGGTTACCTGTCTAAATCCCTAAAACACCTCCGTTACCCGTTACATTATGCATAGCATAGGTGTGGTTTGGGCGTTACAATAATTAAACCAATCACCGTGCCACATGCCATTTCCTTAAAGAGATCCCTTATCCATTGCCCGTTATGTCCAGTTCTATATTGCCTAGTAGTCTTACGGTCTATAGCCCATGGAAGAGTGATGTGTTGCTGCCTTGAAGTCTCACTTGTGCTGCACCCGCCCCCCCATTAATTTGGTATATATAGATCGTGCATGTAGGCCGTCTCTACGGAACGGTATCAAGTGAAAAGGAATGTTCGGTAAATCGGATTAAACCCAATTTTCTGCGCTATGGGGTGATGAAACTGAACGAGCAAATGGAATCGCGCACGCCGCACAATGCCTGGCACAATGCCTGGCACAAATAACTTATTTGACTATGCAATTATATAAACACAATGGACACAAGGAAGTGGCAAGCACTCACTTCTGCTGATTATAGGAAAATTACAAAGAGATGCAAGAGTGGAGAGATGAAAAGGACATTACCATTGCAGCCAGGTGCGCAGCGCTCTACCAAACTAATTTGGCTGCTGGCATACGGCTTACGGGTGCTTTTAAACTCCCACTATCGCCTTCAAAAAGGTGTGTGATCAAAATAGCAATTTAGGGGAAAGCGTGCCAACACGCCAATGACCACACCTCTTGGCGCAAATAGCGGTGTCGGCAAAATAGATAACGGGTGACGCTGGACCAAAATACCATTAAGGGACAGAGCAAGCTCCTATACTCGTAACTTTCGGGCAGTGGCTGACTTGCGGGCCGCGTCTCGGGTAACGGCGGCGACAAAAATGGAGCCCCCAGTGCTCTATATGGGCACGATGCAGGTATCATTGCTGTATAGAGCTGGCCACAAATCAGCCACAACCAACTGGAGTCAGCATAAAGTGTGGTTCTTTACTGCCTAATGCATCAAGGAAGCTGCAGTGTGTTGCAGCTGGGGCATGAAACCTGACATGAGACAGCTAGGTATAGGCAGATGAGCCCCAAGCTCTGCTATAAAAAAATAATATAAGGATTTATTCTGCTCTGTATTTGTCTGAGACTATGCCTGTTTGGATAGACGTTATGCACAGTTACTGGATAGGTAAGCAGTGGTGGACAGTAACAAAGAACATTTATACGGTATTAAAAAAAGACAATCATTTCAAAGACGATAATTGTACTTTTGACTACACTACAAGCCCTATTTCAAATATAAGAATAACAGATTTATAAGCTCACATTATTATTATTAATAATAATAATAATAATAATAATAATACTCACATTTCTGAGTTTTTGCATTTATATTTAAAAAAGAAATTGCACTGTGCAATTTGTATTTTTAGCATAATTATACTTTTGCATAGTTAAAGGGATATTTCACTTTCAAATAAAATAAACCAAAATTCATGGCCTCCTCACCCAGCAATGTCGTTGGAAGGTTATCTTTGGGCTAAAAAAGGGGGATAAGTTAATTTCCCAAAACAAAAGAAACAAATCCACTCTAGGCACTTAAAAGCTTTAATAAAAAGGAGAGTTCACGATGGAACAGCTAACATTCTCCAAATCCTGGAGAAGTAATGCTAATCAAAATTGTATGGTCATCATTTATAGTACATGGAGATTACTCACTGCCATCGTAGCTGAGTGTGGCAAACTTGACCCTCTTCTCAGCAAAGCCGGCACTGTTGTAGACCTTCATCTGAAGCTCGTACCAGGTGGCCTCCTGCAGGTCATACAGGATGTAGCTCTTGGTCAGTGATGTCCGCTGAGCTGTGGTCCACGTGGGAGATTCCACGGCGCGATACTCCATGGTGAAGGAAGTGATGGGGCAGCCGCCATTGTTCCAGCCGTTCAGATTGAGTCTGACGCGGGTGGCATTGATACTGGTGAAGAGCTCCTGTTCTTTGGAGTACTGAGGCTCTGTGAGGCAAAGGGAAGTGAGCATTAAAGACAGCAATTTTTAACAAATACATTATACAAATACATGTTCAGTATTGTAATTGTATAGTAATATTAGTAATTCAAAATTATTCAAAATTTCAAGATAAAAAAAAAAAGCTCAAAATGTACAAGCTTGCACAAGTGTTTGTTCTCCCCGTCTCTCCAGCTCTTAATACATTTTCAGGTAAGGATACCAATTTTATCGAATACAGGATAAATTTGAAGACAATATAAAATTGAAGCAGATTGTCCTGGTTGGATGAAATTGTTGACCCACCCGGAGAGACAGGGAAACCACTGTCACTGAATAAAGCCTCTATAGAGCGTCGCAGTCCCACCCCCCTTTCATGACGACGCCAGGCCCAGGAAATAGTTCCCAATGCATTTTTCCCATAGACATTTCAAAACGTATTTATTTAAAGACCTTATAAGCGTTGTACAAAGCCAACTCTTGTCGTGACAAATCATGACAACAAACAAATAATTACAAAGAAGAAAAACAACAAAAAAAGTGTTGTAACCTGCCGTTTTCTTCTTTCTAATTATTTGTTCAGCCCGAAAAATTTCTTGTCATGATTTGTCACGACAAGAGTTGGCTTTGTACGAGGCTTAAAAGGTCTTTAAATAAATACTTTTTGAAATGTCTATGAGGAAAATGAACTGAGAATAATTTCCTGGTTCCTGGTAGGGGGCGGGACTGCGACGCTCTATAGCAATAACAAACAATATATATATATATAACATCATGATTTACTCAGTCTACCCACAAGTCTAGCCACTAGCCTTCCTTACTTTATTTAATACAAACAAAAGTCACTTTAATTTAATAACCAGGCATGTCTTGTACACAACATAAACTAAAGAAACAAATGAATCGCTGTCTTGAAATAAGATTATTTTCTCATACCTTTTCCATGCGTTTTTGCTTCAATGATCTCACTGATGCGTCCCGGCCCCACTGCATTCTGGGCCGTGAGGGTGAACTTGTACCATGTGCCACACTTTAGGTTCTCCAGTCTGTACGAGCGCTCACTGGGACTGATTGGAAAGTTGCCCCATTGTTCACTATTGTCCTCTGAGTACTGCAGTATATAGCCTGGAGGAAACACGGGGGGATATATACAAAAATATTTTTATTATATATATTTATATTTTATTAGAAACATTCACAGCGGTGTAAAGTAACTAAGTACATGTACTCAAGCACTGAGGTATTTTTTACTTTACTGGAGTATTTCCAATTTTCCGTAGGCCTACTTTTACTCCACGACATCTCCACTACATCCACTCCACTACATCTCAGAGGAAAATATTTTACTTTTAATCCACTACAATTACATGAAAGTTTAGTAACTAGTTACTTTGTAGATTTTGCGTATTATTACAAAACATACTAACCACTACAGCCCTATATATATTTCGGCCATTTGAAAATAGCCGATCTACAAGCTCACAATACACTTTGAACTTTTGAAATGGGACATTCTGCACAATGAGTACTTTTGGTTCTACTTGTAACAGAGTATATGTTGCAGTATTGATTGTGACTGCAGGTCGCACTAAGGACTGACTCACACCTTCGCAACAGATTGATGCTTGTTGTATGTATACAAAGGTTGTGATACATCTTGCCCCAATGCATTTCCAATGGGAGTCACATCATTCACATGGTTTGACACAACATTTGTGTTGTATGAGGGGGAGGGGGGCAGTCGAAACACAGCCGAAAGCCATACAACAGCTTGTAGTCCAAAATGTTGTATCAAACCATGTGACTTCCATTGGAGGCGGCCATGGCCATTGGGGCGGCCATGACACTTACATCTTGCTTACATCTACAGCATGCATCAATGTTGTATGCTAGATCGAAAGGTGTGAGTGAGGCCTTAATATGCAAACCTGCAGGAAGCCTGTAATGCTCAAGCCTGTCACACGCTCTTCATGTAATGCTTCACACACACAACACACGGGCGACACGCCACTACACACACTATGCAAACGTGCAGGAAGCACGCTTCAGCCCAATTCCAATCCGCTCCCTTGCTGACTCAATGAGCCCTCACTGACTTTGGTGCGCGTTCATGTGAAGTCTGTGAGGGCTTGAGGGATGTCCCATTTGAAATTGGTAAGTCAGTGAGGGCTCAGCCCCGCCTCTTTATGCGCCCTTTGCCAAAGACTTTGGCTGACTTTGGCAAAAGAATTACCCACAGTTCATAGCGTTACCAGGGGAATGAGAGGAAGCCTCCGAATGTCAATCATTGAAATATGCAAATTAGTTATGAATCGCGGTTAGAATGTCAACAAACAATAGTGCATTCTCACTGTTCTCAAAAGTAGACGAAATGGAAGGATACGTGATGAGAAATTACTGATGAGCAAAGTAAAATAATATGGAAATGCCATTTATAATCATTTATTACAACCCCTATCACAATAATAATAATAAGTATTATTTGACTGCCAGGGACTTCCCCGCATTCAGTCATCACACGCACACACGCACGCACGCACACACACACACACACACACACACACACACACACACATACACACACACACACACACACACACACACACACACACACACACACACACACACACACAATGTTTCGGGTCATTCCGACACACACAATGACTTCACTCGTGCCAGACTCTGCCAATCCTCAAACAATTTGTATAATTCCAAGTGGTCTATACTCTATTGAAGTGTATATTTTCGGGTGCTTTGCACAGCCTTTGCATCAGACCTGCGGTCGCTTCTCGCCTTGGCTTTAAGGCGTCTTACGGGTACTTTTACTTAAGTAAAACATGTGAGATCACTGAAATAGTGCCATGACAAAAGGTGAGGTGTTGTGTTTCATGTCTGACCTCTAATGGAGCTGCCTCCGTTGTCTCCTGGGATCCAGGACAATGTGATTGAGGTGGTGGTTGTCTTTGTCACTGTGAGACGAGGCTGGTCTGGAGGAACTGCAGAAGAGACAACAAACACAACACGTGACGAATGACTGCAAGTAGTTAGACATTTCATTCATGAGTGGTAGTTGGTCAAAATTAGACTTGCTTCTTACCTTGAACCTGCAGGTTGAGGACAATCTTGTCAGGTCCAAAGTTATTACTGGCCACACATGTGTAGTTCCCAGAATCCTCTGCCTTCACTGTGCGTATAACGAGGCTACCATTACTATGCACACTGCGTCGGCTGTCAATCACAACAGGTGTCGGCGTCCCATTGCTGAAACATAAATGTACTTTTTGAGATAACTTGGTTCTCTGCCAGAAGACTGAGCATCTACTGTTTCTATCTGTCATATGGTCGCTGTCAGACTGACCTTGTATCTCCATAATTCAAATGTTTTTTCCAGTCTACTTCAACTCGTGGCATCGTGACACATTGTGAGATTTAGATCTGCTACTTTCGCTTTCCAAAACATTTTAAGAGTGAAAGGTGTCCATTTAACAAATAATAATGATAATAACTACATTGGATCCACCGGAACACATAATTTTTTCTTCTTTCTTTTCTCCAGAAAAGTAACAGCTTGGACATACAGTACAAGATTTCCACCCAACACAGTGACAATATATATTTGAGGCATCTTTTACGGTTAAACCGCAGCTCTGTACTCACTTTTCCTTCAACCACTTGATGGTGGGGGCGGGATCACCCACGGCTTTACAAGGCAGCACAATATCCCTCATCCAGGGGGTGGTCACCGTCCGGTTGAAAGTCAGGATGCGGGCCGGAGCTGCCACAGTGCATAAATACCACATTTAGCCCCCTATGCATTAAAAGCATTTAAAAGATAACAACAAACCCTGTGTTTAAATTAATACTTGTAATGGGGTCATTATTTATTTATTTTTGTTTTGTATTTATTATTGTCAATTAATTTCGTGATAAGATTTTGTTTGTATTTGTGCTGCCAGAGGGATGTGGGGGGAAATATATGTCAATTGTTGAAAATACTTATGTGTAATATAAAGAAAATTAATAAACATATGTTTAATAAAAAATACTTGTAATGGGCTCACCATCTTTGAACTGATCAGATATACAGTACAGCAGCTTAACTAGACTAGGAGACAGTAGGGTTAGTGTGTTTATTCCATTTGTACTGTGGACTGGGGAGGAGGGGACATTCATCACCCAGATCTCAGAGCGGATGTGAACAACCTGATAGGAGGTGAGGGTCTCGACTACAGCCACTCCAGGGTCTATCTCCACTAATAATCAGCTTATCAGGTCTCACCAAGCATGTAAAGTGCTGACAAGGCCAAGCAATGTGCTATTTAAATGCAGTTATTGACGCTTGCCCACATGCTTTTCTCATAAAAAGATAGTGGGAATGAGCTACTTTTTCAATCTCAAGGTGCGTTTAGCGATGGTGTCTGGATGTATCTGGCGGTATCCAAATCAAGCTTTTAGTTTGTATTTGAAAATCAGGTTCAATATGTTTTAAAAGAAAGGGTATGGTAATTGTGACCAACTCTCTCCTGAAGCTATAGCTAATAAAATTGAGATTTTAATCACTTTGAGGGATCATGACACAGTGCTCTAGCTTCAAAGGCACTGAAGTGGAGGCTGCTGACTCTGGAAATATTTATTCAACCAGGGAGGATGAACACCCAAACATAAAAATCATTCTGGGAAATTTCCCCCTGTGCAATGTGCTGTTATATTAGAATGTAAACTGATTGATGATCGTGAATGACAAATAAATGGCGTAGAAAAGGGAGGCTACTTGAGAAAGGTGGGCAAATTGATTAGGCCATGGACCCCCATTTAAAATAAATCTGTCCTATACTGTAGATCCTGACATGAACAGATGTTTTGGTTTAAAATAAATTAAATTGTTAGTAGTGACATTGAGATATCTTGTTGTATTAGTCACTCATGATTATTTTGTGAACTGAATAATGGACATTAACATACATTTGTCTGGGGATCCCCAGGAAACCATCCAGGACCCCACTTTGAAAACCACTGACTTAGGGTAAAACGTGACTTGTGAGTTTAAGAAATGGCAGGAGATAAATGTAAAAATCATTATGCAATAAATCTAACCAGTTAAACTCTATATTTGTTGATAGGGGTGACCCAGGGGTCTATACGTGGTCCATTCCTTTTTCCCGTTTACATTAAATCTATTCTGCCAAAACAGAATGTTTGCCTAATATGGCATGCCCAGGCCAGAACAGGGACTGTAAGGGTTTAGACTAGAGTTTAAGTCGTCAATCATACAATTGACCCATTAGCAGCCTTCTGATTGGTCCCTGTGACTCCTTGCGAAAAATATCTAGTTTTTGGAGAAAGAAAAACATGGTGTTGGTGTGTTCCTTTTTACTAAGACCAAGTTTAACATAAGTATTTAATACATTAAATATCAATACGAGGCAACTTTTTTCAATGGAAGTGAATGGAGAGAGTGGATTGTTGTCCAAACAAGCAACAGCCACCAATGGGCACGAAGACGGGCCCATTGGTGGCTGACTGCAGGACTTGACAAAGGATGGGAAAATTCTGACTAACAAAAATCCTCAGAGCTCCAACCTACCCTCTGCCATGGGTTTGACAGTGATGATATCGCTAGCGTTTCCGCGGCCTGCGGCGGTGACGGCCACCACCCAGATGCTGTACTGCCGGTTTCTGCTCAAGTTGGGAATGCGGTAGAAGAACACGTCCGGGGCGGCTTCGAACTCACTGCTTACCTGAAGGAGAGAGATAGAGAGAGGACGAATGTTAGGTGTTATCCTAATTCATCATCATCATATCATAATATCTCATAATAACAGAAATGTATACAATGTCTAGAAATCTAATTCTATCCTTGCTCAAAATTGAAAGCAGAGAGGATACAGGACTGAACTTTCCTGGGACTGATACTTTGTTGTTACTTTAAACTACACAGAAATACATTCTTCTCCCATCAGATAAGCATTGTACATCTCCCTGATACTCCACTGTATTAATAGCACCACTTTTCTCCTAAGATTTACGATGTGTTTAGTCTCTCAAACCAGTATGCCACTCTCTGAATGCTACTGTACATGTACCTGTACAAAAATATATTTGAAAATAAAAGGACCACTTGCGGGCAGTTCAGAAACCCGTCCACCAGTGACATCATCGTTAGGCAGATCTTTTTAAAACAATATTATTTGTACAAAAATGTTTAGATTTTTATTATCGTGAGAACGACGGCTTCCATTTCCGCATTGCAACTTTTCAAGACTAGAAAGCCTGCAGTTTCTATTAGCTTGGATTCCCCATCGATGATGTCACTGGTGGACAGGTCACTCCCCATCTCTCTCCCCCTTTCCTGTCTAATTACTGTACCCTATCAATAAAGGCAAAAAATGCAAAAAAAAAAACCTTAAAAAAAAAAGAAAGTGGAATGTGACCACCTCCAAGCCCTCAAGGAAAGTAGGGGAAGGCCATCCGCTTGACTCCCTTATAATGTTCTGTTTAGGCAGAAGTATTTTATTTGGAAATTGTGTGAGCCAACAGTCTGGCTCGAGAGCTAGTCGGAGTTAAATGCAGAGGACAAACTTACTTACTATGAGCAAATGTACTGTCACAAATATAGCCCCCCCAACCCCTTACCGTGGGATGAGGGTTGGAGCAGAACACTGTGTATTTTCTAATGATGCCATTGACTTTGAGAGGAGGCAGCCAGGACACAAATACTACTGAATTAGACGCTGCTGCAGCTTTCACTCCAGCTGGAGGACCAGGGACTGAATGGAAACAAAAGAGACAGATCAAACAGTGTGAATATCGTTGCTGCCGGGCAACGATATAACTATACTTCATCATGCCTGGTGTAGAGTTGTAGACTGTGGGGTTTACCATGAGGGGAACCCAAATGAGAAATGTGCTAAACTTTAACTTTGAAGGTTCATTTAGCTTTACCATCCTCCTTGGTGCGCGTGTAGATCTGCTCGCTGCGAACCCCGTCGCCAGCTCTGGTGAAGGCCAACACCTGGATGCTGTAGTTGGTGTACTTTTCCAAACCATCCAGCTCCAAGGAAGGCTTGGAGGTGGTCACGTTCCTGATCTCACCCAGCTCTGAGAAACACAAAGAGGCAGTGTGGAAGAGTTTACTGAGAGTATTCTAGATTAAAGGCCAATGTCAAAGACAGTTTGTAATTGTGAACTAGTAGAACTACTCTATAAATATGAATTTGAGAATACAAACATGACACAGAACGTTATATACAGTACTGTAGCCTACTTTTTATGTAGTGTCTGAGGTGTATGTAGTGTGGCGTGTCTTGTAATCAATGATACAATTCTGAATTCAAGATCTGCTCATCGTTGGCCCTCATTTATCAATGGAGTGTAAATTCTGCCTTAAATTCGTGGGTCTTGCCATACATTCATGTTAGCACGGCATTTATGAAGTGATCGCAAACAGCTGATCCTTGTGTAATTTCGGTCTGAGGCCTCATTCACACGTACCAAACACCAATCAAGCAATGTTTGGTCGTTTTTTTGGGCCACCACAATACAATGCTTTTCCAATGGGAGTCACATGGTTTGATCAAACATTTGTGTTTGATTGCTGATTGCTGGTGGTGTTCTGCCCCTCCCCCCTCATCAAACAAAAATGTTTGGTCAAACCATGTGACTCCTATTGGAAAAGCATTGTGGTGGCCTAAAAGAATTAATGAATAACTGGAATACAAACAAACAACATAGGGAAAGAAGATGGAAAGCCAATAAGAATTAAGAAAAGAGTTTCCAAGCAAACACCTCTCACCTCACTGCCTGTCATGTCCCCCCCACACACACAGAGATGCACGCATGTGCAGTTGTGCACACATGCAACTTGCAAGCCCAACTGTGTGTTGTATATTAAATAAATAAAGATATATTAGTGAACGAACACCTGAACCATGAATGAAATAATAAATAGCTGCAGGACTACTCATTGTCCATTCCTTTCGTTGTTTTCTTTGTGGCTTTTGCCTTTATTTTATATTTTTTATGGAGGGACAGAGATGGGGGGAAGACATGCAGTAAAGGCTGTCAGGATTGGGAGTTGAACCCACGGCACACTGCCAAGCTGGATTACCAGCCAAGGTGCCTGTACCACTGAGCCATGGCCCAGGCCATTCCTTTCGTTGTTGAATAACACCATCACATCCCATCGTCATGATTGGATAAGTTTTGACGTGCACAGCCCTGGCACAGCCACACGCACGCTGCTGTTTGCAAAAAATAAAATAAAGGAGTGAATCTTCTCCTCTGTCACTGACTGTGTCCTCTGTTACTGTGGTCCGTGACACCACGTTTATGAGTCATGACAGATAGATAGCCAGTGGTGGCTGTCAATTATATGAACATTTATGGAGTGACTGATTATTATATGAATGAACTGGTGTGTGGTCGTGGGTTAACCTATATCTCACGGCGGAAACGGCATCCGCCACTCATGAACCCACTCATCCCTGCAGTGGATCACGTTACTGAGAGTTTGCGAGTGGCGGATGGCTTTACCGCAGTTATATCTCCCGATCGGCACAGTTGACATGCGAGCATCGTTTATCCGTAAACGAGGACGAGACAAGGAGATTGCACATAACTCCAGAAAGACATGGGCCTACTGTAGATTACAGTCCTCGCATGTATGCGCTCATCCAAAACACTGTTTAAATAGCTTAAGTAACTCTAACTTGCAACATTGTTTTTAATTGCGCAATTTGTATTGCTTGTACACTTGGAAATATCCTAACAATTTCATATGACATGCCTTTACAATTATTTATTGTATAATGTAAAATATTTATTCATTTTATAAACATTTTAAGTGAATACAATACATATGTTTATATGCCTGTACAGCCTGTCAGCTGGTCAGTCAATGCTGCTCCGCTTGTCTACGACAGAAAAACAGGTGTAGGACAAAGCCTACGACAGCTCCCGACCTGACGTGATATTTGGCCTGGCATACGCCCAAGTCACGCTGGAATGCTAAATGCCGAAAGTTGCGATGATTCCGGCGTACGGCCCATTTTTGGGCGTACGCCATGTTGATAAATGAGGGCCTTTAACTCTAAACTTGCTCTAATTTGCTACAGCTTGAGCCAAGGATGTATTTTTTATTGTTCATATCAATACTGCAAACTAAGTGATCTTCTTACATCTACAATATATATTTTTCAAACTTTAGATTCATTCACATTGTTACAAATGTCACCAGTGGAGTAATCTTTCCACAAACAAGGCATGCATTTCTTCAAAGGGCTTGCATCTCCCTCTACTGGTGAAAGAGCTCAAGTTTAAACATCTGTAATCGGATAAATGTGAAGATTCTTACCACAATATCTTAGAATAAAACCCTATAAAATGTTTATAATATAAATTATAAGGAACTATATACATTTTATACAGTTTCCCTATTCAAATAATGGTATAATTAATGGCATGCATTATGCACTTGACATAAACTAAATATTGAGATACCCTCGTCCATATTGTGTGCTGTATTGCTGTGTATATACTGGCATGGGATGCCAGTATATTTAAACTGGCTGCAATGTTAACAGCAGGCTTGGCAGCAGACCTGCCCAGTCGGTTGTCAGTTATTTTCTCCCTTCATATCAACAACACTGCTACCTTGTTGTACACCCTACTAACACTCATCTACACCCAGTGGGTGATTTGTTGGGGACGGCCCAAGTCTTGCGGGTGCTGTTGGCGGCGCTGTATGTTTTTGTGCTAGACTTGCCCATATCTACTGCCACTGCTCTCTATGTTATTAGGGGATGGATAGGAGGGATGGCAGGTTGGGTTTGATTTCAAAAGAGTATCATCACACAAGAATCCTAGAGGATAGTTATTAGCTAGACACTTGAGGGTGGTGTTGCATGTTGAATATAAACAGACATGATGTCATTTTAAAGCTAAACAGTACACACAAATATATTTTGGAAACAATTTAATGTAAGTCATTACAGAAACTGTCAGCACCAGAATTGTATTTTGTATTGTACTTGTCTTGCCAATGCAGAGCAAAGCAAATCAGAGCTCATAGCCAGGTAAAAGAGTACATCTGATTACACGGTGTGTGGTGGGTAGGAAGCTGAACTCATCCAATCACAGGATCAGACACTTACAGCCCCTTTTCACAAAGAAATATGTTGTTACATTATATATACAATATTGTTTTAAAAACTGCTTTTGTATGGCTTTGTTTGATCTGGAGGAGCTCTCAGTATGGAGAAAGGTATTGATATTACCTTTAAGGTGTGGAACACAGCATGACATAATGCTTGGCTTCCAAACATTATCACAGACAGATCGTCTGGAGCCTTTTTATGAATTATGACAAACATAGATTAAGTGTTTCAATTATTTAACTGAATCATCGACTGGTAATAATCCTACTTCCTTCATATAGCCTACCTGTTCTATATGGTTAATATAGAACATAATTTTGCTGTCAAGGGTCGGTTATAATATGGCCTACTGTAAAAAAAGAACCAACCACATCACACCTTATCTTATGTGGGTTTTCCCTTTCGTACTTCGGTAACAACATTGACTACAAATATAGGCTATATTAAGCCAATAATAACATCAATTAAACCAGACTTTTCTTTGACTGCTTTACAGAATAGCGAGCTTTCAGACATTGACTTTGCTTACTTTGGGGGCCCCTAATGTCAGGGAGAGGTAACTGTTTTGATGCTCGTGCCACTGACTGAACCGACCACTGAAGCTCCTAATGGTAAATCTACATCAATTTAATCAGGGTCCGATGGTCTGTCACATCTAACCCTTGGCCTTAACCACTTTCAAGTTTTTAATCTCTTACGTGATTTAAATTGATACAATACAAATGCATAGTGCAGCTTAAAATTATATTTCATAACAATGTCCCATCTGTGTACAGTAAATGATTGCTAATGGTGCAGTCCAGAGAAGGCCCTGGTCTTCTATGGACTGTTACCATGCAAACTAGTCGTAGCTGTCAGGCCCTGAGCAGTCATATTCCACAGACTGGGCAATGAGATGTGACAGTCAGGGGGTCAAAGGCAGCCCTGCTGTCACAAGCCATCCAACTGACATGTTGGAGTGTTGAGTGGGATTTCTGACTTCCACTAGACCAGTGGTTCCCAAACACTGGGTCGGGACACATTTTTATGGTTGTGAACTTGTGAGTAAATATCCTTTTCATTTACATTTGCTTCAATTATTTTTATGTTTTTCAAAAGATTTAAAGACGTTTAAAACATTTCAGAAATAAAACTAAAATGTGGAATATTTCCCCAAAGAATTTTTGAGAAGCAGTGGTAGCACACTGCTTCTCAAACTTTTTAATGCGTTTGCATGAAGAACTTTCATGTCCAGTATGTGAGGTGGTGTACTGTACTGTACTGTACTGTACTGTACTGTACTGTACTGTACTGTACTGTACTGTACTGTACTGTACTGTACTGTACTGTACTGTACTGTACCTCCATCAGGCAGGTTAGTGATGGTACTGTATGTGAGGTGGTGGTATCAGTATGCGTATGAGTTCTGTACTGTACCTCCATCAGGCAGGTTAGCCCAGTAGATCACCCTGAAGCCCAGCAGGTTTCCGTTGAGGGCCTCTTTAGGAGGGGTCAGCCAGGACAAGGAGATGACCTCTGGTAAAGCGGCCGTGGCCTGCATGTTCTCTGGGGCACGGCTGGGCACTGGGGGGGGACAAAACCATAGACTGTAAAAAATATGGACAAAGCGTTCCGCGGGTCTAACGTGAACGTAAAATGAAGCCTGTCAGTCCTTGCAATGGAAGTCGCCATCTTTCTAGATCCGTTTTGGCCCATCTCAGGCCAGCTGGCCCATTGGCTGGCCCAGACAACGAGGCGGGACTTCCCCCCTTCTTCTTCGTTGGTTTTTATTTTGACTCGAGTGGGTGGGGGATCCCGATCATAGACTGTAACGGTAGCCACGCCCCTCAGAACATGCACGACTTTATGGTCATTTATTTTATAAATGGGACCATAATTTTCCAAAAAGAATATCATGACATTAGAAATGAGACTTTAAACTAGTGACTGGAAGCAGAAAGTATTCATGACCATGTTTATTAAGGTAATACAGTCTAGGTGAAGTTGGGCCCAAATACATGGACTTCTATGGGGCTATGGGTTTTTCTGGGTCCAGTGATAGCGCCACAACAGGCCATTATATGAACTTTCATTTCCTTAGTGGCTTCACAAAATATCTGTCGGACTGCCCCCCTGGACAAAACACATGAAATCAACAGACATAAATGGGAGTTGTGTAAGAGCATGGGTTCTGTTCTGATTACCTCAAGGCAATTCTTCAACTTCTCCACTAGGTGGTGGTATATACTTACTTTAGTTTCCCATATGAAACCATGTTGGCACGTTGTGTATTGCGTGGTTAGAGTAGTGTTTCTCAACAGGGGTGGTTCAATACCACAGGGGGCATTGAGAGAACATTGGGGGGCACTGGAAGCAATGCTTTTGAAAGGGGGGCACCAAGGTGCTGTTTGGGGGGCTTAAAGATGGAGTGCCATAGTTTTGTACTTTTTCTGTTTTGTATGTGTCTATGGAGTTGACATTACTCTAATAGACCCCTGGGTGTGCTTATAATATTCAAATATGTCTTCCCTGTGTATTTAAGGTTTCTTTCTGAAAGCTGAAAGCCTTTGAGTCAAAAAAAGGCCCAATTGAAATACTACTGGCCAATCACAGCGAGTCTTTTCCGGGAGCTTTATTGGCATGAGAAAACAAACATTTAACAGTTTACATTGCCTGTCTGATTGGCCTACTGAACATCCCCTTCCGCACGCGGAAGCTTGGCAAGCTCTGGAAACTTGCGAGAGACACATGCCCCAGAGCCGAAGGAGGCGTCTACCTTTTTATGTCTATGGATACAACAGCTGTGGGTGCGGCTTCGGTTCAGATGGGTGGTGCTAAGGTGAAAACCAGGTATACTTAATGAACTAAATCATAATACCTGATGATCATGGGGGGGGGGGGGGGATCACAACAACACTCCGTCTTTACCTTGAGTTCAGATAAGGGGGCGAAAAGGTTTGAGAACCATTGGATTCTCAAGCTTCCTCCTACTAGAATTGTAATCTCTTGAGACAGATTGTGGGTGACAAAGTGGGTTCCCAGATTGCTTGACCTGTACAGCCTACAGGTCTGTTACAGCTGTGCTCCGTACATTACTGACCAAGATATGTTTGATACTTTAAGCATTTCTCAAAAATAGCAGAAATGACCGATTTACAAGCTCACAACACAGCATTGTGACCGCATCTGCTAGTTTTGTAAATTTGGCATAAAATATAAATACACCAGGTGTACATTTACGCTCGTTAATTACAAATAGTTGCGGTCCAGTTCTTCTCTCAGTGATTGGTTGGATTTTCATGTGTACTCACCGTCTTCCAGTGTGGTAGCGGCTACCTCCGTGGAGGATGGCCCCGTCCCAGCGCTGTTGCTGGCCTGCACCACCACACCGTACTGGGTGAACTTCTTCAGGTTGTCCAGCACCAGGCTCTCCGCGTTGTCCCCGGTGGTCTCCATGCTGATCACACTGAACTGGTAGTTCCCCCCGGAGCTGTACTCCCTGTAGCCCACCTGGTAGCCTCGAATGGCCCCGTTCTGGAGGTGTTTCTTTGGTGCCTGGAGGCAGGAGAAGAGGAGACGGAGGGTATGGTGCTGTCGTGCAAAAATAGCCGATCTACAAGCTTGTTGAGCTTGCAAACAGCACATCGTACACACACCTACACTGCTACAAAAATCCCATGGAAGGATAATAAACAGACACATGCACACGCACACGCACATTGTGTGATTTTATACGGTATCAGTGGTTCTCAAAGTCTTTTGAGCTCTGAACTACTAGCATATTTTAAACAATGCTCCAGGACACCCACACATCAATATCTATATTTAGTATACAAAAAGGCTTTTATTTAATATTTAAGAATGATTTGAAAGCCTGATGTATGTGTAATTGGACTAATGGGGCCAAACGATTTAAAAGCATACTTTTGATTAATTTAACAAACTAGAGCGGTGCCCATGGTGCCTGTACTGCCGTGCCCGTTGGGCACTTGCCTACTAGGAACGATGCAAGTTGGAAATTAATGCCCCACCCAGATATTATACGTTGTAGCCTCTACAGCGGTGCTCGTTGGGCACTGTTTCTTTGTCAGGCATGCCCAAATTTGGAGTATATGCAGACGTCAGAATGATGTCAGAAAAGGCCAGCTCCATATATGGACAGCTAGGCAGAGGCCCTGTCCAGAGCCCGGGCAGAGGCCTTTTTTTTTTTGACCGACTTGACACCGGGCACTGCACCACCTGCAGTGGTGTGGCACGTGTGTGTCGAATTTGAAGTCGGTGGGGTGAACGGTTCTGGAGTTACGTGGATTACACACAGACAGACAGAGACATGGTGCATTTAGATAAGATAATAATATATTTATAAATAATTAATAACATTTAGCCATGGACCACCTGTAATCATGCTATGGTGTACCACCGGTTGAGAAACAGTGCTGCAGGTGGTATCATCTTACCCTCCAAGTGACTCTGATGCTCTGAGAGGAGAGGGCCTCCAGCTGCACCTCCTGAGGTGGTCCGTCAGGAGCTGATAGAATAGAACATAGAGCAGTGAGTTTTCATGTCAAGGACCCCCAAAATGATACCGTTCTGCTGTCAGAAACCTCTTGTCTCCGTATCTTAACAGAGATTGGAGGTTTCTGTCCAACAAGCGACGATGTACTCCCTTTTCTGTTAAGGCAGCATTTGTGCATGATATACAGTAGTGTACTGTAGTGATCTGAATCCTTCCTGCCAGAGTGGATTTCACTTTAACAAATAGGACACATCATGTTTATGGAGGAGGAGGTTTGTGTGGATGATTTAGGGGCGAGGAGGAGGAGGAGGAGTGCTCTATTTGGGGTAAAAGCCAGGTTGGGGGATGGGCAAGGGCCCCCGACCCTCACTCTATTGACCACAGTGTGACATTTACTACTGGGGCCGCTAATTGAAAAGTTGTGCTCTGAGTGCAGGGTCAGCGTGTGTTCAATAATGCAAACAGAGGCAACAGAGCTGATGTCACTGGACTGTAAATGAATTGACTTGGCTGACCTCCGGCCCTCCCTTCGTGATTTAGGATGTCGAGCACTATAACTATAATGTATCAGTCACCATTGTCTTTGTTATAGACTATGTTGTGGGGCGGACTCTGGCATCCACTTGACTTGGAACTATTTTTTTAACTAAAGTCTTATACTTATAGTTAGTGTTTGGTGTGAACTGCCCTTTATAATTTACTTTGTCGTACAGCGGTGTCCTGCACCGACATACAATGGAGTTGTCTGTCTGTCTGTCTGTCTGTCTGTCTGTCGCCTTGCTCACTTTAGTTTTTTATAATATTATACCTCTGTTTTAGTGTACAGCACAGTATTTCACGCCATATCATATCTAACTTCCAGGCGCGCCTCATGGAGTCGGGCGCTTTGCATGGTGTGTGGCATGTGTGCGTGCGTGTGTGTCTTAATAATGTGTCTGCATAAGCCAGGATGTGCATGAGATAACAGTGCATTTTATAACAATACACAACAGTCTTGTATTCCTCATCGGGGCATGGTTTACCTGCTTCGTCTGTGGTGATGGTGAGCTCATTGCTGGCCTCACTCTTGCCGATGAGGTTCTTGGCGAACATGCGTATGTTGTACGTGGAGGAGGGATGCAGGTCAATGATGGTGGCCTGGTTCAGCTGGGGGGACACATCTTTGGTCTTCTGAGCTGTATCCCAGGAGGCTGAGCGGGAAGGGGGAGGGGGCAAGGTTTATGGGGGTTACCAAGGACGACGAGTCAGGTTTGGAAAAGGTCAAAGCCAGCTAAGTGCATTAAGTCTAAGGCTCTATTGAATTATTATAGCACTCTAAGACAAAGTGAATATTATAAGGGGTCGAATCTCATCCTGAGAAATTCAGCACGATTCAGCAAAAGCCTAAAGATTAGGACTAACATTAATGAGCCCAAACAGTAAAACCCAGGACTCTGAAAGTGTCAAATGGACCTGTTAAGGGTCAATTCAGTATCTGTCACACATGCTTTACCCGATTTATTCTTGCTCTCGATGTCAAAGCCTGTGATTGGGCTGTTGCCATCAAAGCCCATGGTCCAGCGAAGGGCGATGGTTCTGTCCTTCACCTCTCTGATCTCCACCTCTGGGGGGTCTGGGGGCTCTGGGACACACATTACACCGTTACTGTACACTGAGCACTGGCCTATTAGCAGGTTGTAATGTCCCATATCAACACTACAGTACTGTATACTAGCATATCGTTGCTCTTGGGCAGAAACATTGTATCACCCATAATTCCTCTTATGTTTTTTGTTTTCATAAATGAATGCTATTGGTCATCATTTATTTATACTTTGTTGAAAGACAATGTCAGGCAAAAGTAGTGAAAATAACCAGTCTACAAGGTCACAACGTGTCACATCACAACACATTGTGAGCTTGTAGATCTGTTACAGGTATTTAAAATAGGGATGTCTGTGGGGGTACATGCTTTAATTTCGACAACGATAACCTACCTCAAACCCTAACCTAACCATAACCGCAAGCACGGAGCATGCAGCGCATGTTCACCTTAATCCGGTCGCCAACCTTAACGCATGTTTGCCAACCTTAATCTGATCGTTTTCTGCCGGTTCTATGGTATGGTTATAAAGCTCCTTTGAATTGTATGTTGAATAAACGTGCGCACGCCATCTGTGGATTTCATACATATTCAATATACAAATGAAAAATATTAGTAAGAAAGAACATCCAACTAAATAATAACTACACTGGATCCATTGAAACAGAGTTCTTTTTTCCTTATATATTTTTTTCCTGAAAAGTAAATTTTTCCATCCGACAGCAATGCAAATGTTTTTCTGGTGTACCTTGCACTGTGAGCTGAATGATTCCTCTGTCTTCACCAAATGAGTTAATGGCGTGGCAAGAGAAGAAGCCAGAATCCTCTCTCACTGTGGGCATAATCTGATGTTCAGCAAGAAATAGAGAAAACAAAAACCCCTTTAGAAGTGTATTTGAGTCAGGAACACTCTTGCCATAGATTTAAACATTTATAACAACAAATGGATTACAGTCATACAGTAGTTGGCACTGATATCTGAGCTCTTAAAGGACCACTTCACCACATTTCAACATCTCTTCATATAAATTGGTCCTCACTAATGTTCATGATAAAATACCAGGATCTTTTTCCACTAGTCGCTTCTTTTGGGCATGTTTTCATATACCCAGTTGCTTGTTTCCCTCACAGAACCTGCCAGCGTTGGTCATGGTATACCTGTAAGGTGGAGATGACCTCGTCGGCCACCTCCTTGATGGTGACCACGTAGCGGCTGGTCTCTGGGTTGATGATGCGTTCCTCCTTCTCCCAGCGCACCATGATGGGCTTCTCTCCGTGGGCGGTGCAGCTCATCTTCTTCTCCTCGCCCTGCGTGGCCAGCGTGGTGTTGGGGTACGACGTGATCATGGCAGGGACTGAGGGAGAGACCGAGAGGTAAGTAGCAGATCCACAAGCTTGAAACACATTTTGAATTTTAATCCTGAAATGTAACAGTTTTGTTTTTTGTTTTTTCCACACGACAGAGACGATATGCAATGTGTCGCATCCCATTCATACTAAAGTATGAATGTGTGTATATCACACAACACGATGCAACGTGATGCATTGTGAGTATGTGAGATATTTGAAGTAGATGACAAAAAAAGTCTTGAGTGTCAACATTTGCCAACATGACAAATGTTGGTATCCTTTCATGCACCATTGTGCATTTCAATTTGCGCAACACTGCTAAACAATGCATCAGGTCAAAACAGAAATAGTGTTCTATAATTAAGTGCAGATAATACAGTGAGTTTGAAGCTGAAATAATTTGCATTTATAATGTAACTACTTAACTGATAGCTTAATGTAGCTTATTCATGATTTGACACATCAGAATTATCATATTCAATGCATCACATAGCCCAGTAGCTTTGTTTATAATCTATTAGTTGTGCATGGAAAGATATCAGTAGTGTTGGGTCAATAAACACTTCTACTTCTGACCGGAGTCCAGACATCAAATTTAGTTGCCGGAAATAGCTGATCTACATGTTGGGTCACAGACCGGTCACAAACGCTTGTTGTGAGCTTGTAGATCTACTATTTATTTTCTCTGTATGGTTACCCCAGAATAGGGGCGCTACTAGTAAGCAGCTAGGTTTAAGCCAGGTCTAAGACTCAAGTGGTTTAGTTATACTTCGCTTGCTGACAAAACCTGATTAGCTTAGATAAGCCACACTGTCGTACTATACGTAACGTATAAATGAAGCATTACACTTTCACGCTGTGGTTTCAACATCTCTCTTAAGTGTGCATACATCCCTCCCTGTGATGTTACGCTGATGGCAACAAGCAGCCTTGGCTCGTATCTGAGGGTCCCTATTGGTACAGTAGTGCTGCTCAGACAACGCTGAAGACACAGCCTTAAATACACACTAACGATGCACATGCCTCATTACACCCACAACAGCGTGTGTAACACCCCCTCTGCTCCCAGACACACACACATGTACATGATGCACGCACACACACCCCCTCTGCTCCAAGACACACACACACACACACACACACACACACATGTACATGATGCACGCACACACGAATCCTCTCTTAGTCTGTCTGTTGCTCTTCTGCTCACTCCCTCACACGCACGCACGCATGCACGCACGCACGCACACACACACCCACAGAGTATGCATGATTCCGTTGATGTGATGGGAAGCGTCAGGCAAGGGGTTGCAAACATTTAAGCCTCATCTCTTATTCACTCCCCAGCCATTTGGAGCTCGGCAACGGAAAAGAACGCTGATTTATTTTGCATGACAAGTATGAATTTTTAGTGAGGCGCGTTTGGAAAAGTGAGGAGAGGGGGGAAAGAAATAACCCTGCTCTGGTGTTATGTAAACGTTATCGTTTTGGAGCAAAGCTACATTACTCTCATTTTGCTGTGCGAGTGGCTCAGAGGAGGCATGCACGACAATGTTGTTGACACTACTGAGAGTTGAGATGGCATGCCTGGAACACAAACTGAAACTACTGAATATACAGACTATCTGGAGTGAACTATAAAGAGTGCAACTGTGCACAAAGTGTTGGTTAATCGAAAGGAATGGATTTGTAAAATTAAAGGTGTCATAGTAGCAACAGGAGTAAGACTGAAACAAAGAGTCAAAGACAAATCAAAATAAACAAAAATAGTTATGTTTAGGTTGTGTTGTTGTTTGATGAATTTTGATGAATTGAACAAGGTGGACCCTCTGTAATGCTTAATTGGGTCGTCCACTCACAGTTAACAGTCTTTGTATTTAGTTTGTGCTTGAAATGTACTGTAATTCTGCAAACTGTTAATACATATTTCAATCAATCAATCAAAAAGTTTGTGACACAAGACACAGTTGAATCTGTATATATAGGTATAAATGTATGGTCTATCGCTAATGCATATAATTATGAATGAGTCTATACAGTACATTATATCAAGAGAACAAATGCAGGTTATGTACAGCCTGTAAGTAACTCTCATCAGTTGTCCTTAACAGGTCTCTCAAGGTTGCGTAGTGTACAGGAGCCAGTTGCGCCACCTCAGCTCACACTAAGTTCAAACTTAGCCTAGTTATAGGTTAAATGGCTTGACTTAAAAGCCATTTAAGCTGTAACTAGGCTAAGTTTTGAACTTAGTGTGAGGTGATGCAACTGGCTCCAGTTCAAATTAGTCCATGTGCAAGGGCACCAAAGTCTGTATATTGGTGCATATTCACTTTTATTTATTGGGGATGTTTATAACAGTGTGAGATGACATTAGCAAACTAAATGTTTCAATGGTCTTTACACTATTTCATTAGTTGTCTTATAAACTTTATTGCACCATTAGTCCTCAAGGACCCAATTTGAAGAAGGCTTTCCAGATATTTTACTAGTTTCTGTGACCAGCAAATAATTGTCAATTATTGGGGGGCGGGCAAACTCCGACTTTTAAAGTGAGCGCGTATGGTGGCACATGGAACTGGGAGTTATGCTAACAGCTAGCCGCAATAAATGAGTTAATGACAAAGAGAGGATAACACAAATAAATAAATGAAAACTCAAGCATAGGTAAATGAAAACTCAAGCATAGGTGTGTTGCGAGACATGAAGAGAGCTTAGAGATGAGCCACACTGTACTATTTGGGCGAGTGTCTGTGTGTACTGTATATACGTTATGTGTTTGCAGACATGCATGTGTGTGTGTGTGTGTGTGTGTGTGTGTGTGTGTGTGTGTGCACGTGCGTACGACGCGTGTGTGTGCACACGTGCATGTGTGTGCACACGTGCATGTGTGTGCATGCACGCACGTGTGTGTGTGTGTGTGTGTGTGTGTGTGTGCAAGTGATGTGACATGCGAGTGTGTATCTGTCTCTCTGAGGTGTTTGTGTGTGTGTTTGCGTGTGCAAGAAGCACAGCTGAGCCAGCCCTGAGGTGCACTTGGTGCTCCTGTAATTGCAGTACTGATGTAAGTGTGTAATATGCAGCAGTATTGTTACCGTACGGGGGCAAGAGGTTTGGAGGTACAGAGAAAGGAAAGAAAGCAGTGAGAGGCTAGGGTGTGTGTTGGGGAACGTTTAACCAGAGTGTCAGTTTAACTGAGTGAGAGTTATTACAGTTAAAGTAGCCCTCACATAGTATACTTTAAGTTCCTATTCACCGGTATCTCAATGAAAACTCATTTTCCAAGAAAATACCATCTTTTTTTCTTTTAGATGTCAATTTAAATGTTAATGTTAAAAATCATAAAAAAATCTTAAGTGTTTTGGCCAATTACTCTGAGGGCCCACATGTAATATCCCCGCGGCCCAGCGGTGGGCCCCGGGCCACAGGTTGGGAGCGGCTGCTGTAGAGTGTAGCAGTAGCAGCACAGTGTCCTGTTCCTCCACAACAACCCAGAGGGCACTGATGATACACACAGTATGCCTGCAGGGGGGGGGGGGGAGGCTGGTTGCTGATTGGCTGCTCCCATGAGACAAAAGCCTCCCTCCCTCCACTACCCCCCCACCTCCCCCCCTCTCTTCTTCTCCCAGGCTCCCTTTCACCTGGCCAGGTTACCATGCCAACCAGCATCGGACAGTCTCTCCTCTCTCTCCCCCCCCCCCCCCCCCTCCCCTCCTCTCTCTCTTCTCTCTCCAATCTCTGCTCTTAGAATGGGCCATTTCTAGTAGCCAGGAATAGAACATGGAACCTGCCATTGATTTTCACGGGGAGTATGATGATTACACAATCGCCGCCCCGAATGTCGCAATGCAGAGTACAAAAAAAGAAAAGGGAAAGAGAGAAAAAAATGACTAGGAAACGCTGAAAATGTCTTTATCGGATGGTGTCGGCGCCGCTGAAAACAACACGAACAAGATGGTACTTACTGTGTGTGTGTGTGAGTTAACCACTTGAGCCCTAGCATCCCTGTTCCTGAGGGAACATTAGCCGATCTACAAGCTCACAATGAGCTTGCAGATCTGCTATTTCTGGCAAGATAACACAGCAGACAAATTACAGAGCCATCTAAGGAGCATTTTACTAACTAAGTGGTTAACAATCTGAAATCGTTGCTGTTGGGTGGAAACCTTATGTCCAAAACCATTCCTTTTTTATTATAATTAAAAAAAACATTTCAAAATAGGAAAATAGCCGGAGCTTGTAGATCTGCTATTTTCACTACTTTTGTGCAACACTTGTATGATGAAGTATTAGGGCATTCATTTACGGAAAAACGAAAAAATTGGTAACATGGAGATACAAGGTTTCTGCCCGAAGGCAATGAAATGATTCCTAAAAAAAAGAAACACTGTAGACTCAGAGAGTGAGACAGGCTCCAAATGGTCTACAATCTATTTTAGAGCCAGCATTTATGGAGCAAACTGGGCAGAAACAAGACATCCCCATCTGAGGCTTTCAGCATTCATCTCCATAAGCACCTAAGTTACTGTATATAAGGCGTCTACAGTATATAAATGTCCATATAAAGTGTTGATATATAAAATGCTAAATACTCCCGTTGGGGGTGAAATGTGAGTGCTTTTATGTACTATGACTGGCAAATAGGCCTAGTCTAGTATGTAAAAGTGTTATTGTAATCATGTTGGCAGCCACAGAATTAGATCACATACAATACCATATTGGTAGATTTTATGAATTGCATTCCAACACATTTACAATTTAGGCAATTAGCAAAGTAAGCAGACGCTCTTAATCCAGAGCGACTAAGAGTTTCTACTAAATTTAATTTAGTCACTTAGTTTTGTATTTAATTCTGAAAAAACCTCTTAGAATCTCTGGAGTCTGCTGGCCTCTCCTCTCTGATGTTGAGCAAGCTAGCATCTTTGCCGCACACACCTTATAAAGTCCACGTCAGTGGCTCTAGAACACCAGCCTGCATTTAGCCCGCTCTCTGTCACTATCGCTGCCTGGCGAGGGCCAATGTAGGCCACAGGGTGCCCTGGCTCAATTGTGCACTGGGGGGCAGTGGGCGGGGGGTTGGGGGGGTGACCAGACAAGGAAAGACGAGACAAGATCTCTCTAGCACAGTGGCCCCGAGGCACAGTGTAAGTGGGCACAGGGAAAATACATGGTCTGGCGTGGGAGGGAGGAGGAGGGGGGTTGTCACTGCAACGGCACATAGATGACTGGTTCACTGGCTG
The DNA here is from genome assembly GCF_963924005.1 of Protomyctophum bolini. Classification (NCBI taxonomy): domain Eukaryota; kingdom Metazoa; phylum Chordata; class Actinopteri; order Myctophiformes; family Myctophidae; genus Protomyctophum; species Protomyctophum bolini. Next base: position 25,095,240 of record NC_137874.1, on the reverse strand, counting down.
CCTGCAACGTACTGAAATAATTCCTTTAGCTGCACAATTGGCTTGGATCATGGAGCATGATAGCAACGGTATGCCCACAGATACAGTGGCCTTCAGGCTGGTCAGGTGGGCGGAGGGCAGTGCTGGACAAAGTACTCAACCCCAGTACTTGAGTCAGAGTATAGACACTCCTGGTCAAATATTACTCACCTACAAGTGACAGCTGCTTGTTAAATTTGTACTTGAGTTAATGTAATGAAGTACAAATATATCTGCTATTTTCATTATATTTTAAATACTGCTTAAGTGGTTAATTCATAATGTACCCCTTCCCGGGAATGTAGTGGAGTCAAAAGTACAACATTACATCTTTGGTCCCGGGGGGAGGGGTGGGTGGGATTGTTTGTTTTTGTGTTCCTTGCTTTTGCTGTTATGTTGTTTTTACATGTGTTTTGTTTTCTTTATTCATTCATGGTGTTAACATCTTATTGTAATTTATTGTCTTAAATAAAAAAACATTTGATAACAAAAAAAAAAGTACAACATTAGTCTTTGAAATGTTGTGCAGTGAATGAGTTTAAAACAAATACTCAAGTTAAGTACAGATACTCAAGTAAATGTTCTTCATTACGGTTTGGCTGGATAAATAGGAAACAAAACAAATGTGATTCTCCTCCCTGTTCCTCTCAAGGATGTTAGGATGTGCGACCGTTTTTTTCTCCAATTAAGTCTCATTATGTGCTTGGCTTTCATCGCTGTGTCTGGCTACATTATGACATCTAATAGACTTGATTGGTCTTAATTGGCACTGATAAACACTGAGTGCTTGTTGACTGACTGATAGCATCCACTGTAGTAATGAATTGACTCAACTGCATCTGTTTTGGAGGTATAAAAATACTTGGCAGGGAATTGAATAAGAATTATTTGTCTACTGCAATGAAAAAGCAAAAAATATATAGTGTTTTATTAAATCAATTAATATATAAATACACACACACACACACACACACACACAACCATGAGTTGTACGTCATTGTGTGCTGGTGTCACATGCCGAAAACAGCAGATCCAATCCAATGTGGATCGGCAATCTTCGTCATGTAACGACACCATTGCAGGACAGCGTGTAAATAATGAAGAGGCGTGGCTGTGTTTCTATGCAGGATGATACATGGTTTGCTATAGGCATTAAGCTCCATTTATACATCGTGCTCCGAAAATAGCCAACCAACAAGATCACAACACGGTGCAGATGTGCCACATTGTGAGCTTGTAGGTCTGCTATTTTCCGGGCAAGACACCGTCCGTTGTGCGACCGAGTTAGGCATTAACAGACACTGATAACAATGAAAGTGCCAAGCTAGGACATCACAATAGCTGCAATTCATTTCCCCAGGAGTCCACCACAATAGCCTGGCAGGCTGGGATCTATCTAAACCACTGCATTAGCCCACAGGGGCCATTATTATTTTTGTAATCACTGCACTGCGTGCGTTGTAGTCACACTTGTACATTATGTCATGGAATTAAAGAGTGTGTCGTTTGTTGTGTTCTTCTGTGTGTTTGTGTGTGCAGGATGCAAGTGAAGTGCTGTGTGTGTGTGTGTGTGTGTGTGTGTGTGTGTGTGTGTTTAAAACAAATTGAGGTTGGATTGAGGTTGGTCAGGATCATAAATTTACATTTTAGGCGATTTCATGCAATGAAAAATAGTCAATACAAACTCATAACGCAATGCAGTGCAACGTGTTGTGAGCTTATAGATCTTTTTATTATATATTTGTATTATTATTTATTGACATGTTCACCAAGTAATTAAAAAAACACATACACTAGTCGAAGGGATAAACCTGAAAAAGCTCAAGGGCTTATTTCCATTGTGGTCATCGAAAAATCTCAGGTACTTTCAATGGACAATTTTATCGGATACTCGTGTGTGTGCATGCGGACTTGCGTCAGGGACCTACAGTGTATGGATCCTGCATTGCACTTGCATTTATCGCTGGGTGTGTCGATCTGTCTACAGCTCGGTGGATAAACCGAGCTGAACTTGGGAACAGCCAATAATGCACGGTGAAGATCATACTATCCATCACGTGAGCACTTCAGCATGCGTCAGCTTGTGTGCTTCCCTAATTGGCTCCTAAGCCCTTTAAGTACACAGTAAAAATCCATGGTATTCATTTAACTCTGTGTGTTTCACCCGTAAGGGTCCATTTGGTTACATTTGTATGGTCTCAGAATTAAATTAACATTAAGGGCTTCCACAGTGTAGCTGCTGCTGCTCAAGCAGTGTAGGCTGGTGATAAACAGCAGAGCATGTACAAGGAACATTAATATCTGGTACTGCATATTACTAGAGTAATAAACTATGATACTGCATATTACTAGAGCATTACAATTATACTGCTGCATATTACTAGAGCATTACGCTATGATACTGCATATCATTGCTGTCTGGTAGAAAGGAAACCTTGTATATGTCCAAAATGGTTACCTTTCAGGAAATGGAAAAAATTATAATCAGACTTCCAATATTGTAGATCCACTGTAGTTATTATCATTTAGTCACAAGGATCATTGGTTCAATATTTATAAAGCCCAGAGACAGACTTTCACTTGAAACTTGAAATTTTTTTTTCAATAAGAGCAATAAGGCTTGCTATTTTCTAGCTCGTAGGAGTGTAGGAGCTTGTACTTTTGTGTGACACTGTAGTGTATGACGAAGCAACCATGAAATGACAGTATGACCCTGTACTGAACATTATGTAAGGTATATTACGAACATTAACGGTATGGTAGCCTACTGTGTATTGCAGAACATTACAGTATGGTACTCTATTAGAACATTACGGTATGGTAGCCTACTGCATGTTACCACACAATTACAGGCTGGGCCTGGTGCTCAGGGCCTGCGGAGGCTTCTGGGGTTAATGAGGTCTTTGTCTCACACACACACACACGCACGCACACACACACACACGCACGCACGCGCGCACGTGCACACACACGCACACACACGCACGCACGCACGCACACGCACACACACACACACACACACACACACACACACACACACACACACACACACACACACACACACACACACACACACACACAAGGGACCTGGAGGTGAGGTTATGTTCCAAGGGATCCCAGGGAGTTTCGGGTTACTACACAGACAGACAATTCAACTACAGGGACAACACAACTATCATAACAACAAGCTCACACTCAGGGAGATGAGCTCACACCTAAGGGAATGCTCAGTCACATGCACGCATGCACACACTCGCTCGCACACATGCAAAACACAAAAACAAACTAATATGGCTATTTTATGTTATGACAGTGCTTACTGCACACATAGAGATCTTGCAGAAGAACAATAGACAATCCTTTGGCACAAATAACAGATCAATCACCTTCACAGTGTACTGAGTGCAGTCAGTGTTTGTTCATGTAATTTAAGACATTGGTCCCCACCATCCCCTAGGGGTCCTTGAGGGAGTTCTAGGGGGTCCCCAACTAAATAATAGTTTGGAACCAAATGGACCCTTATGGGTCTGTAACACTTGAGAGTGTCTGAGAGGGTCCCTGGCATATCTTTTGTAATGAGGGTCCGTGGGCTAATGAGTGTCATTTTGGGGGTCCTTGACATGAAAATGTTTGGGACCCACTGATAGATAGATAGATCCTTGCTTATCGCACATGCGCACTGCCATTCACTTCCCTGTTTACAGATCAGAAAGAAAGGCTCGCCGTGCGTAATCTAGGGAGCTTTCCGTGGTTTTGACCAGATGGATATACTGGTCTCTCTTCATTTCTGACTTCAACATGCCTCTCGCCCGGAATATTAACGCTTCTAGAGAGACTTTATCCATGCGCGGCCACCCCCTAGACCAGAGTCACCAGAAAGCATGCAGGCTGGGCCAGGCTAACCGTGGTCTACCATGGTTTGTCAGTTTCACTTCCTACCAGCAGAGGGCAGTATTCTTATTAGAAAAAGGGAATGCTACCTCATAAAGGAGCATTTAGGAGCAGGCCCATGGTGTGCTATATTTGATAAGCAAATTGGATGAATTATGTACAGCTCAGCAAAAGGTCTTGTTTGATTTCTGTATCACTGACTTTGGGGGGTGTACTGTATGTTTTGGGTGTGCATTTTAGCCACCCTGAACAATACCTCAATAAACTACAACCTGAAAACAAGGATTTGGATGTCAACCTCATGAAAAGAAAAAACTGACCATTAAACAAACAGGCTGTTTAGACAAACACATGCACACACCTATAGGGGAGGGCTAACACTGATAAAACGAAGATGGCCATTTATACTGAACCACATACAAAACACCCAACCTTCCTTATGCACATAAATATAGCGCCAGAAACTAGGATAAGCTGTCTTAAGAGAGCATGCAGCAGAGAAGGCGAAGACTAAATTATAAAGGGAAGAGAGGGGGAGGAATGTACATGGATAACCCAATCCTTACTTCCACCCTCTTTCCCTCACAACCACCCGCCCCCCACCCCCACTGCCCCCCCCCCCCCCCTCCCTTCCATCCCTCAGCCCTCTTTTCCACATGGCAGACCCTGCCTGCATGCGGAATTCAGGATTTAATGGAGGGGAGCTAAGTCCTTGGTCACAGCGCGGATAAACACTGCTTTCTCCAAGCGATGTGGCGGTGGTGGCAGTGAGCGTTGCTTTCGTAGGATTCACTCAGGCAGAAAGCGTGCCGCAGACACCAGGGTGCCGGTGGCTCCTGACTGGCACGGACAAAGCAGACCCAGAACATTTAACCTTCGCCCTCTCAGTGCCACCGGGCTGCGGCAGCGAGCGAGAGACCCCGAGCAGCTTTTGCAGACACCAGGAAGGTCAGCTGGTCAAAGTATACAGTATCGCTAATGAATGATTATTTGAAGACATAGCTGAACAGTGAACACATTTGAGCTTTAATCATTTAGAGTCAGACTCTCTATACTTGGACCGCTTTGTGCGTACCGATATACACCAAATCTCTTCCCGCCAAAAAGAAGGGGGGAGCTCTGGAGCTGTCCCTGCATAACCAACAAAATGGCTGCCATGAACAAGCCTTTGCTAGAAATGACTGCAGATCTGAAAGTCTTGACACTGAAAAACATTCAACTTCACATAAAGTTCAATTTTTTTTTACAAATTAGGATATAGCGCATAATCACAAGACTTACTTTTGACCATGAGGTACATGGATTTGCTGACATCGGCCCCCACATCATTGCTGACCCTACACAGGTAGAAGCCGCTATCTTCCTCCAGCACATGTTTGATGAGCAGAGAGCCATTGACCAACACCTCAATACGGAAACCTGAGTTTAGGGCTATGGGCTGGAACTGGGGCACGCCGGCGCCTGTTAAAAAGAATACAATGCCTCAATATTTGACATGAACAGGAGTAAAGATGTCATACCGGTGGTGGCCCGTCAAGTGTTCAGTAGGTGACATACTGTGATGCAAGTCTAGCTGACACTATATCATGTATTTCCTCCTTTTGGAGCAGTGTCTGTGTAAGCCTTTTCTTTTAACACAGCATCTCATGTTGTTTGTTTGCAGCTTGTGGAGGTGGATGCTTGCTTAGCTTTCAAATTCAACCTTAAGGCTGTGGACATTGTGTTTGTTGTGTTCAGAAAAAGGAGGATCTACTCTCCACAGGGGGAAAAAAAACATATTTTACAATTCAATAAGGAAAATCTATGAGCGTCTGTGACATTCAAAGTACTCTTACTGAACCTACGTGGTTGTACATAGAACAAATGGGTATGATCTTGGTGTGTGTGATTTGTGAGCATGCATGTATACCTTTAGAGTACTCCCACTGGATGGTAGGAACTGGGTATCCCTCTGCTGAACAGTTAAGTATCACAGCCTTCCCATAGATGCCGTCCTGGTCTTTGGGTTGTACCACAAATTTGGGAGGCACTGCAAAGTCAAAAGTGTTATTGATCAGCCGTGTTTACACTGGTATAGTGAAGTCATCTACTGTACTGTATATTCTATATCGTCTCTGTCGGGTGGAGACCTTATATGTCCAAAACTGTTACTTTTCAGGGTTCAAATTCAAAAGTATAAAAGCACTGTAGCAGATCTACAAGCTCGAGCTTGCAGATCATCATCACCTTTATTTATACTCACAAGTACAGTTGAGGGAAAGCCCTCATTTTCAATGTAGCCGAGGTTACAATACACAAAATACAGTAAGATTCATCCAACACAAAACAGTATAAATCAGGGTAAATTACAATGGAACTTTATGCAGAATAACCAGTCAATCAAATAAAATAAATCAATTGAAGCAGGAGCAGTCACGGTCAAAATGGTTTTGGAGCATTCCTTTGAACTGACCGAAAGATGGCAGGGAGCTCAGTTTTAAAGAATTTTGGAGTTCATTCCAAGATGTTGGGCCACTGACATAGAAAGCTGAGTTGCCCAGGGAACCTGAGCATGAGGAACCTTGAGCCTTAAGAAATCACGGCGGGTCTGATAGGTGCTATCATTCAGTTCCAGCATGGAGCAAATAATAAACAGGCATACAGTAGTCTTGTAGTCCTCCCAGCAATGGCTTTATAAAGAATAGTAGCCAGTGTTGATCTGATTGATGAGAGGATAAACCTGAGTTTTCATAAAGTGCACAGTGGTACAGTAGGTACCATAATTATCACCAGTAGTCCACTGTAAGGCAGAGTGGTAGACAGTGTCTAGCCGCTTTTAAAGTGATGGAGCAGCAGACCTATAAATAATGTCTCCATAGTCCAGGATCGAGAGGAAATCTGCTACTTTTGATACATTTGTGTGATGAAAGGGCATTCATTGATGAAAGAACAGTAAAAAGACACATGTTTTCTGCCTGACAGCGACAACATGCCCAGGTTTCAACTTGACCTATGCCTCTGCTTTTGACATAACTTCTCTGTCACTAATCTTTATTGCCGGTGTGGATACGTTTTATCCCTGCTCCTATTCAGACTGCTCAGACTGAAGTAACATTTTCAATACACGAGTTTTACTTGTAGCATAATCATTTCTACAATGAGGTACTTTTACTTAAGTAAAACAAAATACTTCTTCCACCAACGCACACTAGCAGTGCGTGCCAGTCTGACGTCTACCGTCTCACCTCGCACAATGAGCTGACTCTGATGCTCCACGGCGGCTGCCTGGTTGCGGGCGACGCAGGTGTAGTTCCCGTTGTGCAGCAGCGTCAGGTTGGAGACGCGCAGCGAGCTGGTGAAGTCTATGTTGTCTATGGTGACGCCCAGGCTGGCCGGGATGGGTCGGCCGTCCTTCTGCCAGGTGATGAAGACCGGCTGGTCGCCGGACATGACCACGCAGGGGATGAACACACGCTGGCCGATGGAGAAGCGAGGGAACTCAAAGGGGTGGATGGTTGGCGGGACTGCGTGAGAGGTGAGAGCACGTATTGTAAGACATTGTAAGACTGTGGCTCTCAAAAGTGGGGTCCGGGGAGTCGGGGACCCGTGAGGGGGTTCCAGGGGGTCCCCATAAACAAATTGTTAATATATCATCAAAATCATCAAATCTACAAGCTCACAACAAATCAAATCGCAACACATTGGGAGCTTCTAGATCTGTTATCTTTACAAAATTGAGAAGCACTTTATCTAAATACAAATCTAGTATGGGGGTCTGTGGCCAAATACAACTGGGGGTCCTTCACATGGAGTAAAGGGAAATTCAGACTGCTATTTTCTAATGCTTCATGTATGTATGCTCTGTCACAATGGTGACTCCCTCTCTGTCTCTCCTTCTTGACCTTGCTTACGTTTCTTCCAGTTTTCGGGTCTCTGCTCTACATGTAAAGTGGCTTGAGACAACTACATTTTAATTGAATTGCAGTCATTTATATTCTGATGTTTTGCATAAACACTCTACTTCATACTCTACTTCATGTGAAATGTAGTCTACAATGCAGAAATAATGAATCACAAGCTTTTTTAAATATGATACGATGATAATAAGAATGGTTCTTAAATTCAATGTGTGTGTGGGGGGGGGGGGGGGGGGGAATTAAAAAACTTCAGTGCACTGTGCCTACACATGTTGCGACCAAACGCAACATGTGTAGGCACAATGCAAGGAATAAATGCATTCGCCATGTATCCGAAGGAAGTCTGATCCAATCACTTTTAGATTTCTCCAGTTCTCCAGGGGGGGGGGGGGGGGGGAGATCCTTTCCTTACGTCATTCACAAATTATCACTTATTATTTAGACCAAAGCTTCACACTCATACAGCATGTTGCAGCTGTGGGTGAATACTTTTCCTTACGCAGTGAACCAGAATTCTCACTCAAACAACACCTCCACTTCCTCCAAACCCCCCCCCCCTCTCTCTCTCTAGGGACACTGTAGCCATCGTGAGAAACAGATGCTTTGGAAAATTAATGATTTAAAATAGCATTGGAATAAGCAGCACTTCAGCGCTTATTTAATTCACAACAAAATAGGCATAATAGGCTCCTGGGGATTCCCCCCTCGGCAGTGGCGGAATGCTAAGCAGCCGCGAGGTAAATTAGCCAGGGCGGAATGGCGGGCATGGCTTCGTCTAGTGCCGTGTGATCCCCCCCCCCCCCTCGTTAGCCACGCAGAGACCCAACCAAAGGAACAGAGGCCGGGGGTGGGGGGTTGGGGCGTTAGGGGGGGTTGGGGGGTTTAACATTTCAAATAATCGTCTCTGTCAGGTGGAAACCCTGTATGTCCAAATGCGATACGTTTCAGGAAAAGCTGCGTTCAGTGGATTTTTGTATCCGTAGTACAAGCTTGTGTTTCATTGGTTCAATATTTATAAAAAACACAAAAAATAGAATAAAACAATAGCAGATCAACAAGCTCACAACTTATCGGGTCACGACACATTGTGAGCTTGTACATCTGCTACTTTTGCTATACTTTTGTGTGAAACTACAGTATGACCAAATAGGGCATTAATCCCGCCCTCCCCCAAATAGGAACCATAAATAGTTTCAATATGGAGATACAAGGTTTCTGCCCCCACAGCGACATCATTATGCATCGTCAATGAAGGAGGAGAGCCTTCTGGGGTTATCAACATCTGACTCAGCCCGCCGCCTCAGCACTGCATATTCAGATCAGCTGATATAAGCCGGCCGTAGTATGATGATGATGGAGATGCCACTCTGCTATCAGTGATGTGGCGGGCTACATGGGTGCACAGCGTCTCATATTATACCAATAGCCCCTATCAGTGTTTTCCTGAACACAGCATGGTTGACAAATATATAGAGGTGATGATTTGAACTGTTTATAAGGCGATGTGTGATGCAACACGTGTGAGTATTGGGGATCGTGGGTGGACGTGGATCATGATAAACTCTCTCCATGCATAAAGCTCTCAATGTGGCGCATCGCAATGTGTTGTAAGCTTGTAGTTTGGCTATTTGCCTTTGCAATGCATATTGCCCCAGGAAGATTAAGTCTGGCCCCTCTCAATTGTGGGAGGACTTCACGGCCGAAGTGGTGACGAGCCAACCTGATTCGCCAGGCTATAACCAACCAGGTCCCAGTATTCAAATAGAAGGTACTTCCAGCTTCCCTGCATCGGCTGATCGCTACGTGAGGTTTGCTCGTTGTTTCTATTTTGTAGTGTATGCTCGTTGTTTTTGTTCATCACTTCCAATTTCTCTTGTTTGTCCTGTATCCAGTATGAAATCTCAAATCTCTCTCCTGATTGGATACCATTGGTACCCAGGCGTACCCTAACCTGAAAATGTATTTTCTGTACTACTGAACAAATACTCTATAGCAATCTTTTCTATCAGAATATAGATTTATCTAGCACTTATTTGAACCAAAAACATAAAATATGAGTGTTTATTCTTTTAATTTGCTGCTTTCTTTAGTTTTAGCGATTTGAGCTATTTTTGTATTAGCTAAATATTAGCTAAATATGTATTTTTGTTTTGTAAGTGGCTAATTGACAGATGTGTTTGTGGCCCATAGTACCTTTCACACTGACATGCACACTCTGGTGTGTGGAGAGCTGTGGCTGCACCAACACGTTGCACGTGTACTCTCCCTCGTCCACGTCCTTCTGCACGTCAAACAGCTTCAGCGTGCCGTTGTTCTCAAAGGCTCGCTGGCGGTGGTTGTATGGCAGCAAGTTGGAGTCCTTGTACCACTTGATGGAGTAGTACGGGTAGCCAATGACGCGACAGTGGATGTACATGTCCCGCCCAGCGATGGCAGTGAGGTTCTTCATTGGTCGTATGCTGGCAGGCCCTTAAAAAGTCGCAATGGAGAAAACACCTCTCTTAAAATGGTTTTGAGGCATGTTGGGTCAAGGAAAAGCATTGTGTTGTGTACTGCAAGTGTCTTGCGTGTTTCAGAACACTGCAAGTTTATTATGTCTTGATTCATTTTGATAAATCGAGGAATAAACGTAATGAGTCACAATCTGGAATTCCCAGAGTAGTAGCTACTGTATCTACCTCGTTCTCATCATCCAAAGAAAATAATCACATCCAAGTATCTCCCTGTGCCTCAACAAAGAAATCAATTCCAGCGAGCAAAGTAACAGAGATGCATCAATCCTTTTTCATACCAAATTTGCATCTTGCCTTGTCAGTGACGTGGAGGGGGGCTTATTCCTGGATGAATTAGGTGGAGCGTGTACCCTTCCATTTGAGTCTGAAGTGAATATTACCTAGTGCTCCCCACCTCTTCTGCGTCGGCCGCGATTACCTCTGACAAGCATTAGAGCGGAATGTTCCCTCGCTCCCCCCACTCACCAACCTATTATCAAAACCATTACTCATGTTTCCCGCACTCGCTCACACACACTCATGCAAAACCAACAGAATAAACCAATAGGCTTCCATAGCACCACATCCATGATGCTTATCAGAGAAAATGGACTAATAGGCTATCTTTTATGAATGTACCGCAGAGGACAGTTTTACTGGGCTCTGTAGTGTACTTTGAGCACAGGCCCATCCAGGGAGTTTGCTACTCTCTTTAGCACGATTAAGGAGCCAATGACGTGAAGAAGCAGTCATTACACTTTCTCTGCAAATGGCACCTGTGGAGATTTATCTTCATCGCTTGGCTGCATTCAGCAAATCATGGACCCTCACATAAGAAGCTATGGAATCGCCCTGTTTAGCTTTAGCAACATGCAAGAATGAACACAATCAAATTACGCACATCAGTATACAGCAAGTACCCTTCGCTCCGCAACGCAGAAACGATAATGGCATTGACTCTGAGGAGGGGTGGGAGTAGGGGGGGCTAGAGTGCCCCAGTATTACTGCTACACAACAATGGCAATCCAGCCAACCATCTCCCTGTAGAGAACAGATAGCTCCAGAGTCATACACGAGTACTAACTGTAAATCACCCTAATGGCGTCCCAATATAAAGCTATCAGCAGGTGTTAGGAAGGAAGCAGGGCGTTAGATAGGTTAATGTTGACATCGGTGACTGATGATAGGTGGGGGCACTCCAGGAGCCTGCAGAATCTCCTGCCCTATTCGGAATATGAAAATAAAGCAACGAGGCCAGTACGTCTCTCTTGTTTGACACATAGACTAGCAGCATGCATGTCCTGTATCACTAGATTATTCTCGTATAACTAGTTTCTAATAACTAGATTCTTCTATATCACTAGTTTCTATATCACTTCCAATTCCACTGTTCATCCTGTATCCAGTATGTGTTCTCTTTCTTAATGGGATAACTGGTATCCACACCTGAGTATTTATTTTCTGTAAAGAGTAAAGACATGGAGACGCCTATAGTTGCTGAAGTTTCAATGAACACCCCGGAGCAAAACAAATCAAGACACGTGCGTGGATGTGCATATGTATATGTGATGGTGTGCTGGAAGAGCTGATCTGACAAGCACCTCTTACGTTTATTCGCGCCTGGTAGGAGACGGTCCCGGCCGAGTTGTTGCAGATGCAGCGGTACACGCCTCCGTCGGGGACCTGGGTCTGGCTGATGTTGAGGTGGCTGACCACTTGGCCCTCCGTGTTGGTGTAGTGGGAGATGCGGTGGCGGCTGTCCCGTACCACGGGCTCATCGTCCAGGGTCCACGTCACCCGGGGCTCGGGCGTACCCTTCACCGTGCATGCCAGCGACACAAACTCATTGATGTTGAAGACCTTCTCGCTGAACGAGGACAGGATCTTGGGGGTGCCGTCTGGAAGGTTAAAGAGCAGGTTTTAGTGTGATGACATGCATAAAAAATTTAAATATCCTGAATAATACACAGCAGTATATTTATATCCCTTATATACCAACGGCTAAGGAGTATGGGTAAGCTTGGTTGTTGGTAATGCTGGTTTCTTCTCTGGACCCACAACACTATTGATTACCGCTCTAACCTCTTTATATTGGTGCATGGCCATGGGAGACAGATGCAGTTACTATGCTGACGCAGCTATGCAAACCTCTTTCACATAATCTAATAAGAGGGGCTTGGGCTGGGCTGCACAGCAGCAATCATTAGCACAAGCACATACTCTCTTAAACACATACATGCAAACAACCACGAAAAACATGCTTCTAATTACAAGTGCTGACCTTCCAGGATGACCTGAACATAATCCTGGGCAGACATCTTGCCGTTCCTGGCAAAGCACTGGTAAGCTCCTCCGTCACTCTTGGCCATGCCGCCCATTACCAGGTTGTCCCGGTTCTGGCCTGTGATGCGAACACTGTTCCCGGGGTAGATGAGCTCTCCGTTGCGGTACCAGGACATCTGGTACTCCTCAGAACCAGTCACACTGCAGGACAGTGACACCTGGCTCCCCACGCTGCCCTTCACCTTCCGTGGGCTCACCACTGCCTTCAGATGCTCTGGAAGGGGTGCAATGTGGTTAAGTGGCTGACTTCCATAGTGATACTACGTAGCATCACCTGGCATAAAAGCCGTGCTAAAGATGCATTACAGTAGTGTTTTTTTTGCTGTCTGGACCAATAAGTCGAACAAGGACAAGGAATTTATTTATTACAGTATATTGTGAGCTTATAGATCGGTCATTGTTGCGATATACTTAGTTGCGCACACCACAGGCTATATCAGGTCTTTAACAGTCATTATTTATTCCTACACTACACCTATTGGTTAAAAATGTTTCTTAAATTTAAACATTTAAAATAAAATTACCCACGAACCACCTGTAATTACCACTGGTTAAGAAACATTACATGTATATCAGTATATTTATGTAGGCTATGCCAATATTAAGATCCACCACAAAAGGTCCACCACTGACCTTTGACGAGGAGCCTTCCAGCAACCTCAGCATTGCCATAGCTGTTCCAGACCTCACACACATATGTCCCTGTGTCACTCGGCTGAGCCCTTTCTATCAGCAGCCCCGTCACACTCTGTCGGAAGCGCGAGTCAGGCTCGAGCGGACGGTTGTCCTTCAGCCAGCGGTACTTGGGTGCTGGGTGACCGGAGGCCTTGCAGGGTAACTCCACCCGATGGGACGCCATCACCTCACGGCGCTCAAAGCTGTCCAGGATGTGGGGCGCTGAGTTGGTTGGGTCTGGAAGGCAGGGACGTGTGTCACAAGTTTGACAGTGTCCCTCACTTGATTTGCCGTTATTGTTTTAATAACGCGTTATCACAGTCATCATCACTAATGCCTTAGAGTTATAAACAATGCATCTACCTATCAGGTATTTATTGACATTATTAGGTGATGTGTATGAAACATCATTCATACAAGTAATCTGCGGAAAACAACTGACAGACACAATACCTCTCCAAGTAGGCATTAAAACAGGCTGTTCATGGAGTGCCATTAAATTTGTTCTTGCCATCAATGGGTGGATTAAGCGGTTGTGTGACTGTGCCCCACCCAATGTGCTATCCCCAAACCCCGTCCAGGGTTATGCAGATGACATACAGCTAGCATCTTGGGGATAGTGTTATTAAGAATAATGCTCTCTAGAACAAACACACCAAGTGTGCTGTTCCCTACCAGAGACGTAGTCTCACAGTGTGTTTTAACAGCGGGAGAACAACGGCGAGCGACACATGAATTTCATTGGCTATCGCCTAATCGCCCGATATCGCCGGACGATGCCGCCCAATCTTTTCAGGCGACGTTCCTCCCACCTTTCGACTGTCGCCTGTTCGCCTGCTATCGCCATAGTTGCTGGGTCCCATTGACAAAGAATGCCCTTCCGGAAGATTTGTCTGGCTGTCGCCCGCTGTAAAAACACACTGTGAGGCTGACAAAAGCCCTGAGTTTACCATAAACTCACAACCTATACATGTGTACGACCTACAGTACAGTACAGCTGTGCGAGGACATTTGCTTATTTGTCACATATCAACCTCTCTTTTCATGGAAGAAAAGTAGGAAGAAAGTAAAAAAGAAAGTAGTCTCCTCATGCTTCAGTTTCACAGCTTTCTTATTTCAATTTCAGTTGGGATTCAGGTCAGGTATACGTATACTATCCACCCTTCTGATTTATTGGATGATGTAACAAACCGAGAGACAATTTATCCACACATTCACATTTTCACATTAAGGCCTGGATTACTCTTTAGGCTAGGGAGAATTAGCATTTGCATGTCGTTGATGTCGGGCAACTTTTCTTTTTTTGTTCCAGTTTTTTCCCCTTGTAATTAAAGGCCTACTTCATCATACAAGAGTGTTGCACAAAAGGTGTGTGGTAAAACAATGTGTGTTGCTGTTCTGCGTACCTGATACTATGAGGCGGGCACTATTGCTCTGTCGGGTGTCTCCTGAGTAGCGGTGGCGCGTCATGCATCTGTAGTTGTACAACCCGTCCTCCATTTGCACATCTAGGATGTACAGGGCTCCCGTAGACGTGATGAGAAACCGTGGCAGTGCTAAAGAACATGCACAAAAAAAACAAATGGCCACATGAGCATAGTATAGAATTTTACACGACAAGTAATAACACAGAAGAATCATCTTTATTGTCACAGCACAGGTGTACAGATCTGCTATTTTCACTATAGGGTCCCAGACAAAAGTCTAATCTCTTTATCGGGTCTTGAGCTGGTTGAGAACATTAACATCATATGCAGGTGTACATAACGAGCTTCCTTGAGACAGGAACAGTAAAAGAAAGTAGCAGCAGGTAGACTACGACAGTGTTCTTAAGGTGCAGTTCAATAGGCTAGTTCGTGCAACAGGTAAAGGTGCTACATGCTAACCACATAATCACAAAAGTAAATCCAACTCAGGTATAAAATAATTACCAAAATACCAGTCATAATATTTTGGTAATTTTTTTAGTACTGTACTGTACTATATTGTATTATAGTACAGTACAGTACGTCACACTTCATTCTTCATTCATTCATCTACAGTGAGATTGTGCAAAGACAAATGGTATTATGTTTCTTTATAAACTGAAATTGCTTGGAGGGAGGGGGAAAAAGCCATATAATCCAATATTGGAGTCACTTAGCAAATATTTGCAAGTCAAGTGAGGTATGCGGCCCTGTGTGATTGTACAGTAGTCACCAAACATCTGCTGCAGCCCATTTAGCTCAGCACAGCTCGGAGCCACTGTGACAATTCTGTGTGTTGTGTGGCTCTGTAACACAGGTCATTATCATGTAGCTCATCGTTCTTCTCTCTCTCTCAGGGGGGAACACACTCTCTCTCTCTCTCTCTCTTTCTCTCTCTGTCTCGCCCTCTCTCTCTCTTGTGCTCTCTCTCTGTCTGTTTGTTTCTCTCTTTCTTTTTCTTTCACTCACTTTCTCTCCTTCAGACTAAAGCAGAGGGAGCGCAGGGATCACAGAGTGCTTTGATAAGGCATCGTTGAACAGGTCGGATGTGCTAATATCATGCTAATGTCATGCTAATTTGCAGGACCACATGGAGCAGAGAGAGGTGGCTGGCATTTTATGAGAAGTGATGTCTTATATGGCAAGTGGCTGCCAGGGTATTCCTGTGCCACTGATGATGGAAAAGCCCATTTGGGATGCACTCAAATAGCTCCTCTGTACGGTGGAATGACTCTGGAAGTGGTGCATAATATAGGCAGGGAATTCATAGCATGCACTGTATAGGGTGTTAAATAAGTCTCATTCCGTTTTTTCCTGTCATGACAGATCCATATATATGCAGATTGAGTCATCTCATATAAAACAGCAGGCACAGACTGTAATCATCACCATTACAACGATAAAAGCTCAAACCGGCACATTGGAAATGACCATTCTTAATCATTTAAACAGCCACAAATGTACAAGTGTAAAACTATTTTTGTGGAACCATAAAATGTCTATAACTTTTTGAAACCCAAGTGGAATGAAATCTATTCTGAAGTCAGAACATGAAAATATCCCTCTGTGGGCTTAATTTGCCTTTTGACCTTTGCAATTTCCCCAGTTCTCTACATACTGTACAGTAAGAGATCCACATCCAAGCCTGCTTTACTGTATACATAGTTGTGTCTCACACGTAAAATAGCCATGCTTAGCTCAAATGTGTTGCGCTGTGACACGTTGTGAGATTGTAGATCGGCAATTTTCAGTGAGAGAAATTATTTACAACCAATCATGATTTGCAATAAATTGGACAGTTGATTGGAATTTCTTTTCTTTTTTTTTCAATTTTTGTAGACAAACAACCCCACATATACCCCACCCTCCCCGGTTCCATCACAAAACAAGACAACAACAGAAAGAAAAAAAACAA
This sequence comes from Protomyctophum bolini, assembly GCF_963924005.1. NCBI lineage: Eukaryota > Metazoa > Chordata > Actinopteri > Myctophiformes > Myctophidae > Protomyctophum > Protomyctophum bolini. The sequence goes on along the minus strand of NC_137874.1, from coordinate 25,078,544 downwards.
CAACAATAAAATAAAATAAACAGGTATTAAAGGATATAAATAATAAATGAAATAAATACAATAAAATAAAATGTGCCTTTTACTAGATTAAGGGGCTACACAGTGAACCAAATTACATGTAGGAAAAACACTTAGGACACATCATCAAAGGACAGTGAGTCGGAGGACAGTGAAAGGGTGAATTCAAGGAAAGGGGACCAAGCCTTTCTGGCGAGATTTGAACCTGTTGTATCTGAGCTTCTCCAATGGTATAAAGGATAGAACATCCTTGACCCAACTTGTAAATGTTGGAGGTTTATCAGATTTCCAATTGCGGAGAAGAAGTCTCCTCGCTATGAGTGAAGCAAAAGCTATGAAATTGGCTTGGGGAGAGGTAATTGGTGCATCGTCGTTGGGAACTCCAAATATAGCAGTTATCGGGTTGGGCGCAATTGGCATATGACAGATGGTTGAGAAAGCATCAAAAATACTATTCCAAAATGGGTTCAAGGAAGTGCTGATTGGAATTTCTTAGTCAATAGGAATAACATATACATGTTCCCATGAATATATGTTTTATATTATGGTATTGTACAATGTACATTGCCACAGACAAATGCTGCAACCACAGAGAGGAAGAGAGAGAGAGAGAGAGAGAGAGAGAGAGAGAGATGAGGGAGTGAGGCTGCAGCTTTGGAGACCAAGTGATGACCTAGTTAGGAATGAAAAGCCATGGATTTGATATCCTAAAGGAGGTTTCAGCTTGTGGGCTACTGTAGATGCACATGTTTGTGTAACATACAACTACTGGTCAAAAGACACATAAAGTACACACATATTGTATGAGTGCGTGCGAGTCCAAGGTGTGTACTGTGTACTCTTCACCTACTGCATTAAGTATAATATTATACCAGTAAGACGCGCAAACGCGGGAAGACATGATCTGCTAGGTCTCATAGTAAGTGCTCACTGCGTTCGCAATCACTGCGTTCGCAATCATTATATAATTAATGCATTATACAGTATACTGTACATTTAACTCTGCAATTGAAGTTTAAACCCTCTATATTTAATAAAGTGGACCTGAATTGGCTACTTTTTCTCTACCGCTTTTTTCCATCTACATCGCTTTTCTCAAAATAGCCGATCTACAAGTACATTGTGAGATTGTAGATTGTAGCGGCTATTTTGGGCTAATGCTAATTCGTACGTGTTTTGAAGTGTTTACTGTATCATGTATCAGTATTTATGATCAATGCTGGAAAGTGGCACAACATCATGACACATTTAACCCACCCACTCACAGTAAGCCAATAACTAAGAAGAGAGGAGGAGGCTGTCTAGTCCTGTCTTTACTCTATATTTGCTCTGCAAACTCTGCAAAGCATCAAAAGATGACAAGGCTTATGAGAGGAGCTTTCATCAGAACAGACTGCATGTCATACACATTACACAGTGACACACACTTAACTCTTGTTTATTTGCATGCTTGCTCGCTCGCCTGATAACTCACTCGCTCACTCACCCATTCCATAACACATTCAACAAGCTTCTAGATTGTTACTTCAAGTGCTCTCCTGCTTGCAGTGCTGAAATCAAGGGACTTGCAGATTGCTGCATTGCTACTATGCAACACATTATCATGTTTACCGTAAATACAATAAAAATGGAAACTGGTGTATGGTATAAATGGTATATTAGAAAAGATCATTAGAAAAGGTCATCATGCTAAAACCGCCAGTTTTAGAAGTATTTCCCAAATATTTAAATTTTTGTTCTTACTGTAAAGATAATTTCCCGTCTTCTCTGTCAACCAATTCTCTTTCAAACAGCTGAGTGAGTGTACAGTATGTGAATGTTCTTGTGAGGGCATTTCTATCTATGCGTTATCATTCACTGCAGTTATCTGAAATGGCATTGGTGTGCATGTGCATGTGAGTAGTACGGTACGTGCGTGCACCCGTAGTACGTACGTGCTCGCCTTGCATGCGCATTGTGTACAGTATATACTATAGTATCTACCTGTGCATGCCATGCACATGCATGTTTGTTCGTGTAGGCGAGTGTGAATGTGTTTATGCAGCACACAGTTGCATGGAGGGGCGGTCAATAATAACGATCGCACTCTTCAACTACGCCTTTTGCCCTGCTTCTCTCTGCTGCATGCATTGCATACTAACACTGGCTGATTGAGAGCCTCCACTGTTCCTGCACTATGTATATGCTATAGCATCACAAGAAAGATTCTAATGTCCAAATTTCATCTTTTGATGTCTTTTTTCATGAATGAATGTTTTTGTTTTAGACTTTGTCATAATGGCAGTGTCACATGAACGTAGCGAGAAATCTACAAGCTCACAATGCATCTCTCTGCAACACTTTTCTGAGCTTGTATATCTACTACTTTTGCTTTATTTTTAGATATATTTTTGAAGCATATACTGGTACACCTATAATGACATGCCCAAAATAGTAGTTATGACTGTCTGTATTAATATTTAACGAATGAATTGTATTAACAAGAGCCTGGCTGTTACTAAATAATAACTACATTGGATCCATTATAAAATAGAATAAATCATTTTGGACATACCATGTGTACATAATATGTGTGTGTGTGTGTGTGTGTGTGTGTGTGTGTGTGTGTGTGTGTGTGTGTGTGTGTGTGTGTGTTTGTTACCCATATGAAGCATGGTTTTCTTTGGCCCACAAGTGGGTGTGTAAATAGCTATGGCATCACTTGGCCCCAGGTGGCATGCTGGACTGCCAGTCTCCCCTGGCCAGGTGCTTGGCATGGCCAGTGCCTGCCTGGGACACAAGAGCCTTTCTGTGGAGGACTACTCAATAGATTCAGTTAATCTCCATACAAGCTGCCCTGAGCTGTCAACCAGTTTCCCTTTCAATCAAGGAGCTTTATAGTTTTAGGGGGTATGGTTTATATACACACACACCCCTAAAACTACTAATCTCATTGCTGTTAGGCAGAAACCTTGTACTGGTATGTTTTATTAATGGTATACTGTCCTTAGTGTCCTACTTTGTCGTACAACGTTGACAAGCAAAATGACAGAGCTTGTATATCTGCTATTTTCACTATGTTTGAAAAGTCTGTTAAAACGAAGTGTTTAATTCTGTCTGTGGGGTTTCAAGTAAAGTAAAAATGAAAAGTATTAATATAGCGTGTGACTAAATAATATTGGATCCATTGGAACGCAAGTTATTTATTTCCATTTCTTGAAAAAAACAATTTCTTATCTATCTTCAACCGCTTATCCGTAGTCGGGTCGCGGGGGCAACAGCTCCACCAGAGTGCTCCAGACTTCCCTCTCCAGAGCAACATTAGTGACTTCCTCCTGGGAGATTCCGAGACGTTCCAAAGCCAGTGAGTCGATGTGTTTCCTCCAACTGCGCCTTGGTCTGCCCCAGGGTCTCCTCCCAGTAGGACGTGTGTCGAGGACAATTTACAATTTAGGCATTTAGCAGACGCTCTTAATCCATAGCGATTTACATTAGGCCCTCCCTAGGGAGGCGCCCGAGAGGCATCCTAACCACCTCAGCTGGCTCATTTCCAGGCGAAGGAGCAGCGGTTCTACTCCGAGTCTCTCTCGTGTGACTGAACTTCTCACCCTATCTCTAAGGGAGATGCCAGCCACCTGTCGAAGAAAACTCATTTTGGCCGCTTGTATTCGCGACCTTATTCTTTCGGTCATGACCATAGGCGAGAGTAGGAACAATTATTCTTTCTTTCTTTCTTTCTTTCTTTCTTTCTTTCTTTCTTTCTTTCTTTCTTTCTTTCATCTGTGAATCACATTGACCCCTAAGTGACACAGTTAAGCACTTTGACCTGTGCTTGCTGGGTTGCTGGGTCCATCTGGTCAGAAGGTGTCCTTTCCTTTACCTGACTGTATAAAATACAAAGTTGCCTCGACCGGTGTATGAGTCAGACACTTAGAGTATATGTGACAGGTGCCAGCAAAAAGTGCCTCAACTCGCCAGAACGAAATGGTCTAAATGGTCAAAATAAAATCGTTTTTTTTTTTATGTGTTTTTTTTTTTTTTTCATATGAAGACAGTTTGAATGTTGAAGAAGGTTTTTATTCCAACAGATTGTTCATTTGGGCAAATTAAACGTATACATTTATATGTCAAAGTAGGCTTGTTTTTTAACAATGTTTTGGGACCGGAGAAGCGCAGTTCTGAGATTTGCATGTTGTTTTCGATTGGTCCTGGGATCTCTTTGTCCTGAGGTTTCACGCTCTGGTCACCGCCCATTAGCGTGCTTGTGTTTGTAAACAAATAATTATTCTACATGGCTATAGTATGGAGGAGCTTTTGGGTTATACTTTACAGGAAAATAAACAAAACCACGTAGCTACTCGCTCAAATACGCTTCCCAGCCTGGAAGCTATTTCTACCGTACTTCCACCATCACACAACAACAGGCTAAAAGCTAGCTAGCCTAGTTAGCTAGCTGTCGTGTGTTAACAGAGGGACATTGTCTTAACTGCTGAGATGTTGTCATAAGCATCTAAACACATGTTTTCACTCCTAAAATGTATAAAACTAATAATACATGTGAAACGTTGCCCGTTAGTGCTATATTGCTTCATAGCCATGGAAGTTATTGCTTGTTGCTGCTTGTTCCTCCTCCACCCGCGGCGCAAATAGCCAAGAACACTCGTCTTTTCTTTAAATTATAACTCGCTCATTTTTTGCTCATTTAAAAAAAATCAAAATACTATATAAACTACGAAATTCGGGCTTTCATTTGGTATACAGATCGTTTGTGTAGGCCGTCTCTACGAAACGGTATCAAGTGAAAAGGAAATGTCGGGAATTCGTTTTGTGTAAAAGATTATCGTCAAATATATGGCCGTTAGTACTGTTAATTCAACATCCGGTGAGGGGAGGATACGGATTGTGTATGGAAATCAGCGCATACAGTGGGTGGGCTTTAGACCGGATGTAAGCCTTGCACACTAAATAGAAACCATGCAGGCATGTGAACGGATGTTTATTAAAAATAGCAAATCTACAAGCGCACAACGCATCATAGCCTGATGCGTCGGTTTTATTTATCTAAAATACTGGGTCAATTGTCTGACTTTGATTGCTGCCTTAAAGTACTGTAGACCTGCATAAAATGGTGTAGCCTACTGCAGCTATTTACAACACAATGTAAAAGCATTGGTCTAAAACTACATAGCCTATATCCATTGAAAACTCAGTTAGCCTACTAGTTACTTTTTAGATTGTATTATTACAAAACATACACTAAACAACTTCAGTCCTACATTTCTTTACTTTAACTCAAGTAAAACAGTGTGTCCACTCAACTGTCATTGACAGGTAACCTAGTGGGGGAGTGGTTAGTGGGTGGGGGAGTGATTATGCAAGACATAGGGGTGTGGACAAGCATCTATTGTCACACCCATTCCAAAGAGAATCTTTGAAGGGAAATTTCTCTACTTTGCATTTGTATCTGTTATCTGTTTCAACAAGTTTTAGATGGTCATATCTCCTTCAGTTATTGTCCAATTTCATTGAATGATACATCATATGAAAGCTTACATTCTGTACTTTAATAATCTGTAATAATCTGTAATCTGTAAAAATCGAGTTGAGGACCAAAGTGCTGGCCTGTGTCACATATATACAATAGAGAAGACACCCAAGTTCTCCTCCCGTCCACTTGCATTGAGTTGCTCAGAAGCGCATGAGGCGAATCCACTCCTCCTTCCGGTTTAGGAGCCCTGTGCATTCTGGATTTTTGCCCTCAAACACATGAACGCGCGACGACCGACACATGAACTAGCATCGTGCGTGTGTGCGTGTGCGTGCTACTCGTGGTGAACGCGCATCGCTATGTTGGCAGCAGACTCGTCTGCTGTTTTTTATCATATTAGCATTTTGAATAGATTAAGAACATGGATGTATCTGATTCTTTAAATTCGTTATTTTTATACACCTCTATGAACTGTTTACACACCATATAATATAATATTAATGCAATAAACTGAAGTTCATTCCAACTTGTGTTATTGTGTGGTGCAGTGCTGCAGTTGAATATTTGCTTTTAAAGGGACTTTATACTTTTGCTAATTCACATTTAGAAGAAAGTGAAAATATAGGCTACATACATTTTACAAATACACTTTACCAATGACAATGTAGAACAATTTTAGCTCTGAAGAACACTTTAAGCCTTCATGGCAAATGCAAGGTCACAGCACCACTCTAAACTATTAAATAATAATGCTACAGATCTCTAATAAAATGCCAAAATACAATAAATGATGGGTTCTTTTTCATAGCACTTGTAGCACTATGAATGCAAATATAATAAATATTAAATATGTATCAGACAACCAACAAATGTAATACAAACTATATATTTATATAACAAAATAATATTTAAAGTGTGACAATATTGTCACAATTGTAAAATTGTAATTGAAAAAGAATGTCAATATAGTTTAAAAAAGAGCACTTTGACACTTGTCATGCCAATTTGCGCACCACTATGAGCAATGACCTTTTAGACATATTACTAACAAAAATACCAAATCGTACATGATCTACTGCTTGACCAGACAGATATTGTTTTTGGTTCTTTAGACAATATGAACATATTCCAATATCTGATATGCAGAATAAATGCTGCGTAGGCTATTCTATGCCATTCAGGTTCATATATGTGCATAGGAAATATGTCTCAAAACTGGATGTACAGTATTCCAGTCCCACTGTTGTTTATCCAGTGTGAATAATAGATTATTTTAAAAATCATTGCAATTTGATCTGTGACTTTTGCAGAACCCAATGTTTTAATTCAGAGGTTGGTTTAAAATGAAAGCATTTTGATTATCTCGGTAAGCACATCAATACGAATCTGGGTTATTATTGTGGTTATCTTAGCACTTCATCATGGATTCCTTGGGTGAAATTCCCAGTTTTACACTTCACATGTGACATAGAGAAATTCTTCCTTGATCTCCACCTTTTCTTAACTGCACTTTGTCCAAACAGAATAAATGTAATTTACACACTTAACCATAATTTGATTTTAATTGGAAAATTGATCATTTTCAGTGTTATGGAATAATTTAACCATTGATTTTAGACTGTAAAGATCGAGACGGCACTGCACAGAGCTCCACGACCACCAGTCAATCATTCAACCTCTGCCCAGGGATGGAGGCTTGAAGACGGGGTAAATGGAGAGACATACGCCTGGCAGAAAATGAGTTTCGCCTACTTGTAGGTTATCAAACCATGTATTTATATCGGTAAATAATCATGTTGATGCTAAATCAACATTAACATTTCATGTACAGCTGCTATTTAAAAAAAAAAAAAAAGAATTCGGACTCGGGAGTTCTACAGCAGAAGCCTATGGTAAGTGAATGGGAAGTCCTGGCAGTCAAAATGACATAAGCGATCTTTATAATCTTAATACTTGGTCACAAACCAACTATTTTACAAGAACAATATTGATGTAACTAGAGATTAGACAAATTATCTATATTTTATATACACGGAATAATAAGTAATGAGCAAAAGTCCTGATGCGACATTTCCTGGTTTTAATGCGGTCTGTCTCTCAGCGCTCCGCTCTGGGGCAGAGCTCAGAGAGCTTGGTGAAACTTGCTGGAGTGGGCGGAGCCTAGTGCGCGTTCATGTGTTTGAGGGCAAAACCTTACCAAACTGCAATACCTTCTTCGGCCACTATGTCCATTGCGCTTCAGGATTTTCTCTGGGTGTCTTCTCTATTGTATATATACTCTAAGGTCAGACATGAGTGGTAAGCAACACAGGAAAGGAAATGGTGTGTGTGTGTGTGTGTGTGTGTGTGTGTGTGTGTGTGTGTGTGTGTGTGTGTGTGTTTGTGTGTGTGTGTGTGTGTGTGTGTGTGTGTGTGTGTGTGTGTGTGTGCAAGTGAGTAAGTGTATAAGAGAGAAGACGTGCTTGAAGTCAGAGTTGTCAGGTGCCTGTTGGGATCTGCCAGACAGACAGGGTTGACATTTTTTTGATAATTGCTCTGCCGAGCCATGATCTGAATTAGCATATGAAAGTCATGTCTCCCCCCACCCTATACTGGGAGTACATTGCTGTAATCTAATTTGTAAGCAATTTCAGATGACAGAGGGTGGTTGTATCCCAGAGGTGATATATCTACTATTATCTTTTGTTCTCTCTCTCTCTCTCTCTCTCTCTCTCTCTCTCTCTCTCTCTCTCTCTCTCTCTCTCACGCTTTATTGGTATGAGAAAATATATACGTTTACATTGCCAAAGCAAAAGCCCTTAGAGCTTTGTGGAAAAAGCAGAAAAAGCTAACATTTGAGATACTGATCATTTTCTTATTAAGACCTTGGGACCCTTCACTCCCTATACTGTACACTGTGTAACTTTGAATAATCCATGTGTAACTTTGAACAATCTAACCCTATCAACACCGATGGTCTGCCAGACCAGCTAAACAATGCAGGTAAAAAGTGCTTCCTCATCATTGTGCCTGCTGAAGCCAGGCAGTGTCCCCGCTGTGCAACTGTCTTGGAGTGTATTAGAGAGTGGAGCGACGGTCCCCAGAGACATCTGGGGGCCTACACTGTCACTGTAACCTTGGCCGCTCAAAGTCACAATGTAAAAAAAAGGAAAAAAAATCACGCTGCTTGACATAAACAGCGGCGTACTGGTTCACCTGCAGCCATCTGCATCCTGAATTAATTCCACCTCTCTCATTAAATCAAAAGATAGACTGAGGGAGAGGGCGAAAAAAGCAACTATGTCTGTGTCCTCATTCACGTTTTCTCTGTGTGTGCACGTGCGTGCGTGTGTTCGTGCGTGCAGGAGTAGGTGTGTGTGTGTGTGTGTGTGTGTTGTGTTGGGGGAAGGGGGATGCTCCCTACCGTGCTGCAACTAGAGCTGCAGTGTAAAGAACCATGAACTGCTTAATTGGGTTTTTCAGAAAGGCCTCAGGCGAGCTTAACGAAAAAACAACAAGGCCTTTAGATCCAACTACAGAACTACAACACCACCCAACAAAACTACCATAATAACAGATCGCTAGAGAAATATTATGTTATCACTGTTAAATAAATACATAAATAGAATTATCTATAATAGTGAATTCATAACAAATTGTAACCAAACAACTATGCTTTATAATCAGTAACATTGTAATAATATTACAATGTTACTGAGAAAGCATCGTTTTTTGGTTATGTTTGCACATATTATGTGCTAATATTCTATACAGTATAATTATTAGATTTATCCTATGTTTGCGTTTGTGCATGTCCCAGCTAACTGTAATGTAAACGTATGTCTTTGATGATTTCACCAGAGAGCAAATAAAACCGACAATGCCTGTTATAAATAATATTGAGATCACAATGAACTGCGTCTGCTTCTATACACTATCACCACGTGGAAAGCCTTTTACTGTACAATATCAAGTAAGCGTGTGATGTCAGACTGCTGGGCGAGCGCTGGCGCTTTGGCATGGGGGGTCAGATCAACATATGGAATGAATTCTGTAATGACTATATATGGAGTGTACAGGGTTTGATGAGGTCAGATCAACATAATGGAATGTCAGAACAGGAAGGACGGGTGGAGAAGGATCAACATGGAATGTCACTTATGTCAGCTCTATATGGAGATCTAAGGGTTTGAGGTCAGATGTAGAGTTTCTGGCCGGCTCATATATATGCAGATCTAGATATTTTATTGTTTAGAGAGAGATAGGTATACAGTAGGCTGACAGGAAATGGGGAGAGAGATAGGGGGTTGACACGCAGTAAAGGCCGTCGGGATCGGGAGTCGAACCCGCGGCACACTAGCCTAGGTGCCCAGACGGCTACGCCAGCCGCCTGGGCCATATATGCAGATCTAAATCTAGATCGTCTTCTCCATGTATGGCTATCCAGGGTTAGATGAAGTCAGTGTTGTGATCTTCCTATATGGAGATGGCCATATATGGTGGCGTGATGTGTCACACGAGGTGTGACCATATATGGAGGCGTGATGTCACGGTGATGTCATGAGGCGTGACCATATATGGAGGTGTGAAGTCACAAGGCATGACCATATATGGAGGCGTGGGGTGACTAACTAACGGACGGACGGACGGACGGACGGGAGATGCAAGTTTTCATAGGAAATGCGACCTACAGTCGCAACAACACTGTATTACAGTCTATTGGTACAGTACCATCGTCTTTGTCATAGTTGTGTCATGGACCCTGTACACCTTTTTCACCATTTTTCCAAATAACGTGTCCAGTCTGCAAGGACCTTTAAGGTCTGTACACACTGGGAGTTTTTGTTTTGTGTGATTAATTTGCATTAAATTAACCGGCTGTTTATGCTATGAGTACATCCGCGCAGAATTTGAAGATACTATAAAGGCGTAACAAACGTAACAAGGTTGTTTTTTCCACCACGGATAAAAGCATCAGCCTGTATGAATGTGGCATCACCAAATTAGACAGTACAGTAGTTTGTTAGTACAGTCATGCCTGTCTGGTTTGAGAGTAGTAGTAATACTAATAATAACAACAACAACAACAACAACAACAATGGCAATGACAATGACAATAACAATGTAAGTGTGTGATGAGCACAGACGGCCCTGTGTTGTAATTAGGCACGGTCACAGCCATTGGCAGAGTGACTCCAGTGTGATCAGCATGGGATAAGTATCTCTATGGAGAGGGAGATCCCACCAAATTAGAGCCCCCGTAATAAAAATCATTTGTCATTGTTACAGGAAGCATGTTGACAGCTGCTAGCGCTGCCATGGCAACCATAGCAGCTGCCGCCAGCTTACCAAGCAATATTCCCCATACAATGAGTGGAGGCCTGAGAAGGTGTGCGCACACACACACACACACACACACACACACACACACACACACACACACACACACACACACACACACACACACACACACACACACACACACACACACACACACACACACACACACACACACACACACACACACACACACACACACACAATCTCTCTCTTGTCCTAATTCTTTCTGTCTTACAGTATATGGACCACAAACTTCCAGAGAATGAAGTACTTGGGTCCAAAACTCATCTCACTGCAGAAGAGTTGAGTCAGAGTATGAGGCCAACATTTCTTTTATTTTTCTTACTGCTGCAGCTAATCAGCAGCAGCATCCCTCTGCTTATTAACTAGACACATGCTAGCCTGCGGCTAGTAGCCAGCCTCATATGTCAACCACAGGATGAAGATGTCATTTTCTGCTTGACTGAGTAAAACCGCTATTAAACCTAGATGTAAATGGACGTTAAACAATATTCAAATCACAAGGCAACAGGGAAGAATATAAGCCCTGAGGCACCTGGCCTCATCGTTGCCCCACATTCCCAGCAAAATACGGCAATTTATTTAAAAATAAAATGCCTATCTTTAGGACTTGGTTATACAACACATCTAATAAGGCTATAGACCAAAATGTCCACAAACAATAGGGGAACGGGTAAACCTACTTTTTCCCAACCTAGCTTGCTTTTACTATTATGGTTCATCTAGTCTAGTGTTTGACAAAGCACCTGGTTGAGGTGAGAATTGTGAACGGTTTTGAATTAGAAATGATAAGCGGTATTAGATCTGGTCTGGCCCTGTACAGTCAAATGATTTGTCATGCTCAAATGTGAACATTTGAATGTGCAGTTTCTTCCACTTGATTCTGATGAGGAAACATTACACAGTTGCCATCACTGTATCAGAACAGCAACACTGGTCACTGGAGGTCACTGTCAGTAATTTCCGATGATTGACACCGGGCTGTTTTGTTCAACACACAACAGGCACAAATGAAGAAATGTAGAACCAATCAGTATGATTCTACCTCAATGAATGAAAATATCTCATATAACACAGGGTAAGAATTAGGGGCTCATGTGTGATTGAATAGGGCTTGTTTTGATAAACACTGTGTACTGTGCTCTAATGCTCTAATTCTGTTATTTGTTCAGGACCATAAAAGTGGAATGGCACCGTAAAATAAGCTGTGTACGCAGACTCTCCATGAGACGATATGTCTGTCTGATGAAGTCAAAATTGAGGAACTATCAACTATAGAGTATCCAAACATGCAGCGTACCATGTGCGTGTGCAACTGTGTGTGTGTGTGTGTTTGTGTGTGCATGCGTGTGCATGTGCGTGTGCGTGCATGGAGCATATGAGCCCATTGGTGTCTTGTTATTGGCTTGTGTTGGCACCAGAGCAACCAATGGTCACTGATGGTGGTTGGCTTACAAAGCTATCATTGGCTTCTCTCTGGCTAACACTAAATGAGCCAGTGTTGGGCCTCAGCTGTATGATCATGAATATTCATTGCTCTCAGTCTCCGTCTCTCTAGTTCATCCCTGTATGGAACCTCTGTGTGCTATACTGGCATCCTTTAGGAAGCTATTACCACACACTCAATCACAACCCATGACTTTGCGTCTAGATAATAAGTCAAGCTGACAACAATGGCACTTATTATTGCAAAACCTGAACAAAACAGGCTTTGTTTTAGGAAAAAGGGAAACACTGTTTCTGATTCCTTCTTTCTACTTCACGGACCACTGTAGCAGTGCTCTCTCTCTCTCTCTCTCTCTCTCTCTCTCTATCTATCTGTATAACTTGGTGATCGAGGCATTAAAGAAATAGAGAGCACACAGACAGACATACAGTACAGACAGATAGAGATAGCAAGAGTGAGAGAGAGAGAGCAGGGAGACATATCATTGGACCCTACCCTTGCAGCTTTCTGTCATTACAGAAGGGGCGCAAATCATGTAGGACAGTTTACTCCAAAGTGTACTGTGGCCATTTATTAGTACTTGCTTACATGTGAACTGACATTACATTCACTTGTGTACAGTCAAATTGTCAGTGCACTGTTAAGCCTGATTTATACTAAGGTGCGCGAGCATAGTATAGCCTACCAGCTCATTGTCGGCTTGTAGATCTGCTATTCTCGGCCGTAGCGTGAATTAGGCTTTAATTTACCCATGGTGCCATTTGTACAGTCTGAGTTAAATTAACTCTGAGGGTTTTCACTGCGTACACAAAAAGGCTTTAAATACAGAGCTCATTGGCATTTCATGGTAATTTGCAGTGGCAAGGAGGGCAGGGCAACGCCGCTCTGTAAGTAAAGCAACGAGGGCGAGAGGAGGATTAGATAATCAAACAGTGTGCCACTTTAAATAATCTCTCGCTCCTCTGGGAGAGGTGAGACTCAAAGCTGGAGCCCTTCTATTTTAATTGTCTGATTTTCCTGTCATTACAGTTGAGGGCCTCAGTAATTCAGACCTATTAAATATTCAGGAGCCACACCGAGGATGAGACAGAATAAAGGAGGGAGGGAGGGGGAGAATGCTGAACACAAAGAGAGGACAGTGTGTACAAATGTAACCGAATGGACCCCTAAGGGTACATTTGGTTACATTTGCACGCTTTCTGTAAGAAAAAGAAACAGGATCTGTGCCTAACAGAGACCCTTCCACTGAGTAGGGTTCCAGGGGGTCCAAAATTATGGAACCAAATGGGATTTGGTTCCATTTGTACACTCTCAAAGTAAAATCTACACCTTTGCAGTGTAGATGGGGTCCAGATGACATTTGTATCAAATGGGGCTCTGTGACATAATGCATATCACACTGGGGGGTCCTTGAAATGAAAGAGGTCGAGGAGAATCACTGCTGTACCCGCCGACTGCGTTGACAGTGTGTGGAGCTCTCCGTGGTGCTGAAATGCATGTCTATGAGCAGCTTGTCAGTGAAGGAACACAGGCAGTGAAGGACAAAAGGTTAGGGATTCCCAAGAACTGGAACAGCACATGTAGCTGTAGTGCTATAGCCTGGTTTCTGTTTTCTTTTTTTAAACCTTATTCCCACATTATTAGCTGTGGCCAATCTACATATCTACAGTATACACCAGACAGACAGACAGACAGACAGACAGACAGACAGACAGACAGACAGACAGACAGACAGACAGACAGACAGACAGACAGACAGACTGACTCTCATTTGTTTCACCATAAGAAACCAATGCTGGTCATCAAATTATTGGCATAGGAATCCAACAAAAAAAAAATCCATGAACTATCCCTTTAAGTCAGGCAGGAAAACACAGAGGAAAAGATATTATATATTATAATATACTATTTAACGTATCATTCGGTCATTGCAGCTCATAACAGCAGATTACCAGGCTTATTAAAGATATTATATATTATAATATACCATTTAACGTATCATTCAGTCATTGCAGCTCATAACAGCAGATTACCAGGCTTATTAAAGCTGCAGTCTCTCTATAAGAACAGCTGCCAGCTTTACACACTTGATCCTGCGTCTGTTTAATGAAGCTAAAACATATGCTCTAGTTATGAGACCAATACATATGCTCTGGTTATGAGACCCTGACAAGCTCTTGACATGGCATAATATGAGTCGCAACAACAGTTGCAATTTCCTGAACAATTTCCTGAACACACACCAAGCTGTATCAACTCAATCATAATTATTCCAGACTGTGAAGGTTTAGGCAAATATAGAACTATGATAATAAAATAAATCACACCCGTGGGAAGTGAGGGCCGATCTTATTCAATCAGAATTTGCGTCCTCACCTTCGTCTTCAATGTTTGTGTCAAAATTGTCCATTCATTGTCAATGGGATGTAATGTTTGTGTGGACAAAGTTTCTGCACATACACCAAAAGCTGGACATAGGAAACAATCTTTCTGTCAACATTTCGATTACAAAACCACCTATTAATATATTATTGTGTTCTCCTTGATCATCCATATTAGGTTAGGTTACATGACCACCTAGATTGGATCCTGCAGGCCAGGATCCACAGTGTCCTGTGTGGGAAACCATTAACCAAACGTCCACCAGTGGATGTTTCCATTGGGCTTCTAGGTGTCAGGCAGGGTTACTCTGTTACACATACATTACATACATAAAGGCACGCATGCACGCACGCACACACAGTAGTAGGCTACACACAATCACAGTCCATATACACTCACACACGTATGTGAGCGGATACAGTGCCACATGTACTGTAGGCCCTGGCCATTTTTCAGCTTTTTTACACATTGTGGAAGAACAGATTATGTAACACATTGAAATCAGAACAATATTGCAAGAACATAATGCCTATTTGAATGTTGTTAAGCCTGCACACATTGCAGAACAGCAGAATATATAAATATGTACGTTTTCAGAAATTTCACAATTGCACCTTTCTCCTTGTCTCTCCTTACATATGCCTTTGTTTTTGCTCTAATCTCAACACCATCCACTAGCCATCTCTATCTCTGTCTGTCTCCTCTGTCTGCTCATTTGTTACATGCTGTCTTTCCTCAGTGACCCTCCCCGCCCACCACACACACACACACACACACACACACACACACACACACACACACACACACACTCCTGAGGCGGCGCATTAGCTTGCGGTGGTCAGGCTGCCTGACAGCTGTACCACCTGAAGAATATCAATCAATGTTGCCGTGGAGACGGAGCCATGTCCCCTCTCCTTTTTTGTGTTTCTTTCTTTTTTTCCTTTTTTTCCTTCCTGTTCCTTAATATCATCAGCTCTAAGTTATACTGTATGTGTTTCCCTCTATGGACAGAATGTCACAAGGCATCAGTTTGCACAGTAGCTTCACATTGTGGGTCAGTAAATACTTAATAATTTCATGGGATTGCCATTGTAATGCACTAGGCCTAGGGTTATTAGCCTGCGCTTTTAGCTTTTGTTATTTTTTTTAACCACTTGAACCCTAGCATCCCTATTCTGGGGGGAATGTTTGTTCATACAAAACAGCCGATCCACAAGGCCACATCGTGTTACGACGTGCTGTGTGAGCTTGTACTGTAGATCAACTATTGTCGGCGAAGAGAATGAAAGTAAAGGGAAAAAAGAGTGCACCAAGTACCGTGCCAAGTGTTTAAGATTATTTCAGGACATTTGTGCATTATTTGCTCGCTCAATGGGACAGACATACAGTATCAAGTGGCGTTTATGAAATGTGACACAGGTCTAGAGAAGGATCCGAGGCTATTACGTTGTAATTGGTCAGCGCATCGAACCAGTTGAGCTGACAGGGCGCTCCTTCCTCCACCAAATGTTTGGCCTTGAATAATGTCAAGCTGCTTAAGCATGAGATGCTATTTTTAACTTCTTAGACAGATCTATTAGGACGGAAATATTTAGGGACCTTTGGGTGTTAATTTCTTTGAGGTGTGACAAATTGTGTCACGGGTGAAAAGGCGGAGATGTCTCAGGCTATCACTTCAGATGAGCCAAGCAGACAGGCGTGTGATGGAAATGTCTGCCACTTCTAGCACATGACATTAGGCACAACAAACTGAGTGCCGTATACATTATTAAACCCTCTATTCTACACCAAATCTCTAAAATAGCCAATCTACAGTACAAGTTCTGAGCTTGTAGATCTGTTATTTTGGGGGAATGTTCCCCCCATAATAGGCGAACTGGGTGATTAAACAGTATAATGCAGAAAATAGGACACCAAAATATGCTACTAAGCGGCTTTAAGGGGTTCTTCTATTTATTCAATCCATTTATGGTTATATTTTATTTATTTTCAGTCAATTATTGCTCTACCAATAGCTCTCATTGCACAGGAAAAAAGCATGAAGAATAAAAGTGGTAATTCACCAAATGAGATCAAAAGAAGAAAAAAAAATCATGTATACACTATGGCAATTGGTTATACTGTAAGTGTAGGCCACTAAAAGAGAACCGTTCTGAAATTGGTTGTGATTATTTCAACGAGCAACAATCTATCATGAAAGGGAAAAAAAGCTGTCAGGAGACCAATCAACATCGTTTCGTCTAATTGCTCCAATCTAGCTTGCCATACGGTGCTCATTCCCACTTCAACCCTAATCATCTCTCAGCCATTCCCCGAACAGAGCCCAACCCTAGTGCTGTACATAATGCTAACCAGTGAAATGGCTCCCCATAGACCGGGCCACCGGTGCTACTAGAGTGCCAGGCCTGCCAGTGGAGGGTTAAGTAAATATTGGGCGAGGCAGCTGCTCTCAGAGTAATACTGACTGCCTGTGTTCCCGCCTGGTCCCAGCCCGGTATAAATCACACACAGCAATTAGTGCCATGCCGTCTCTCTGCCCTCGTTAAACAGCCCCGCCTGCTGAGGGAAGCCATAAACACCCTCTAGCTATGGTGGAGGGAGGGAGGGGTGTATGGATGGTTAAAATGACACATCAATGTGCATGTATAAGTACTGCATGTATGTACACACAGTGAAAGTGTTCATTTAATGCTGAGAGTTTCGCCACTCGAGCCTTATTTTATACTTCATTATATTCCAAAAGAACCAATCTACTAGCTCACAACGTGTAGTGTCGTGACACGTTGAGTGGAAAGAAGAAGAAAAAAAGAAAAAGAGAAAACACTCCCAGATTTGAATGAACACTACATAATTCACAGTGTGTGTACTGTATGAATGTTGAACAGTACAGGGTGGATCCTTTCAACCTATTGTAAATAGGCATTATGTATTACTATTACATGGATTCATGGAAAACAGAAATGAGGCCAGATACAATTAATTACACATAATGTACAATACGAAAACATTCAGCACACACTGTGATAAATATCATGAACTGTCATCCATTCATCTTTCAGCTAGTCTTTAAGGTAGAAATGGTACATTTTGGTTTGCTAATCATTGGTTTCACTATTTTGAAATTGTTGACAAGTTTGCGTAGCTTGCTTGGCATGTACAGTATAATTAAAACAACATAAATCAAAGACTATGTTGAGTCAGTACAGTAACCGTCAAATCATCTAACATGTCCAATTTAACATTCTATGTAATTCGGCCATTAAAAAGAACAGCTCGTGAAAGGAGAATAGCCACCAGGACCCCCTATTACCATATTGTTCTAAATTACCCCAATCACCAGGGGAGCATTTAACATGCCACCACCCACTGGAGGGAAAAAAAGGAAAAGTCTCACAAATAACGTCAAAATGAATGTAATTGATTTACATTCCACTTTCTTTCTGATTGTGCTACCAGTTGCTGTTGTGTCCGGGGTAATTAGGAGGTAATGAGGGTGTAATTGGGCATTGGGCACGTGCAGTGACGCAGAGCTCGGGTGAGGGAGGGAGAGAGAGAGAGAGAGAGAGAGAGAGAGAGAGCACTCAGGTGCCAAACGACTGGCCTTGTCTGAGGGAGAGCCTGGCTGCCTGCAGCGGTGCTGTGTAGAATGGGCCAGGGAGGGGAGAGAGATGGGGGGGTATGGGAGGACCATGGGTGGGGGAGGGGAATATATAATAATGGTTGGAGAGCAGGTGCAGCATACTGGTTATTGGCTATGGTGATGTCAGTGTATATAAAGTGGGATGTATGGTATGTATACTGTAAATAGGGCTGTCATTGCAAAGAATACATACAGTACATAATCATACACATTATACATCATTACGCACACGCTTTATACAGCATGTCTCCTCTTTCTACCTATACTGTATCTCTTTTATTTCACACTTTGATCCTCCCCTTTCTCTTTCCCACTGTCTGACAGCCATGTTGGTTTGTTCTGTGAGTGCCGGATGAAAACAGAAACAAATTGTGAAACAGCGATTCACCACTCTCTTCTGAAACGTGCCTCTCACCTTCCAATATGTCTCGGTATACACGCCCCCTCTCTCTCTCTCCCGGGTCTCCCCCCTCTCACTCCCCCTCTCACTCCCCCCTCTCACTCCCCCTCTCCTATGTCTCTCTAAGGCCTATTCTTCTCTTTAGATGCACAGTGACTGGAGAGAGAGAGAGAGAGAGAGAGAGAGAGAGAAAGAGAGAGGTGAACTGGTTACTGTGGCAACCAGGAGAGTGACTCTTAGGCAATGACATATGCATGGGGAGGAAGAGGGAGAGAGAGAGACAGAGGCAAGAGAGAGCGAGAAACAGCCAGACAGAGAGAGACTGAGACAGAGACAGAGGCGAGAGAGAGAGAGAAGGTGGAGCGAGAGAGGGAGAGAGAGTAAGGGTATAGGAAGGAAGAGAGGAAGGGTGTAGAGAGACAGAGAGCAGCAGCCACATCAGAGGGAGGTGTCAGTGGGTTAGTGCGCACAGAGAGATCTGTGCGCACCCTCTGTCTTTTTTTTCTTCTTTTCTTTTTTTACACTGGCAGAAGAAAGGAAGAGGCGAGAGACAAAAGAGAGCTGTCTTTAGAATGGTTGCTGTGCTGGATTGGACTGTCAGGCTGCTCCCTGCTAACAACCTCACTTAGCTCCATGTTCCCACTCCTAGACACTTCCTCCTTGTGCTCACACACACACACACACACACACACACACACACACACACACACACACACACACACACACGTACACACACACACATACAGTATATATAGTACACAAACACACAATACACGCATGCACACCAACTACTCACTCGAGGCTACTGTAGAGTGTAGAGTAGACTATGCTCGCCACAGCCTGAATCGCATGGTAAATAATTGCTTAACTTTTGACAATTTGGTTTGCCAACCTGCATATCAATGACATGAACAAGTTGAACTGATATTATGAGAATGACGATGCAAAAGAGCACTCAGGTGCACTCATGTGACCAAGGAAACCCAATAAAACAATTAACATCTTTACTTGCGCTACAGCATGTCCGTAGGTCTGGGAACATGTCCCCTTTCCACTCATTTTTGTGATGAGGATGATTAACTTTCTGCCCTTTCTGAAAGCGTTATGACTTTTCGGCCATGGTGTGGGGACAAGGAAGAGGGTGATATCCTGTGCCCTCTGACCTTAGGACAGCAGCCCACAGAGAAACAGACTGCTGCAGACAAACAGAGCCATGGGGTGGATGTAATGAATATGCTGCCCCCTGTGGTGGGGATGACCTTATAAACAACAACAAACTGTCACCACGGCCAAGCCTGCTGGGAGCTGCCCTCTGTGCAAGGGCAAATGGCCTGGAATTCAGTGGGCAAGGCTGCCAAGCCTCGCATACCAGAGTGCTGTTACATTACATCTCTGAACACAGAGCATGCACATCATGGGCTCCTCTGGCTCATAAATGTACAACTATTTTATTACCACTTCATCCCCTGCATCCATATTCTGGGGGGAACATTAGCCATAACAAGTAGCATATCTACAAGCTCAGACAAGCACCGCTGTGAGCATGTAGATCAGCTATTTTTGTGGCGAAGAGATTTGTGGCGTAGGTGGAAACAAAGCTGTCCAAGTACTGTGCCAAGCCAACTCAGGAGTCGGGTCCACTATACATCTAGAGAGTTTAATTGGTTAATAATAATAAGCAATGAACAATCACATTCAAATACATTTGTCTGCCAGCTAATGAGTGAGAGGCCACAATGTTCACAGCATACACAGTGTACTAGCGCCACATAAGACTAAGAGTCTATATTCAATTGCATTCCATGACACAGCTGAATCGACAAAACACAAAAAATATGACAATGACTTTGTCTTGGCAAATTACTCATCGTATTTACCTTCAGCAGTCTCATCGATGCCGGTATGGTAAATACAGTACCCACCCCGACTGTGTGAGCGTACCGCTAGCTTATCCCTTTAATTACAACAGACAGGCTACACATACAGCCTCTGTGATCTCTGCCAGGCAGGCATTCTGAATCAAATGGCAGCTACCGTGAGGGGGGGGGGGGGGTTGCCATCCTTATGTTTCAAGAGACTAGGGAAAAGGGTAGACTTTCATGTCACCATGAAGGAGATAAGAGCGGAGGTGGAAAAAGTCTACAGGGTTAGAAGTCAGAGCAAAGCATATGGCACCTTGAATTTCTTTGGGCAATGAAAAGTGACAGGTTAACCGAACAGTTGGCGTAGCGAGCGGTAGGACGAAACGAGGTGGGGGGGACAGGGGGGACAGTTGAGGAGAGGTGGAGGACTTGTGTGCGTATGTGTGTGTGTGTGTGTGTGTGTGTGCACGGCTGCACACACGCGTGTGTGTGTTGGGGGGGGGGGTCGGGTAAGGTTGCTAAACACTCCCATCTGTTCCAATCCCGAGGCATTACCAGGGCAGTTAGCTACTGTCTTATGCAGATGAGGCGTTGTGCCGCGCTGGGTCCCTCCACTTTATACTGAGTGGCTGCATAAATATATTATTCTAATACAAGCAGCAGGGTGTGAGAACAAGGAGAAGCAGGGTCAAGCTGCTGCCTGGGAGGGAGCATTCCTTATTTGTATTATTATTATTATTTTATTATTTCCCTGTGATCACAGTTCTTTCGGGGGACACGTACGTGCGATTGCCGTAACTCAGAGCTCTCCTCATTATTACCCCCCTTGCTGCCTTTCTCAGAGAGCCCCCTCCGCTTGTCCCAGGAGACAGATCTGCTTAATAGCGGGTCCGCTATGCATAGTGACATACATTATGTGGGCTGTGAAAACTACGGCGGAATGAATGCTGAGCAACAGGATTTAACGTTTAGCGTTGGCTTTGATTAGATGTGCTTAGATGGAGGATCAGAGGACGTTATGTCATCATCAGTAAAACTGGTTTTAAGCGTATTTTAGATGATAGGCCTCCTGTGTATTACATCAGTGGTTCTCAAAGTGGGGTCCAGGGACCCCCAGTGGTCCTTGATGGTGTTCCAGGGGTCTTCAGCTAAATTAGTTGATATAGCAAGAAAATAGGCGATCTACAAGATCTACAAATCTATCAAAAAGTCTTCTCAGATAGGAGTCCTTGGCATGAAAAGGTTTGAGAACCACTGTATTAGTCCAGTAAAGGGAAGGCAGTTTCTCGTACTCTCAGACATATTCATTAGTGCTGCTGTATTTTTCATGTATCACCGTGCGCTGTCCTTGGAGGAACCGTGTAGCGTGTAATAAAAGTCCTTAATCTAAAGAGTAAACATGGACCCAAATGGACCCACCATTGAATTATCAAGTCAGGACCACCCCCCAGCCACGACCTGACTTGAAATTAACGCTGAGGATTTTATTGTGTAGATCTTCATGCTAATGGGAGATGAATGACAAGAGATTACCTATATTTAACCACTGTCCCATTTCCCTTGTGCCGTCTGCTCCCCTGGCCTGAGCGACACAAATACAGATAAGGAGATTTTGTTATGGAATTCGGGGGTTGGGGGGGGGGTAGGAAGAGGTAAACAACAGAGTTGAAGAAGCAAAGGGGAGAAAAGAAAGCAAAGCCCGGGGCGATTTGGATCTGGTCATGATAGAGGGATTACGCTCTGCCAAATCCCTGGCGAAAATAGAGGCCCAAGTTATTTACTAGCCTTACATCCAGCTGCAAACCATCTGCACTTAATTGTAAGACACAAACTTTATGAAGATCAGCTGATGGGGGATTTGATCACAAAGCCTCTTAGCCTGTTGAATTTGTGTCCTGCATGGAGGGAGAGTAAGGGAAGGAGTGACATGTGCTCTGGACTCTGGAGCGGTGGTACACAAAGTGGGGTTTGGGGATGTGGGTCCTTGAGGGGGTTCCAGGGGGTCCCCAGCTAAAAGAGTTAATATAGAATCAACATTAGTTTAACCACCTTAACCCATCTGCTATTTGAAAGGCAATATTTATAACAACACAAATCTTGTATGGTGGTAACTGGCATAGAATATGTTCAGAATTTGGGTTCTCAACCTGGTTGTCACAACGCCTCAGGGGGTCGACAAATTATTTTGGGAGGTCCCCAGATTATTTTTGCAACTGGAAAATGGAAATACATCCATACACATCCTAAATGATTATATCTGGTTTCAGAATTTATTTATGAAGTGTTTTCTCTAGGTTATCGTAGCGGTCAATTTGTTTTACGAGACATGGCCAAAGCATATCTGGGAGTCCCCAGCCAAAAACGTTGAGAACCACTGCTTCTAGATGACTCTGGTGGTCCTCGGCCTCTGCTACATGGACAGACTTTGTGTGCTACTTAGTAGAAGCGGGGATTCAAGGACAGAGAATTAAGAGGTTAACATGCACATGCACATCTGCTTGGATGGACAGAAATGTTCTGACTGGCATGGGCACACAAACACTCGCACACGCGCACACACACACACGCATGCACGCACGCACGCACGCACACACACACACACGTGCGCGCGCCACATGAAAAGGTACCCAGCATCAAAGAATCAAATTGGCTTGAGCCTGACTGATTTTTTAGTGTGAGGCCAGCCACTCATTAGATCCCAATTAGGCATGAAAGTACCCGGGTTACCCTCACTTAGCCTCAGCAATCAGCGAGTATAGGACAGCAATACCAGCAGTAGCGTACTACTGAGATCCATTCTGGATAATAAAGTAAACATGGCATGCGCATTGCGCAGCATTGTTTTATGGTACAGTAGGTTGAATTCTGTTGTTCTTGGCAGCCATATGAAAACAGGAGTTAAGAGGTCCTATTCAAGCCCCGAATGGCAGGTAGCCAGTGTAATCCTATTTAACAAGATCTGGGCTGAATCTCAGGGTGGGGTGGAGTCTGGGGGTTAGGCTGAATCTCAGGGTGGGGTGGAGTCTGGGGGTTAGGCTGAATCTCAGGGTGGGGTGGAGTCTGGGGGTTAGGCTGAATCTCAGGGTGGGGTGGAGTCTGGGGGTTAGGCTGAATCTCAGGGTGGGGTGGAGTCTGGGGGTTAGGCTGGCGTGCATTGATGGGGTCACATGAGGAGTCCATTGGCGTCAACATTGTTTGGGCCCAAAACCACCAAAAAATACTCAACCCCAGTCACTAGAGTCAAAGTATAAATACTTACTGCTGGTCAAATATTACTCAACTAAAATTACAAAGTATATTTTCTGTAACTTTTCTAAAATTATCAATAATAGTGAAAATAGCAGATCTGCAAGGCAAGCTCACAACATGTTGCATCGCGACATATTGTGAGCTTGTAGATCAGTACATTTCACCTTACAGTATTTGCAAAAATGCGTAAGTGTACAGAAGTAATGTTCAGAAGTACGATATTTGTTTTGGAAATGTAGTGGATCAAAAAGTCTTCAAGTATTCATTAATATAAATACTCAAGAGAAGTACTTTACTCAAAACATATACATATAAGTACAGCACTCAAGAACAGCACTTCAAGCACTACATTACTCTGTCCACCACTGCACTGCACCACAACACATATTTAGAAATGGCTGATTAAACATAACATTCCTTTTGATAACAATACAGTTTTGACCCACATTAAGTACAGTACATGCCCTGTACAGTACAGGGCATGCTCTGCCATCTTATGTTGAAATGCATCTCTGCAAGGACCGAAGGGACAGGAAGTACCACTAAATGACACTCTCCTACCATCAACGCATCACTTCTAACAAACCTGCAGAGGGTTTCACCCAAGAACATAAATATTGGCAGCCATAAGCTGCTGGCCGCTTTAACTCATTTATTTTCTTCCGCAGCTCTAATTCCTCCTCTCTCCATATGCTGAGGAGTGGAGGAGATTAGGCCATCCTGTCTGGACACCGGCCTTAATCATGTTGTGGGTCATTGTGCGTCCCTGCCCTGTGTGTGTGTGTGTGTGTGTGTGTGTGTGTGTGTGTGTGTGTGTGTGTGTGTGTGTGTGTGTGTGTGTGTGTGTGTGTGTGTGTCTCTATAAGCCTGGATGTGCGTCCGTGGGGCCCCCAGGACAGGGCAGCCTGCTGTAACCCAGTGCTGGTTACTGCTGCTGGCAGTGCTCACAGCGTGGCATATTCTGAGTGACCAAGAGACCCAAAGTGTGCATTCATTCAACCTCAGAAAAGCATGCAGGTACTGTGAGGATGCGTGATTGAGGGTCATCAAAGGATGGAAACAGTGTACAGTGTATATATTGATAGAAATGTTTTAAAACAGTGCTAATACGTTTCTGCGATCTGTGGCAGGTCTGCATTCCAGACACTCTTTAAAAGGGAGAGGTATATAAATCTTTGTTTAGTAATCACTATATCTATCAATCTATCTATCTAACAAGTCATTCAACAACTATCAACCTGGCATCCCGATATTCGCCATGTTATTATAAGCAAACATTTTCACACAAAATGCAAAACATTTTAAAACTTTAAAGAGACAGATTGTGAGCTTGTGGATTTCATCATATCATCATTCTGGGCCATATTGTATACAAGAGAATAGTTTTGGATTTAGCTGGATTGGAAAAGAAACTCATGTATGTTCATTCCCACTGGTTGATGCATTGGTGTACTGTAGCTGGGCAGCTTCTTTAGCAAGGTCGTGTCATAACTTGAAGACACACTCCTTGTAAACCACCCCCCCCCCCTCCTCTCTGCCGGCTGGTGTCACCACACCCTCCCTCCCCATTTCTTCTCATTAGCAGGTATAATCCCTGAAGGCCCATCTGCCAGACACCCGTGCACACAAGCCACAAAGCACAAAGCAAACAAGGCATGAAGGGAACTGGCCATCAGAGGAACCATTACAGGCCCTCTTTCAATGCGATTGCCCGATCACTTACCAAGTTGCTGTGTTTGCTCAGGCCCTACAAAGCCATACAATAGTCAGTGCTACTATAGCGCTGCTCTTTCACACAGATAAGGGACTGAGATGCAGAAGAATGATTGCGAGTGATGAGCATTTTGAGAAACACACACACACACACACACACACACACACACACACACACACACACCTGTTCCTCGCATGCACATGGTTCCTCTCGTCTTCCAATACAAATATGCACACTGGATATATCGATGCTATATCGACAGAAATATGAAATGTTCCCAAAACACGCTGTGTGCACTTTAACAATATGTTTTCAATAAAGTGACCACAATACTAAATTGTTTACAGTTTTGATATAAACAGACAAGAGACAGAGAAGTGAAATGAAGAAGAAAGAATAATCGGGTTGTATTTGATCTGATGCGTCATATGAATGGGTTATACATGAATTAGGTTGTGGCAGCAGAGTGTATATGAAACATTTTCTGAAATGCAGCAAAACTGTAATTTTTGCATACGATTCCATTGCATTCAGTCATAATTGTAAAGCCAAGCATGAAACATTGCTGTGTCTTATCAGTTATAAGTACACAGAAAAGGCAATTTCTTCCTGATTCAGACTGCATCCATTGACCAAAATGTTCTCTAGTCAAGCTGAAAAGAGCCTCAGTTGAGCATCGACACAATAACAAATCTATTATGCTTTGCCTGTAATGATCAACTCAAATATTCGACAGTAGACTGACTGAGAACCCACTCCTGTTCTCACAACAGAGGAGGTCCTCACAAAATGGATGCCTTGCACTGAACGAGCTAGGAAAACCAGAACAGCGGCAGCATAGGACAGAACAAACCTTGTAACCACTTCCAACCTGGCGTCCCTAATTTGGGCATGTCATTACAGCTGAAATCTTCCAAATGTCCTGAAAATTTTAGATGTGAGCTTTAAGATCTTCTATTTTCACTAATTACCGTATGACAAAATATAGACCCCCACACTTCCTTTCTTTCTTCCTGATTGAGAGAAGATTAACAAATCGCTTGCATTAACGCTACTTGATTGCTTTTTTATTTTCTTCGTCCGAGAGTGTGACAGTAACTCCGCTATGACAAGACATCTTGGGTTGTTTGGGACCGGTGAGCCTCCCTCCAGCCACCCACCCCTCGGGCTTTGGGACCGGTGAGCCTCCCTCCAGCCACCCACCCCTCGGGCTTTGGGACCGGTGAACCTCCCTCAGGCCACCCACCCCTCGGGCTTTGTGGAAATGTAATCCTTGGTTTGGGGGCTAAAGGGATCACGGCACCAGAAGACACAATGTAATCAGGACCGCCGTCCGCACCCCAAGAAGCAGAGGTTTATCTACAATGTAAATTACAACATATGCTGGCACACAGTAATTAAGAAACACAGGACAAAACATGTGTGTTTCTGTCAGTCACACTATAAAAATATATATACAAATATGCCATTAAATAAATAAATAAATAAATAATAATAAACTTCTCATCATAATTAAGAAAATGCATGTGATTGTGTCTGTGAGTGAAAATAGTGAGAAGATGGCTGCTGGTTTGGCCTCCATTTTGGAGTGTGTAGTGACTGCAGGTCCAACAGCATGCCTATCAGACACACCTGAGGATCGCACTCACACATACTCTCAGAATCATACGCAATAAAGTGTATAGTGTTATTTGAACTATGAGAGCATAAAAGAATGACCATATACACTACAGGCACATTTGGGTCAATGTTTATGCTCTCAGAGTTCAATTAATTATCACTGAGGATTTTACAGTGCACACATCAATTATAACCTATACCACACTAATGTTGAGTGCAAAGCGGTGAGAGCTTGTACAAATCAAGCCAAACTGAAAAAAGAAGAAAGTGGTTGGCAGTGAGCTTATAACTGTAGAGAGAGAGAGAGTGTGAGAGAGAGAGAGAGAGAGAGAGAGAAGCTTATCTTCCTACCCCAGCTAATGTGGGCTTCTCAATTAGATGAAAGGCTTTCTCTCCCTTTCTCTAATTTTTTGTTCAATTTCTCCAGGCAAAGTATTTTGGGCGGAAAAAAAGGGAAACGGGAAAGGCAAGAAAACACGATTGGCTGAGCGGTAGACGAGTCACAGGAAGGCTGAACCAATCAGGTCGGCCTGGCACCGTCAACTGAGAACCTCAGCAACAACACTATTTACTCAATGCTAGGACAACGTTATCAAGGGTATAACACATCTATTCACATGTGAATATAAAACCCAGAAAATACTCTATTCAAGTATTGGCCTAAATAAAATATTGTAATCACAAACACAGTTGAATATACGCTAGAGATGAATTAATGTGACATAAAATCTGCTTGTGAGACTATGAAATGCTTATGGAAGTTATCATCAAACAGTACATGTTAATATCACTGCTCATTAAATATGTTTCCTCTGCATTTGAAGGCTGCTGAAGATATTCTTAGCTAACACAGTTCATTCTGTTTTCTGTATTATGGATTAGTGTGGATTATGCAAACGACCCTTCATGCCTTCACTTATCAGTTTAATTTCTTTGTCGTCAGAAGCATTTTTACACAGACTGCCATGGTATTGTATCTCTCTCTCTATAGCTGCCATGCGGAACTAAAGGATTATGCAAGCATTTCTCCCAAAAATAGGTTTCTGTAACCTCAGACACAATAATATAATGCATTTGTTAGGCAACTCAAATAAAAAGAATGTAGTCCTACAGTTTTCATTATTTAATTGCGTCAGTTTTTTTCTTTCTTGCCATTCAGTTGGAATTCAGATATTTATATCTAATTGTGGTTGTTATTATTATTATTATTATTATAATTGTAAACAATATATATAAATTGATTGTCCTTTTTCCTTTCATTTTTTCATTCTTCTGATCTGTGAAGAGCATTGTGTTGCACTTGCTGTATGAAATGTGCTATATAAATATTGATTGATTGGTTGATTGATTGTTTATTATTATTATTATATAATTTTAATGATTACATTACTTACATATTTAATTATTCATTTGATCAGGTACCTAACATTGAAATACCTTCTTTAAAAAAAAATCTAATATATTCCAATCATATAGGCCTACATTATAACAGCTAAAACATCAAATTAAATCATAAATTACAATTTTACTTTCTAGTTTGGAAATAAATGACTTAAAACATATAGCGTAAAGTAATTATGCAATTTAATTGTGGCATTTAATTACTGACTAAATATTTGTTTTATAATGTTTTTCTTCTCTATATAAACAATTCGCAAGATCAATTCAATTATACCATTATGTTTTGTATTTAATTTGGTTACGCAATTTGTCTTCTTTTGTTTTTAAATCACCTGCTTTGCTTAGATCCACATTTTAAAAGAGCGTGTCCATTAAATACATGATCCATCTCTCATAAAGAACCTAGAATGAACATACAATCACCAATGTCTTACCATCTGCTCTTATGCACTTGTGTTAGAGTCAAGGTTACTTATCACAGATGAAAAATACTGCTGCTGGAGTTTACATGACAGTGCACCTGGGCTGAGTGAGAACGGGACAGGGAGGTGGGGCGAGGGAGAATTCCCAGATTGCTCTCTGCATACAATGCACACACAGCCCTGCAGGGACACCTGCCCAAGACGTCTATCTATCAAGGTGATTTCCCATGGTGTGTTGCCTTGGAGATATACCTTTCCACAGGTCACCTTTATCCTGGCACTATCTCCCTGATGAATTTATTCACTTAATTATTCCTTGTTTTTTGATTAGCATCGGGGAACCGTGTGTGTGTGTGTGTGTGTGTGTGTGTGTGTGTGTGTGTGTGTGTGTGTGTGTGCGTGTGTGTATGCGTGCATGCGCGTGCGTGTATGTGTATGTGTATGTGTTTGTGCAATCTGTGCATGCTATTTATCTTCTGACTGACTTTTGTGACAGGTGGGGTTTGAGCCCCCTGAACCCCCATGCACACACCGATGCCTTTCTGTAACCGTTTGCATCACTGAGGTACATAAGTATTTAATTTGAATACAATGTGTGTGTGTGTGTGTGTGTGTGTGTGTGTGTGTGTGTGTGTGTGTGTGTGTGTGTGTGTGTGTGTGTGTGTGTGTGTGGAGGGGGGGGGGGGGTAAGGTTTACGTTGAAGTTTTATATCTGTGTGAAGCACTGAAAATGGACTGCATGTACATTCATAGTATTTGGAATAGTATTTAGTAGATAATAGTAACACAATTTGAAATGTGCACCCTATGGCAAGAAAAATAATGAAGTCTGTGTGTTTCACTATAGGGTTTGACTGGATTGCTGAATTCCTACAATGCCCATGTGCTTTAGTACACTTCCCCTCCTTGTGGAGAGAGGGGGCTGCATGAAGGTATGAATTTGTAGTCCAGGAAGGAAGACGACATTTTCATGACAGGTTTTGGTCATGATGAACATGGCGTCATGACTAAAATATATTAAAAAAACAAACATATTACACACCAGGAAAGTGTTTCTTGTGTCCTAAACATCATTAAAATAAGCTCTTGTTGCAAAAGGGGTGAAGTGGTCCTTTTTTACAACGAGACTCAGGTACTGTATAGAGCACTGATGTGATGAATGTGTGCACAAAGCACACTTAACCACTTAGCCCAAACTGTGAGAATAGCCGATCTCCAAGCTTTATTATTATTTTCGCCTATATGCATGCCAAAAATAGTGATGCCAGCTTGCAAGGGTGAAAATGGTCACAACCCAAAATTGAGCATTCATTTTGGCATACTCTAAAACCCTATGTGCAAATTTAAAGATGGGGCTTTTTGAGGCATTTTATTCTGAAGTTCCACTCGGGAGGCGTGTGTTTCTGAACCAATCAGAGCATTGCATCCCTTCAGGCAATGGGACGTAGCTCCGCTACATCCGCAACCCATGGAGTGTTTGGAGTCACAGACAGACGGGCAGCAAAGCTTGTGGCTTATTTCTAACCTATAATGTTTTCAGATACATATTTTAGCGTGCTGATTAAATTTAAAACGAGTAATACACTGTCTGGATGTCATCTTGAATGAGATTAAAAACTGAGTAGTTCTGTAATCAAAACCAGCTGTGGTTGGAGGAACACGCAGCGATGGGAAGGGAATAGGTGAATGAAATCATGATAA